>NC_047133.1:2962160-3270797 GCF_009829125.3 Periophthalmus magnuspinnatus
TGTTCTACACACACGTCTCACATTTGTTCAATTTAGTCTTTTTATTCCACTGAAAAATAAGGATTCTTGTTGTAAACGGGGTCTTTTCTGCGCAGATCTGACGTGTAACTTAACCTGTCGTCCCCAGCTCGTCTTTACGGAGCTTAATGTCGTGGTATTAGCATCTCCATGGAGACAAACGAGTGGCAGAAGCTCCAACAGGAAAGCTACATAGTGCTTTTTTTGATGTTTGAACATGATTTGTAATTTATTTTTGAAACAAGGCCGACGTGGATTTTGATGCACGTTTCAGAGCGAACAGTGACATGTTGTGGTATCAAGGTTTTCCAGTTGATTCAAGCCTCTAAACACACCTCTAAACAGTGAAAAACATGCCTTTTTAAATATCGTACAGTATTTTTTGTGTGTGCGTGTGTGAGTGTGCGTCTGTGGGGTGGCTGAGTGTCCGCAGGCCCCGCCCTCAGGTCTACTCGGGGCCCGTGACGGGGGGAGTGGCTCCGGGGAACTCGGGGTTGATAAAGGAGAAGCCCTGAAACTCGTCCTGGTCCAGGTTCTGAATGACCTCTTCGTCGGGCGGGGTCAGGACGGGCGGGTGGCGGGTAAAAAAGCGGTCAAAGTTCTCCGCCTCACGTCCACACTGTTAAAGAGGGTTTGGGGTGAAGCGGGGCGGGGGGTAAGATGGATGGAGAGGGACGGGAGAGGAGGAGGAGGAGAGAGGAAAACAAAAAAAAGGGAATGGTGGGTTGAACCAGGAGGTGAGATGACAACATTTGAACATCGTTTCGGATATTGGAAGAAGGGTGATGGTTTTGGCGAGCTTAATTTCATCCACGCAACATCTTTACGGAGCTCCAGTGCAGTATTTTTCTGAAAAGACGACATGTCACCTGCACGATTCCATGGAAATAAAAAGACCATACTTCCAGAATGTACTCCATGGGGCTAAATAAGTGGGAAATTATAGCCGAAGGAACAGTATTTCCATGGAAACACACAGGAAAAGGTGCTCCTCCAGGTCTAATAAGAGTCAGGTTTGTGGAAATGGAAGCCTGCTCACAGTTTTTCAACATTTTTTAGTGTAATAAACTCTATTTTTGGCTAAAACGTTACACACTGTGGCTTTAAGCATAATCCAGAATCAGAAGTTCGAACTGCCATTGCACAACCAGGAATTTCCTTTGACAATATGGTAAAAAATAACCAAAATAAAAGCAATAACAACTGGTTTTATAGATGCTTTTTGACCGTTAAGCTCACCGTAGCCATAATCACGCCTTCGTCCTGTATCCAAAGCATATTCAATACAATTCAAAACATGCGTCTCAAATGATGACCAGTCTAATGGAAGTGCACTTTGTTTTAAACAGTGTGTTTAAAGAACTTTGTTATGTTGCAAGATGTGTTCAATTTGCATGCCTAAGCAAGCATAAAGGAAAGCGCTGAAAGCCATTCATTACGGGACAATTATGGGTTAATTGTAGGTTAATTATATGCAGCAGCTATGAAAGCCTGCTGAGATGTGATCTACTAAATCAGGACGGGAAAATAACTCAAGGAAACTGCGAGCGAAGTGGCACAGGCTGAAGAGAAGTTTACTTAATAACACGGACAAACTGAAGATAAACCTGGTGCCTCAACTCGGACTTGGTTTGATAAATCTAGTATTTTAAACTGATCTTAACTCTGACACTTTTTTGAATCAAATCATTTCTAAATCTCATAGTACAATACTGTTTTCCCAATAAATAATTTGTTTCTTTTTTGGTGACGTTAAAACTATTGCAAAAATGTTTCTTCTCTAAAAAGTCCAAAAGATATTGTCATTACATTTTTTAAAGTTAATTACAGTAAGTGTTTAGTAACAGTTATTTCTACCTGTTGTCTGCTCTGAAACAAAAAAGAAAATAGGATAAGACATTTTTGGTCCAACTAAAAACTAAAAATGATAAATCAAAACAGGTATATTGCCCATGATAATATATTTTTGTTTTGCCCCAGTACAGATATTGTAAAAGCTGTTCTTAGGTGCTGTCAGTATCTAATTACACTTTTTTTGTTTCATCCAAGAACCAGGAAGTGTGCTATTAGCATGCTAATTGTTGATAGCTGTAGTCTGATGGTAAAACTCCACATTTTGAAAGTTCTGAAAATTCTGAAAAACTCTTATAACCTCATTGTGGTGAATAATTGATGGTGAATGGTCGGAATGCATCTGAAATGTGAGGAATAACCTTCAACCGCTGCAGTTTAGGTCCAACTTAGAACAAAAAATGTCACAAAAGGCCTGAGATGAGACATGAAACAGGGATTTGTCCAATTTTATCTTTTTTTTCATATAGTTGAGCAAAGTTTCAGAACAGATATGATATATAAGCAGCTCTTGAGATCAAAATAAGTTTGCTATGTATTGTTTGCATCAAGCTATGAAGTGTTTTGGGTTTTTTTTGTTTTTGTTTTTGTTTAATTTTTTTATCTGAAAGCCAGGAAGTGAGCTGTTAACATGCTAGTTGTGAAAAATACTTATAAACAGTGAATAATTAGGATGCTCAGAATAGAGTAAGTGAGGAATAACTCTGGACCACTGCAAAATGGTTAAAATAAACTTTTATTTATTTTTATTTTTTTGTATATGTGCATTTACGTGTATGTATATGTGTAGATGTATATATTTGTACGTATATGATGCATGTGTAATGTGTATGTGTATATGTATATTTAAATACATTTTTTTGCTTTGTCCTTTCTTTTTTGTTTCTATATTATTTTATTATTATCATTATTATTATCATTTTTGTTATTATCATTCTGTAAATGTGTAAGTATATTTAAGTAATATATTTTTTAGCTTTTTTTAAATCATTTTTATTATCATTATCATTATTATTAGCATCATCATTTGTATTATTATTTTTTTTATGTTTTTTAAATTATTAGTATCCATTCTTTATTATGGAAACTATGAAAATGAACAGTTAAAAAAATAAACTAGCCATATTTTTCAAGAGTTTTAAGACAGTAAATATCAGGTACAGCGCTTTTAAGAGGTTGTATCTTGTCTTTATATTGTATTTTACTACGTGGTTCCATTTCTGCAGTTTATTACCACATTGAAAATACAAGCTTCTGGTTAAAACTGAAACCTCGTCCACTTCATTCCTTCTCCTCACCGCTGAGATAAACAACACTCCCACCCCCGAGACGCGCTCCCGTCCAACTATATAAAAACTAGTTAGTAAATTAAAACTGAATGTTGTCAACGGCGCGTCTTTCAGGACGGGCCGATTACTTTCCCTCATCTCTATCACTGCACCGGGTTTAATTAACACAACAAGGATCCCGCGTCCTCTGACAACAGCACCCATAGGAGACGCATAAACTCATTAAGTCTGTACTACTCCCAAAGCCAAATGAAATGAAGCTGTACTGTTTGAGTTTGGGGAAATCTGGGAAATGAGAAAAGCACTAGGGTCAAATTTTATTTACGGATAATTGCTTGGGTTTGTTTTCTGCTCCTGGGATGTGGGAAAATAGTGTCCCATGTAGGGATTACAGAGGACGAGTCAACTTACTGTAAAATGTACGCGATTTTAGGAGTGTAACGTGAAAGATTTCAATATTATGAGCATATTTAAGCAGAACTAAACACTAAATCAACTTTTTTTTACTATATAACTCTGTATATGGTGTTTTAAAAGTATTATTATTTGCAGCTTTGAGTTCAAAAGCTCAATGTGGGCTGCCTCCTCCGCCCTCACTCTTTTCTTTAGTCATCCAGGTACTGCCCAGTTTAGCAGCTCTTTTTGGACTGTGGTTGTGGGCGGAGTTTAGTTGTTTACTCCCACGTCAAAGCTAAGGTCCATGATTTTTAAATTTGAAAGAAGGAAGTACCAGTAGGTATTTGCACAAACCCTTTGGCACATTTAACTGAACGCAAACAGCTCTGATTTCAACACGAAATGCTGCTTTCACAATTAACGTCACTTATATATATTTATTGGGGCCTGGTTGTGCCCTGATCCTGTTCTGTGGACCCTAGACCCTCCTTTCTCTCGTCTGGCTGGATGTCCCGGTCCCTTCTCTCTGTCTCTTAGTTGAGTGGCAACTTGTCCGTTCATGAGTGGATCTCTCCTTCACTGTGGTTCTCCTCGAGGTTTCTCTTTTTCCCACTGGGTTTTTTTTTTAGTTTTTTTTTAGTTTTTTCTTTGTTGAGTGGGAGGGACTAAGGACAGGGGGCGCTGTGCTCTGGGACACTTCTCCATTTGCTGGTTTTCTGTTGATTAATTTGCTCGTCTGTTTCTGTTTAATTTATTTCTCTAACTTTCTGTTGGTTAAAATGACCCCTGTGCTTTAGTCTTTAGTACAATCATATACGCACATTTCAAGATAAAATTAAGAATAAAAAGTGTTAAAGTGAATCCTTCTTATTGGCTCCACTGAAATAAAGCAAAAGATCATGGTCTGTGTTTACTGCGCTGCTGAAAAAGATTAGACAGAGTAGCTTGCAATTCATATCCTGCAGTCCAAGTTTATAATTAAAAATCAATGAGAGGGATAATATTTGTTAGCTTAGTCGAAGTCCTAATGTATTTTTCTATATATTATACTGTGTGTTCAGTAGTGCACAACCAGAAGACAGGTTCCATTTGAGGCAAGGTGTTGGTTCATGCAAAAACACATGCAAAAAAACTCAACTTTTTAAAATTAAACAAACAAAAGTATGTGCCCGAGGACAGACAGATCCATGCGGAGGCAGTTGGAAAGAAGACTGTGTGAAAGTGAAACAGAATGACACGAATCTAACAGAGAAATAAGATATGGAAACTGTCTGGTGAAGAGACAGTAGAAATGAAGGTGATGCCGTGGGTTGTGTGTGAGTTTGGTGCAGAGTTAAAGAGGCCATATGTAGCTTTTACTGTGTACTACATATTTATAGAGCAGGTTTTGAAACTGGAAAGACCAAATAAGTCAAATAAGTAACTTAGATGAGTGGAAAAACATGTTTACTCTTGATAAACTTTTCTCAAATTGACAGATTTCAGTCTCTGCAACAACAATAAGCCGGCGTTTTTGTAGATACGGTGGTCCCTCATTTATCGCGGGGGTTTCGCTCTAAAAATAACCCGCAATAAGCGAAATCTGCGAAGTATCAGTTTTATTTTTTACAATTATTCTATGTTTTTTGCTGTAAACCCCCTCACCACACACTTTATACACTTTTCTCACACAGGCGTTAACATTTTCTCACATTTCTCTCTCGTTTAAACTCAAAGTTCAAACCTTCGTCGGCGTCTTTGTCGGTGCGGAACGTTTCATCGACATTGTGGGTTTTGTCGGGGAGAAAACAAATTACAAACGTACAGCACTTCAGAGTCACACTGTGATCCAACGTTTATGTAAATTTGTCTGAACACATTCTGTACTGGACAGGAGACACGGCACGGAGGAGACTGATGGACAATGGTCTACAGTCCAACAGCCAATCAGGAATCAGAACACAATGGTCTACAGTCCAACAGCCAATCAGGACGCAGAACACAATGGTCTACAGTCCAACAGCCAATCAGGACGCAGAACACAATGGTCTACAGTCCAACAGCCAATCAGGACACAGAACACAATGGTCTACCGTCCCTTAGCCAATCAGGACGCAGAACACGATGCACGTTCAGACGATGTAAATCCACAAAACAGTGAGACCACGAAAGGAGAACCGCGATATAGCGAGGGACCACTGTATTCCAAGTTGATGTTTTGTATCTGTCTTTCTCAAATAAAAATAATCTACATTTTCCTGATATTAAAATGTTTATAGTGTCTAGACAGTCTATTTTCGACTCCTAAACTATTTTTTTTTTGTGGTTAAATCAGTACAAATCATCTGAAATGTTATAATTTACACAAATCTAAATCTACATATGGCCCATTTCTTCACCCAAAGCGTCCTTGACAGATGGTTGTGGACTTCCATTGCTAAAAATTTTATGCTAGGTCTGAAAAAAGAAAAAAAAAAAAACACAAAAAAAACCCTGCTACCTGCTCGTACACAGCGCTCAAACACTAGACCGCTCCCAAAAGATAAAACGCAAACTCTAAAATAAAAAAAATAAAACAGAGACGATCATTCCCACCATTTTAGCACATCTTTGTTGTACCTGTTCAAATGTAAAAATATGAAAATTTTGTCCTAATGGAGTTCTGATCTACACACACAGAAAATCCCAGTGACAGATGCGGAAAATTCTCAACTCGGAAAAACTCTTAAGCGGAGCGTTGGCCTGGAGCTAAGACGGTGCAAGTCTGCATATTGTAGTACGAGATGACATCATTCTGATCAAAATACTCTTTATAAAACAACAAAAAGTGGCTATCTAAGGTTATGGTTGCTGACGCTGCACGGACGAACAAAATGTACTCTGCAAAGGTTAAAGAAAGTTGTGTTGTACAGTTGTGTTGTACTATATAACCACTTAAAGCTGTTACACAAATAGTCTTGTCTCGTGATTCTGCTAGGACTTACCTCAGATCACAACAGATAAAAGAAAGAGATAGAAATATGTCATTCAATGTAAAAAGATGACAGAACAGACACGAGAGGAGCACGTGTGAAAGAAAAATACTTAAACGATGTGAGGAGGTGCACGTGGTCAAGTGGAGTAATTATTGCCCAGTCTCTGAAGCTGATTTTTGGGGTAAGTACCAGAATGTACAGTAACACTTAGTAAAAGACGGTCCAGGACTCACTAAATACTTATGGTGTTAGTTAGTAGTGGCAAGATTCAAAGGCCAACAAGATTTGTATGTCTAATAACAGCAAATACTTTAAATATTGTGTATATATCTGCAATAACTCCACCAATAAATGTACGTAACTAACACTATAACTAACTATTCACTTCATATGACAAATTATGATAAGTACCAGCACTAGTACATTTCATTATTAGTGCAAGTATCAGTTCTTGTACCACAATAAGTACTGCTGGAAGTACCACTAAGTACCGCTATTGGTTATACTGTATGTATCAGTAAGTATCCCAAAGTACCAGTAGATATCAGTATAATTACAAGTCGAAGTACCACCACAATTACCACAGTAACTACCACCATAATTACTAGTAAAGTATCTACTAACTACCACTGCAAGTACCTGGTAAGTCCCGAAACCTATTTTAAAGTACTACTGAATGTCCTACTGGTTACATAATAGAAAATAGTGATTAAAAATATATTCTTGCTACGTATTGTCTTATTTGTTCTGAAATATCATTGTCGTTGGTGCCATTTTAACTGTTAAAAACTATGAATTTGTAATTGAAAAGAATATAATTTGATGTTTCTGCATGGCATTCAAATTGTGCATGTGTGTTAAACTCCTAGATCGTCACTTTTTTGATAAAATAAATGTACTTAGAGGGGGTATTTTACTACTATGGCGTCTTAACTACTAACACATAATATATTTACATCACTGTGTTCGCTTTTATTGTTTTGAAAATGCTATATTTGCCCAAAACAATGTATTAACATGTTTTTTAAGATTAAATTTAGTTTTTGACGTGTCACATCAGGTTTGTCAAGTTGTTGTGCACAGTTTTGTATCATATTTTTGTATATTTATGGAGGATTGTGGTGTGGGAGCGCGGGTGACGTAGGTTTGTGGGCAGAATCTTAGAGCAAACAGTAAGGACGGTTCAAATAGGACCAAAGAAAGATCGCTAAAGTACTTAAACGTGCATGGATGACGTCTAAAACTCCTTCAGGCGTGCTTTTGATGAGAGAACAAGGTTATAACATCGTAGAAACCCTAAAAAAAACCTATTTTGCATAATACCCCCTCTTTAAAAATGGAAAAAGCAGGAAGTTTGTTTATGTGTTTTAAATTTTAATTGTACCTTTGAGCTTTTTAGGGTCAGGGATAACGTTTTAGCTTCTGTTTTTCCTTTTGTAAAGCAATTTCAACAGCCCTTTGCCTACTTTGGTAAAGTAAGAGTATTTCTAGTGCACAATCGCAATAGCTAAAATAAAACAGTTAATTCAATCTAATACAAAGACAAAGATGGGACAGTAACTACTCCACATGACCGTCCCATCCCGGCGAGGAGGTGCGTTCCTGCGCCTGGGGATGGTGTCCTGTGTCATGGGACTTACGGCTCGCGGTTTGAACGGAGGCTGCACTTCCTTGTTTTCCAGTTTCTCCCAGTCCATGTAGCGGAAAAAGCTGTGCTCTCGGATGTCACGCTCGCCCTCGGGACTGCAGCCCAGGCGCTTGGCAGGGTGCTTCGTCATCAGCTGGATATGGGCAATAAACAAACAGAAACAAATATTTTAGATTAAAACAATAAAAAAACAACAAGATATGTAGCGTGTTTTTGGAAAGTCAAAGATAGGTGCTGAATAATTTTGGGAATACATGTACTGTAATTGTCATTTTTTAGTATTACATGTATTGCGATTATGATTTGATTCCCTGTTTATGTTTTGATTCTGTTCAATATTCACATTTTAAAAGCCAGAAGCATTAACATCATGAATTCAGAGATACGAAACTGAAATAAATACAGCTAAACTAATACAATTCCAGGCCTTTCAGTTTGTAGAGGTCTAAAAAAACAAGGTTATTTTAATTTTTTTACATAATGAGACAGGAAATTATTAAGTTTGATTTGCTTTGATTTGCTTTGATTTGATTTGCTAAATTTGATATATCTTCCAGGCTTCCTCAAAGACACTTTACATCGCTTTATTCATGGCTACCGCACCCAAACAGTGTCTTGCCAAAGGACACAATGTCAGCATCACGTTGGTCCGAGTTGAAAAAAAAACCAAAAAAACAAATCATGATTTTCTAAGGTCCAGGGTTAGAACAAGATCTTGTACATGTAACTTCATATTGCTTCAGGAGGTAATTACAGATGCACTGGTCGACATGGAGATGTTATTGCTTTGGAATGTTGCACAGTACGGCATTAACTTTCTCCATGGAGACAAGCAAATGGACTCACTAAAGTACAGGTCAAATCTATGGAGACATGACCCCGCCCACTGTAAGAATGCATGTTTTTCAAGGTAATTTTGAGCAATTAAACAACATAAAATAAATACATGAATGAATAATTCCATCAATAAATAAATAATTAAACCATGAATAAAAAAAAAAAATCATACATTTATAAAAAAAACAACCCATAAATAAATAAAAATAAAAAAATGAATAAATAAACCATGAATAAAAAAATCCATAAATACATTTTAAAAAATGAATAAATAAACCATGAATAAAAAAATACAAAACATAAATAAATAAATAAAAATCCATAAATAAAAAAATAAAAATAAATAAATGCCTATGGAACATTTCAGACATAGCATCATTATCTTCATGAGCACAACAAGCTGGATCCTCTACCAAAAAGTTACATAATAAACTTTAAAAGCAATCTGCTTCATTTAAGAGTTCACACCTCACTGTGATTGGTTAATCTTGCCTGTCAGTGTTTGGAGTAAGAAGAATAAGAAGTGTATGGTTTAGACAGATACAAAAAGGCAAAATATAAGGATCTCTCCAAATGTGGAATATCAAAGTTAGAACATTATTCAAACCTACACACAAAAGGACAAAGACAAAAGTGACATACAGTAGGTGCGTCTCTAAACAACAACAGCAGGTTTGTATGTGATTATTCTCCACAGTACGCTGCAGCTCGCTCGACAATTCCCCTCTGGATTCATTAGAGTTTCATCCCATTTCTGCCTGTCTCTTCCACTTACCATTTCCTCGCTTGACTCCGCATATCCGGATTTGTATCACAATCCTTCTTTTAAACACACATTTATGCCACTATCTATCATCATACGCTTCACCCCCGGGACAGAGGAAGCCACCAAACATCCTACAATGTATAAATAAAGGAGCGTTTTAAAATTTTGCGTCAACATTATCATGGACAAAGTAACTACGATTAAGGATAATATCATAATTATTAAAATGATTCAAAATAAACATACATAAGTAATTTCTTGTGAATATGTTTTGTGGTTTATTTTTTAAATTAGCGAAGTTTCAAGACGCCAAGACGCGACAGAGACATGCTGTTTCCTGTTTCTCTTGTGGGCGGGGCTTAAAGTGAAGGAATCAAATAGATGAGTCTTTTATTAGGCTGATTCTGACCAATCCGATTCCCTGTAGTATTTCCTGGTTGTTACTAAATTAGATCTACTAGCTTACGTATTTGGCATCTCGGATCTTTTCTATAAAAATGTTCACTACAAATTTTATATATATGTGCTGAATATTTCAAAGATGCTTTTTTTGGGGGGAAATTTTAAATGGATTCAAAATATATATACAATATTTTCTGGACTATACGTCGCTCTGGAGTATAAGTTGCACCAGTGAAAAAAATGCATAATAATGAAGAAAAAAAACATATACACACGTGGACAAAACTGTTCGTACTCATCGGTTAATGAAAGAAAAACTCACAATGGTCACAGAAATAACTTGACTTAACTTACAGAAGTAATAAATAAAAATTCTATGAAATTTAACCAATGAAAGTCAGACATTGATTTTCAACCATGCTTCAACAGAATTATAAAAAAAAATACACTTATACTTATATTTCACAGATAAGTCGCACCCCCGAACACACTATGAAAAAAGGTGTTACGTATAGTCCGGAAAAAATGCTACTTAAAAGGCCTCAACTTCTGAAATTCTGAAAAAAATAAAAATAAATAAATAGATTCAAACGTTTTTTCAGAGTTAAAAAGAATCAAACTGACGACACAAATCATTTTCTACAGATTATTGTCGTCCTTTTTTAACAGTCTTTGCGATATTGTCCATCCCAGTACAAACCAAGCTCCAGTTTCATTTTATTCTATTTTCGTTTTTATTTTTATTTTTTTTTAGAGCAGTTTGTCCAGAGGCGCAATTAGAGAGTGTTTATGATGATGTGTGCGGTCATGGCGGGTGACGTCAGTGGGGTTGTGTGTGGGTGGTGGGGTGTGCCTCCCTGGGGTGCTGGAGTCACAAGTCATTACGTTACAGCTAAAATAACAGGCGCATACCGGGTCAGTCAAGCGTCCGCCGTGTCACATGCGCGTACACACAAACACATAATCCAGCTTTGTGTTACAGGGTCTCGCTTTGTAATTGATATTTGGTATGGGTTACTGCTGGAGAGGCCGTGCGTGAAAGGTTAAAGGTGGATTTGTTTGGTTTGAAATTATGCGTTGTTAGTGTTTTATGTGGGTGGAGCGGGTGGAGCTGTTGTTGTGTCCTTGGGCAAGACATTTAACCTTTTACAGTCACAGGATTATGGCAGATTGAGGAAAAAAAAAGAGGAAAAACCTGTCAAAAATCACAAAGCGACACGACTGTAACAAATACAGATCATAATAATTACAAATATGCGTTAAGTCTGTGTTTGTGCTTTATTAAAGAGGCATTTTACTTCTATGGGGTATTAAAGAGGAGGTATTTACTTCTATGTGGTATTAAAGAGAGGCATTTTTCTTCTATAGGGTGTTAAATTGGAGGTATTTACTTCTATGGGGTATTAAAGAGAGGCATTTTACTTCTATGGGGTGTTAAAGAGGAGGTATTTTACTTCTATGGGGTATTAAAGAGGCATTTTACTTCTCTGGGGTATTAAAGAGGAGGTATTTACTTCTATGTGGTATTAAAGAGAGGCATTTTACTTCTCTGGGGTATTAAAGAGAGGCATTTTTCTTCTATGGGGTGTTAAATTGGAGGTATTTACTTCTCTGGGGTATTAAAGAGAGGCATTTTACTTCTATGGGGTATTAAAGAGAGGCATTTTACTTCTCTGGGGTATTAAAGAGGAGGTATTTACTTCTATAGGGTGTTAAATTGGAGGTATTTACTTCTATGGGGTATTAAAGAGGCATTTTACTTCTATGGGGTATTAAAGAGAGGCATTTTACTTCTATGGGGTATTAAAGAGGTATTTACTTCTATGTGGTATTAAAGAGGAGTATTTTACTTCTATGTGGTATTAAAGAGGAGTATTTTACTTCTATGTGGCATTAAAGAGGATATTTTACTTCTATGTGGTATTAAAGAGGAGGTATTTACTTCTATGGGGTATTAAAGAGGAGTATTTAACTTCTATGTGGTGTTAAAGAGGATATTTTACTTCTATGGGGTATTAAAGAGGAGTATTTAACTTCTATGTGGTGTTAAAGAGGATATTTTACTTCTATGGGGTATTAAAGAGGAGTATTTAACTTCTATGTGGTGTTAAAGAGGAGTATTTTACTTCTATGGGGTATTAAAGAGGAGTATTTAACTTCTATGTGGTATTAAAGAGGAGTATTTACTTCTATGTGGTATTAAAGGGGAGTATTTTACTTCTATGTGGTATTAAAGAGGGGTATTTAACATCTATGGTGTATTAACTGCTAACACAAACATATTGGGATCCCCATGTTTCTTTTTATTGTTTTGAAAAAACTATATTCGTCTCCTGCTAATGAAACTACTGCATATTGCATCAGGTTTGTGAAGTTGTAGGTACAGTTTTGTATGATGTTTTTGTATATTTATGGAGAATTATCATGTGGGAGCTTGGATGACATATGTTTTCGGGCTAAACTGTAGGAATGTTCAAACAGGGCCCGGAAGAGATTGAAAAAATGACCCAAACATGCACGGAAGACATCGAACAAATGTCTTTAAATATGTTTTTTGATGAGGTAACAACATTATAAAACAGTAGAAAACTCAGAAACTAGACTTTGCATAATACCCCCTCTTTAAAGTGTAGTTATAATACCGTGTTACCCAAATTTGTTTATTATGCAGAATAAAATAGCACAAAGTGAGTAGCATACTGAATTAGCACAGCGCTTGATTCAAATGGTTTAATAATAAATCTCTTCTTCAGGAAAAGTCCAATTTTGTCCTATTTATCAGATTTTTTCCCCCAGTATCGACACTGTCTACTTTAAATTTTAGTTGTAGTGTCAGGTGGTATCTGGGAATACATTTTTGACAACCATAATACAATATTTAACAGTTGAGTCTTGGCTGGACAACATGGCTGCTCAAGTTTGGACATGTTTGGAAACATACGGCCTAAAATTTTAACAATGTGGTAATGAATGAAAAATAAATGACTTGTCTTGTCACGATATGATTTATTTATTTATTTTTTTTAAATCAAGATATGTTTTCAAATGATCAAATACAACCGGAAACTAATAGAACGAGAACTAATAAAACAAAAACAATACAATAATAAAGTAAAAAAACAAAATGTAAAACAAAACCTGCAAAAAATAAGAAACTCGCTCACTCTGACACCACACGGGTCAAATATTTACACCAGGTGCTGTATTTATTCACATAAAACTACTCTGCAGCCTTTTCTTTTTAAAGAGCAGGGCACAACTGTAGGAAACGGCCACATGTTTCTCAAATGCACTGATATTTTCTTGAATGAAAACCTATTTTTTCTAACTTTAGACATGACATGACGCCATTTAACCGCTGTGAGTGTGACGGAGGGTCAGCGTCCTTCCACCTGAATAAAAAAGCCTGGCGTGCCATAAGTAACGCAAAAAACAAAGAATATATTTTTTTGTGGCACTAAAATGTACATGATCCTCAAAAACATCAAAAAGGGACAATACAGGGTTTGGTTCTAATATGAAAATTTTACATTTGATTTTGATACTTGATACATTTTAACTACGTTTTAATCTTGTTAATTAGCCATTTCTATATTTATTACTTATTCAAGTTACAAATATTGCATATGGATTTGCATAGATGTGAAAAAATGTCTGTTTAACTGTGTATCTCCTGATAAACTGACATTTTAAGACAGTCATACTTTTTAATTTACTTTACACGGGCCACATAAAATGACGTGGCGGGCCACATTTGGCCCACGGGCTTTGAGTTTGTGTGACCTAAAAAGACGACGTAAAGTAAGTTTCAACACAAAAACTAGTAATGTCATTAGCTTTGTAGTGCCGTTAGCATGTGTGCAGCTACTTCCTCAAATGAGTACCTAGTTTCAATACAGTAGTTTCTCATTTATCGTGGGGGTTAAGTTCTAAAAATAACCCGCAATAAATCCAAGTATTCAGCTTTATTTTTTACATTTATTCTATGTTTTGCAGCTGTAAAACCCCTCACCACACACTTTATACACTTTTCTCACACATTTTCTCACATTTCTCTCTTGTTTAAACTCCAATCAGGCAAAATTGCACCAAAAATATCCATGAAACAACAAAACCATGAAAAGTGAGGCACAACTGTACTCATTTTCGTATCAATTATAATCTGTTTTTCAATCCTTCTGACAAACCATCCACTCCCGACGCCGCTGCTATTGTCCATATTTCATTCTATAAATATTGTGTTGCCCTGCTGCTCTTGTATGTGCGAGGACAAATGACTTTTCGCTGTAACGCCGCGTGAAGAGAAAAGTTGACACACACGTGGACCACACAGCACAGACAGGCTTCCCTCCCTCTGTATGTGCAAGTATGTACGCTCTATTGGCGCCTATGAAATATGGATGTCAGCTGGAAGAGGAGGCAGGGGAGTGGAAATGTCTGCGATCATTCCATTTTCTTTTACACACACGAGCACGGCGCACACACACATCGCACACACATCGCACACATGCATTTTTATGAGCCATGTACAACTTAATGCAATGCCAGTCACGTTGAACCGGCAGGATTACAATGTAGAGTCGTGAGTTCGGCCGATGGAAGACCTACTGAATAACCGCTGTGCAAAATGATGCAAAAATATGTTTAAAAATGGCAAAAAGGTCAATTTTACTGTTGCAATGATACAAAAATTTCAAATTCTAAGGCAGGGGCGTCACACTCATGTTCACCGAGGGCCACATCAGCAAAATGGCCGCCATCAAGGGCCCGATGTGACTGTGCGGCAGGATAAATGTCACTAAATGTAACCGAATGTCATGTAAAATAAATGTAATTACTTTTAAACTTGTTAAATAACGATTTCTGTGATAAACTGACATTTTTAAAAGTGTGTATCTGGTCGGGACACACCTGCTCACAGACCTTCAGCTCTGCTTAAAATACAGACTTTTACAGCCTTTTAATTATTGGACAATTTGTTATTTTTCTTGCAGACTAACTTTTACATACTTAGCTCCGTGTCCGTGCCAACAATTTTCCATGAACATTTTGTGATGATTATTTGCAAATATTTCTCAGTTCCACTTGCTGGGAAAATTTCATTATTAGTTTATTGTCAGTGCACACATTAAAGCAGTATAGACTAATTTTACAATGACAGTCATGCCTTTTAATTTACCTTCTCGCGGGCCACATAAAATGACGTGGCGGGCCGCATTTGGCCCCCGGGCCTTGAGTTTGACACATGCGCTCTAAGGAATAGAGTTAATACTTAGATGCTTAATACCAATTCTAATACCACAATGATCGTAAAAAGGCAGGATGTGGGTTTTTTGGTGCGTTCTGTGCTGTCTTCCCCCTCCCTTCTGTGTCTGTGCCTGGAGGTGGGCGGAGACTCTGGCACCACCTTCACACACCTCCACCTGCTTCTGATCAAACAATCAAGCTGCACCTGTGAGTACAAAAGACCTGAGAACCTGAGACTCTGGGCCAGATCGTCTTGTCATCTCCCGGTATTTCCACAGGTCGTCCTTCATGTCACGTTCCAGTTTATTCGTCCGTGTGTCCCCCGTCTCACTCTGCGCCTCCGTCTCCGACCCAGCTCTCCACGACCGGTACGAACACCTCAGCCTCTGACCCTGCGACCCACGACCTGCTCCAAGACGACGGCCTACGACACCGCTCCCAGCTGTCTGCTCCGTCTGTCATTCACATTCCCGTTTCTGCAAATAAACTTTGTTCTAACTGTTTTCGCGAGTCTATCTTTGGTCCCTCCGTCAGTCTTTACAACAATAATGTTCTTATCGCAATAGAATGTGACTCTGAACATGAAATAATAGTACCGTAAATTCTGGACTATAGAGCGCACCTGAATATAAGCCGCACCAGCTAAATTTGAAAAGAAAATCAATTTTGTAAATAAATAAGCCGCACCTGAATATAAGCCGCAGGTTTTCATATTGTAACATGAGATATTTACACAGAAAGATGATACACGGACACGTTTTTTTTTAAAACTGTGCCTGAAAATTGGCACCAAGACGCCTTCAACACGGGATGAACACACCTGCAGGTTTAGAAAATAAAGCTGCACCAACATGGGCTGTCTGCTTTTATTTCCTCTGAAAGATTTTGTCGCGTTTTTTACATTGACCAAGTTGGATTCATTGATGCCGAGCTCACGTGCAGTGGCTCTATTTCCTTCTTTAATGGTCAAACTTACGTGCAGTGGCTCCATTTCCTTCTTTGTTGGTCAAACTTACGTGCAGTGGCTCTATTTCCTTCTTTATCTTAAAACTGCATCATATCCATTTCTTCATGTGTTTTCCATGATGAGACTGTGGCCTGATGCGTAAAATGGCCATTCAAAATCAAAACTAGTGAATTCTTCAGAGCATAATCTTTCCACACGTCTGTCTCACTTTTACGTTTACAGCTAGAGAGCGCCCCCCCGGTGGCCGTTATCCGGTAAAATTCTATTGTATAGGCCGCAGGGTTCAAAGCGTGGGGAAAAAGTCACGTTTTAAAGTCCGAAATTTCCGGTACTTTCTTTTATATTCCCATGTGGTTTTGTATCTGTGTAATCCCTCAGTCGTCCAGTAGGTTTCATAGTGGTCCATGTTTCAAAAGGTTCATTTCTGTCCTGTGAATCTGACCTTTTCTAGTTTCGATACAAATCTTAGTATTGATTAGTATCTGATTTTCGATACTTTTAACAATTTCTTTCTAATTTTTAGCAGGTGGATAACATTTGATACTAAGGAAAATATTTCATACTTGATACTGATGTACTATTAAACAGAATAATGTAAAACACAAACACAGCCATTTCTTTTTACAGTATCGATTTTTTTTTAACAATTATTCAATATGTTTTTGGTGTAAACCCCCTCACCACACACTTTATACACTTTTCTCACACAGGCGTTAACATTTTCTCACATTTCTCTCTACGTCAAAGCAAATTTGAAAATACCTTGAATATCTCTCCGTTCAAACTACTTATTACAGCCAATTACTTATAAGAAAGATAAATAATAGTGTTGAAAATGGGTAGTTTGGACAAATGTATACATAAAGAAATTGGCTGTTTCCCACATTTTTCCAAACTTCTCCGTCTAATTCTACTTTTTAAACAAAAGTTGGGCTTTTATAAATACTTTTGCCTGTTGTGAGTGTGTTTGAATTACAGCACATGGCTAAAAATACATGAAATTTAATCAAACAACTAAGATATATGAGCGACAATGTACTTTTTGAGCAGTAGTAGGTGTTTATTTGTGGTGTTTACATGTTCTTCCTGTGTCTAGCTGGACATACAGTGGTTCGTCGTTTATTGCGGGGGTTACGTTCTAAAAATAACCCACAACAGGCGAAATCTGCGACGTATCAGCTTTATTTTTTACAATTATTCTCTATGTTTTTTGTCTGTAAAACCCCTCACCACACACTTTATACACTTTTCTCACACAGGCGTTAACATTTTCTCACATTTCTCTCGTTTAAACTCTCTCAAAGTTCAAACCTTCGTAGGCGTCTTTGTCGGTGCAGAACGTTTCATCGACATTGTGGGTTTTGTCGGGGAGAAAACAAATCGCAAACGCACAGCACTTCAGAGTCACACCGCGATCCAACGTTTATGTAAATTGGGAGGAGACTTAGCCAATCGGGACAAAGAACACAACGCGCGATCATAAAAACTTGTAAAATTGCACACACAAAAATCCACAAAACAGCGAGAGTTGAAACACATTATAGCGAGGGACAAGTGTAATAGAAAAACTGCGAAAAGCACTTGATTAAACGCATTTATAGACATGTTTAAGCACGTTTCATACGAACTACAAACATTTAAATAATCTATTGTCGCCACTAGAAAATAACCAAAAAATATCGTCCAACCCTAAATGAAAATCCTACTGAAAAAAATCATTCAAAATAACATTAAAACACGTAAAAAAATGAGTCGCATTATTTTAGTACGTGCTGCTTGATACAGACTAGACACTTCATAGTTACTGCTTATTCCTACTGCGGAAGATTTTACCCACTTGGGGCGAGATTTACGGAAAAGCCGATGAGAGCATAATGTGTTAATACGATAATTACATTTTATTTCCCATGTATTTGTGGCATGATTATAGCGTGCACTCATTGTGAGCCCTCTTACACAGTGTGTAAGAGGGCTTTATGCACTCTCTATATGTCACAGTTAGGTTAACCAAGACGGTGCCAGCAGGGAGCCCAGAGATGTGGGGGTGGATGTGAGCGGGGTGGATGTGAGCGGGGTGGATGTGAGCGGGGTGGATGTGAGCGGGGTGGATGTGTTCATGCTCCGCTGAAGATTCACTGTTGTAGAAGTACAAGCCAGTAATCATCACTAATACATAACTCTACTACTCGCTAACGCCTAACCTACACTATTTGTCCTCAGTTTGTGCACGGCTGCCTTTAAATTCAGTATTATACAGCCCAAATTAAGGAAAGTATATGTCAAATGATGCTAGTGGACAGTTCTATATCATGGGATTTAGCGATATGTATTGGCTGGAATTTCTTTAAAAAAACAAAAAACAAATACGTTCTGCTTGGTGTAATTATAATTTTTGACATAATCTGTACTTTAAAGGTGAACTATATGACATTTCTGCAGGTTTGTGACAACATTAAGTCAGATTACAGGTTATTTTTGCACAATAAAACCATCTAGAGTCAAAGATATGCTAGATACACATGTTTAATGCCATACTGTGCAATGTTCCAAGCAAAGTATTAACGATAGTGCAGCTTTACGGGTATGTTTTAAAGCTGCTCTGACTTCTTCCTGGTTCGAGCCGTGTTTAGTCCTGCTCTAGACTTGGTTTGATCCTGTTCTAGTCCTGATTTAGTCCTGGTCTAGTCCAGATTATGCAACGATTAGGCCCGGGCACATTCATGTTTTTTATGGTGTTATATTTATCGTGATTAATTATCTGGTCGAGTGTTAAAGCAGGTCAGGTTTATCAGGTGAAACACGAGTTCAAAGAGCATCGGTCTGTGAGACGCTGGGGTCGTCTCTCTCTCTCCATCTCTCTACTTCTCCCTCTCTGTCTAACTCTCTTCCTCCCTCTCTCTCTCTGTCACTCTCTATTTCTCTCTCTCTTTCTGCGCCACTCTCTCTCCCTCTCTACTGCTCTCTTTCTCCGCCACTCTCTGTCCCTCTCTCTCTCCCACTCTCCCTCCCTCCCTCTCTCTATTTCTCTCTCTCTTTCTCTGCCACTCTCCCTCCCTCTCTCTCTCCCACTCTCCCTCTCTCTACTTCTCTCTCTCTTTCTCCACCACTCTCTCTCCCACTCTCCACTTCTCTCTCTTTCTCTGCCACTCTCTCTCCTTCACTCTCCCTCCCTCCCTCTCTCTCTACTCTCTTTCTTCACCACTCTCCCTCCCACTCTCACTCTCCCTCCCCCCTCCCTCTCTCTTTCTCTCTTTCCCTCTCTCTAACTCCCCCCCTCTCTCTTTTCTCTGTCTCCCTCGCTCTCCCTCCGTCTCCCACTCTTTCTCCTTCTCTCTCTCCTTCTTTATCTCTGCCTCCCTCTCTCTTCGGCGCACCCCCCCCCCCCACACACACACACACACACACAGAGGGGGCGGGGCCTCTGTCTCTGCACTGGACATGAGGGAGAGAGTCCTGTCCACACACACACACACACACACATGGAGAGAGGGGGAGAGAGTCCTGTCCACACACACACACACACACCCCCACACACACACACACACATGGAGAGAGAGTCCTGTTGTTCATCGACTGCGACAGAGACAAGTCCAACATGATTAACTAGGAAGTCGCATTTTTCGCTCTTTTTTCCCCTGTAACTGTGTGTAGTCTCATAATGCATTTTAGTTTTCCAGGGGGCGCCACTGAGCCATCCTGCAACGTAGATTCTTGGCGACGTTACGTAACTTAAAGTTGAGTCGATCTCTAATTTTGTGCTGATTTTCAAGAGTTTTTGAGCAGTTTTTCTTTCTCTCAGGTGCGATTTACGAAGGAATAATAACAATAATCTTTTTTTTTCTTACATTTTTTACGCGTAAACGATAAAAGTTCGACGGACAGGATGTCACTTTGTTCCCCGTGATGAAGAGCCTCTCTGTACGCTCTTACACATTAATGTTTTACTGCTTAATTTTTTGCGATTTTCCTCAAAATTGTGCAAATTCAATAAAACTCTCACACGTGTTAAAACAGAGACACTGAGATCCCACGTTTTTAATAATCAGTGACCATCCAGTGTGAAATACTGCACCAGAACTGAACCAGGACTGAACCAGGACTGAACCAGGACTAAACCAGGACTAAACCAGGACTAAACCAGGACTAAACCAGGACTAAACCAGGACTAAACCAGGACTGAATAAGAAGATTATTAGATCTGAACCAGGACTAAACCAGGACTAAACCAGGACTAAACCAGGACTGAATCAGGACTGAACCAGGACTGAACCAGGACTGAACCAGGACTGAACCAGGACTGAATCAGGACTGAATCAGGACTGAATCAGGACTGAACCAGGACTGAACCAGGACTGAACCAGGACTGAACCAGGACTGAACCAGGACTAAACCAGGACTAAACCAGGACTAAACCAGGACTAAACCAGGACTAAACCAGGACTAAACCAGGACTAAACCAGAACTAAATAAGAAGATTATTAGATCTGAATCAGGACTAAACCAGGACTAAACCAGGACTAAACCAGGACTAAACCAGGACTCAGCAGAGTACACAGGACAGTCACAGGATTAGAGTCTTTTTGATACATATATAAAAAAAAAAAACAACTTTCAGCTTCAAAAGGTAAAATAACATTCCACTTCTATATTTAAATGTAGAAAAATATGAAATAGCCTGATGCTTTTGAGCCTTTTGATAATATTTGGACTTAATTTTTAAGTGTGGGAGGAAAGAGAGAGAGAGGGAGAGGTAGGAAAGAGGGAGGGGGTGTGGGAGGAAAGAGAGTGAGAGAGAGGGAGGAAAGAGGGAGGGGGGTGTGAGAGGAAAGAGAGAGAGGGATGAAAGAAGAGAGGGAGGGGGCATGGAAGGAGAGAGAGAAACAGAGAGAGAGGGAGGTAAGAAAAGAGAGGGAGGTGGGTGTGGAAGGAGAGAGACAGAGAGAAAGAGCCAGAGAGACAGAGGGAGGAAAAAGAAAGGGAGAGGGAGACGTGGTCAGTAGAGAGAGAGATAGACAGAGAGAGAGAGGAGGGATGGAAGAAGAGAGAAAAAAATATTTAGGCCTAAATGGTAAAATATTGTTGTTGTTTTTTTAGGACCATCATACAATTTAAAGAGAGAAGGAGAGAGAGAGAGACAGAAGAATGAAAGAACGAGAGAAGGGGGGAAAGAGGGAGGGGGTGTGAGAGGAAAGAGAGAGAGAGAGGGAGGAAAGAAGAGAGCAGAAGGGAGGTGTGGAAGGAGAGAGAGAGACAGAGAGAGGGAGATGGAAGAAGAGAGAGAGTGGGCATGGAAGGAGAGAGAAAAACAGAGAGAGGGAGGTAAGAAGAGAGAGGGAGGTGGGTGTGGAAGGAGAGAGAGAGAGAGAGAGCCAGAGTGACAGAGAGGGAGGGGGTCATGGAAGGAGAGAGACAGAGAGAAAGAGCCAAAGAGACAGAGAGAGAGAGAGGCGGGTGTGGTAGGAGAGAGAAAGAGCCAGAGAGACAGACAGAGAGAGAGAGAGGAAAAAGAGAGGGAGGTGTGGTCAGTAGAGAGAGAGATAGACAGAGAGAGAGAGGAGGGATGGAAGAAGAGAGAAAAAAATATTTAGGCCTAAATGGTAAAATTTTTATTTATTTTTTTACTTTTGGGCACAATTTAAGCTGCTAAATTTGAATTGCTGCCCAACTCTAGTAATCATAAATCTTTTTCCAAAATTGGTTCTCTATCATCATTAACTCTTTTCTTTTTCGTGTTGTCGTGTTGTTTACATCGATACTGCGGTTTAGAATAAACAGTGAATAATGATCCACATGTGACGATGTTAAAAATGTTTTCTCGTTTCATAAAATAGACTTGTGACACACGGGGAAGATACTCGGGCTCTAAACTATATCCTGCATGTTCATCAGACGACTTACTTTCTCATTCACCGTGAAAGTGACGAGCGGCGGATGGAACGGAGCCAATCGCCACAGTGAACAATGTTGTTTCACTCCAAATAAATGTTCCCTCACAATGGATTTAATTATGCATGAGAATCCTGCCTCCTCAGCTCAATCTGAACAGTTTAATATGCACTCGTCAATGGATATATATGAACGAGGGAACGAGAGGATGAGGGAGGGGGGGGAGGAACGAGAGACAGAAGAATGAAAGAACAAGGGAGAGAGGGGAGTGGAAGGACAGAGAGAAAGAGGGAGTGGGTGTAGAAGGAGAGAGAGAGACAGAAGAACGAGAGAATGAGGGAGGGGGGAGAGGAGAGAGGGAGAGGGGCACGGAAGGAGAGAGAGACAGAAGAATGAGAGAACGAGGGAGGGGAAGGAGAGAGGAGAGGGGCACGGAAGGAACGAGAGACAGAAGAATGAGAGAACGAGGGAGAGGGAGAGGGGAGTGGAAGGACAGAGAGAGAAAGAGAGGGAGGAAAGAGGGAGTGGGTGTAGAAGGAGAGAGAGACAGAAGAATGAGAGAACAAGGGAGAGGGAGGGATGGGAGAGAGGGGAGTGGAAGGACAGAGAGAGAAAGAGAGGGAGGAAAGAGGGAGTGGGTGTAGAAGGAGAGAGAGAGAGACAGAAGAATGAGAGAACGAGGGAGGGGGGAGAGGAGAGGAGAGAGGGAGGGGGGCACGGAAGGAACGAGAGACAGAAGAATGAGAGAATGAGGGAGAGAGGGGAGTGGAAGGACAGAGAGAGAAAGAGGGAGGAAAGAGGGAGTGGGTGTAGAAGGAGAGAGAGAGAGACAGAAGAATGAGAGAACGAGGGAGAGGGAGGGATGGGAGAGGGAGGGAGAGAGGGGAGTGGAACAGAGAGAGAAAGAGAGGGAGGAAAGAGGGAGGGGATGTAGAAGGAGAGAGAGAGAGAGAAAGAATGAGAGAACGAGAGAAAGAGAGAAAAGAGGGAGGGGAAGGGGTGTGGAAGGAGAGAGAGACAGAGAGAAAAGAGAGAGCAAGAGAGAGGGAGGAAAGAAGGAGGGGGGAGTGGAAGAGTGTAAGAGAGTGAGAACGAGAGAAAGGGAGGAAAGAAGAGAGAGGGAGGGGGCGTGGAAGTTGAGAGGGAAAGAGAATGACAGAGAGAAAGAAAGAGAGAGACAGAGATAGAGAGACAGAGCGACAGACAGGAGGGATGGAAGAAGAGAGAGGCAGGGGGGTTTGGAAGTAGAGAGAGAGAGAGAGACAGAGAATGACAGAGAGAGATGGAAGAAGAGAGAGGGAGGGGGGTTTGGAAGCACAGCGAGAAAGACAGAGAGATAGACATAAAGCGAGGGAGAATACGAGAGAAAGGAGCGATGGAAAAAGAGAGAGCACTTACCCCTTTACAGATGGCCACAGCTTCCTTGGACATAGATTTGGGATAGGACACGTGATGCTCCATGATGGACTGGAACAACTCGTCCTCATCCTCACCGTCAAATGGAGGCTGAGCACAGAAAAAAAAGAAAAATGTGTTTGGGGAAAAAAAAAAAGGGTTGTGCATGAACAGATATCCAGAGTTGTGGATAGTAGTGAGCGTGTAGTGTACTCAGAAAACGGCATCTTACTTTTTACTTGCACTTTAGGAACAGTATAGTAGAAAACTGGCATCCAGAAAAAAATGAATAAAACGTAATTTGCTTTTTCTTTCCTGAAACCAACCTGCCCTGCCAGCATCTCGTACAGCAGCACTCCAAAGGCCCACCAGTCCACAGATTTACCGTAGGGCTGATAGGCGATGATCTAAACATAAGAAAAGTATATGAGTTCAAACTATTTCTCTGGAGTGAAGTACACCCTCGTGCACTCACCTCTGGGGCGATGTAGTCCGGTGTCCCGCAGAAGGTTTTGGTGGTGACTCCATCGGCCATGTTTTCTTTACACATCCCGAAGTCTGCGATTTTAATGTGGCCCTCGCAATCCAGCATCACATTGTCCAGCTTCAAGTCTCTGCGAGAGTTTGAGCAGAGTTTACGTCTGTTCATGCCGATTCTGGGATTATGTGTTTAGTTCAACTCCCTCGTAAACGTCATCTTCGTCTGAACCACTCTGCACCCCTTTTTTGGGACCCTCACCACAGATTGAGACGCCCTGTTTCAAACACACTTCTACATGCACTTTACTGTTTCAAAAGAGTAGGATTTAAAGCATGTTTTACTACACTTGTCACGTTCATAACTACAGTTACATCATCTTGCTGGATCTGCAGTGATATTTTCCAGCATCTGCACATTTGCTACACCAAACACACATCGTGACAAATACTATGGACTATTTGTGCATTTTTACTAGGCAAACTTCAGCTCACATGTGGCAGTGCTCTGTGCAGACACTGGAGTGTAGGTTTGGAGACGTTTTTGTTCTGAATTTGGTCAGTCGGTGTGTAATGAGGAGGAGCCTATGTGCACTATACTCAGAGAGGAGAGAGAGCGAAAAGGCAGGTAGGACGGTTTAAACATCCATGTTTAACGTGGACATGCCCCTGCGCTGGGGGCGTGTGCAGTGATGTGTCGCACAGCTTCAAACAAGCACCCAGGCTGCAGTGAGACGCCCTGTGCAGTCCTGCTGCAAGTTTGTGCCGACAGCAGCGACTGTAATGAAATCGCACTCGTTGAGTGTCAGACCTCGAGCCCATGATAAGACCGACTCAAACTGCCCTCGAGACCGAGTCCAAATGTGTTTGAGTCTGAGACACGACCATAACAAATACTACACCACTACCCGGAAGTGCTCCTGTCTGTTTTCAAAGTTCAGGTCATTTTAGCGCCGACTTTGTCTGTTCTGTGAAGCATCTCTCTGTTAGTGTCATGTTGACAACAGCCACACTGATAATTTGTCATTTGAAAATATGTGTAAATCCCCAACGTTTGGACCAATGAAAATGTTACTAAAAGACCCTAAACACTGTCAATGACATTTAAGTTACTTAAAGAAGCACCATGTAACTTTTCAGCTGTAACATTCCACTGCCTGATTTGTTTTCAATGGAAATCTTTCTTTGGAATGTTACAGGTATTAAACACAACCACTGTATCTCCATAGCAACAAGCAGGTGACTCCATCGAGCACAGATCAGGTGTGAACAGTAAAAATGCACGACATATTTGACTAACTATTCAGAAAAAAGCAATAACATCTCCATGGAGACAAGCAGGTGACAGATCCTTCCCTAGAAAAGTTACATTGTTTACCTTTAATTCTTCACATTCAGAATAATTCCCTGAAATCCTCCGGCACAAACTCACCTGTAGATGATGCCCTTTGTGTGCAGGAAGAACAGACCAATGGCGATCTCCGCAGCGTAGAACCTGCACGTCCACACAGAGCAGAGAGTGCGTTAATTAGAGCCGTGTGCAGTTAAAGGACAAGAGGAAAACAGAGCATCGCTTGTGCGCACGGGTCGGACTGAGGGTCTGTGACTGGGGAAAGGTCAGCGCTGTCTCCGCCCGGCCGGAGAGCAGCTGATAAGATCAACAGCACCACTCGGCCTGGACACGCTGACCGCTGCGGCGTAATTATGTGCCCGTAAACAAACAACGTGTTACGAGCTGCTATTTTAGGCAAGGTGAGCAATTTGTGAAGCGTTTTTCATGCGCGAGGAGCGAGGTTGTTGAAGGTACTCACCCCTGTCGACCCGCGCGGATAAAATGTTTGTAAATGTCTGAGTCGCGGAATGAGACGTTCAAGGACCAGCGCCTGATTTTTACTTCCTTTTAAACAGTTTGCAGCGGTACAAAGTTATTCCTCGTTACCAAATAAATTCCGAACCTTTTAACAGCGCACTTCCTGATTCTCGGACAGTAAACCGCTTTATAATAAGATGCAAACAGTGAGCAGTAGTTTAATTTTACCCTAAAGAGCTGCTTTTACAATTATATCTGTACTGAAGCAAGCGAATTTTGGGTAAAACCACTTTAATAAGGGCCAAATAAACAATAATTACACAGAATTACCCACTTACACGTATGCAAATGAGCAGCTAGTTACAGTTTAATAAGTGTAACCCAAATTTAAGTGCTATAAAATAAAATAAAGAGAAAAGAAGAAGTCAACCAGCACAAAGGCATTGCTATTCTCTGCACGGTATTCTCTAGTGTTGAAAAAAATTAATTAAACAGAGCAGAACAAGCTGATGTACTGAGATAAAAGAGTTCCTCGCTGGTTGGACTTGGCCTTCAGCTGTCTAAAGAACCTGCCACGGGCTACAAAGCTCTATCCCCACAAACGCAGACAGCCCGCTTGTCAAACGCGTCAGCTCGCCTCCCTCCCCCCATCGCCTTGACAACAGTGATCTCACCAGCCACCCTAATTATTCTCTGCACTTTCGGTGAGGGATTCCGCTGCGCGCCGGAAAGTCACAGCTCGCATTACTTTCAAGTACTTTACAGCGGCAAGGTTCACCGGGGGAAACAACAGATTTGTGCCCCGAGCTATGGCCCAGCAGCACCCATCACATCCCTCACCGCGGCCAGGGCTGACGGCTTATTCGCAATAATACAAAACACCGAGCAGCTGCTGTGTATGAGCGAGTGGAGATTTGGGGACAGGAGCGGTGTTGTACAGCCTGGGAAGTCAAATCTTATCAAATCTATAAGAAAGTTGGAGCATATGAGACACGTTTGACGCTAAATGTTATAGTAATGTTCTAATACGGGTGGATGATACTGTCAAAAACGAAGCTCTACTTTATTACCGTAAATTTGGGACTATAGAGCGCACCTGAATATAAGCCGCACCAGCTAAATTTGAAAAGAAAATCAATTTTGTACATGTATAAGCTGCACCTTTTTTTTTTTAAACTGTGTCTGAAAAGCATGAGTTCATAATCTTTCCCCATGTCTCACTTTTGCATTTACTGTTAGAGCGTCCCCCAGTGGTCGTTAGCCAATAAAAATCTTTGAATCCTGCGGCTTATACAACAGTGCGGCTAATTTAAAGTGTGGGGAAAAAAGTAGCGGCTTATAGTCCGAAATTTACGGTACATTGATAATATTGGTGTAGACTAAAAATAACCCGCAATAGGTGAAATCCGCGAAGTATCAGCTTTATTTTTTACAATTATTTTATGTTTTTGTCTGTAAAACCCCTCACCACACACTTTATACACTTTTCTCACACAGGCGTCAACATTTTCTCACATTTCTCTCTCGTTTAAACTCTCTCAAAGTGCAAACCTTCGTAGGCGTCTTTGTCACACACACACAAAAAAATTAAATCTGTGAAAGGTGAACTGCGATATAGCGAGGGACAACTATAATCTAAACAAAATGCGCTAAAATGTTCCCGTGAATGTGTTCAAGCATCACATGACTGTAAAATTAGCGTTAAAAATGTAAACAGACGTAGCAAGACTGACAATCTGCGCCACCAATCACACACACACACATAACATTCATACTAGGCGATGCGGATGAAGAACAACAGTTTCCACCAGAGCCTCCTGATATTCCCAGTGGTTTTCTCATCCAAGCGCTAACCAGGCCCAACCCTGCTTAGCTTCCAAATTATGACGAGATCGGACAGTGACGAGCAGGTAAAGCCATAAAATCTTGCTGGTTCTCCGATTCTTGAATGTGATAATGTCATACTCCCAGATTTCCTTATTAATTACATTGTATTTGCCTTGAAATATCCAAAAGGTAAACTCACAAAAGTTCATTTCTTTTAGTGACCAGATCCCAGAACTCAGAGTTACAACAAAAAGATGCATTTTAACAATAAGAATGTTCGCTTCTCCCCATCTGTATTAACCCGTTAAGGATTGAGCACACTATAGACCAGTACATCTTGTATATCTTTAATTCTTTTTTTAGCCATAAAAATCATGTCAAAGGAAGTATCAGTATCACGCAACTACTTCTATTTTACATATCCATCCTTATTTTTTCTTTCACGCGTTGCATAAATGACTGGGAAAATCCCCGTGGCACCTGCGCTCTTATTGGTCGTCTTCGAGGGACAACAGAGGCAGATTACGTAATGACAGTAACATATTTAAAGAGCCCCGTGCCTCTGCTTTGAGACGCTGTTTGAATTTACACGAGAGCACAGTTGGTTGCGGAGTTACGGTAATGGAAAGTCCACAACCGAGAGTCTTATCGGCGACGAGAGCATCCGACGCTATAGGGTTAAATATTATTGGCCAGTAGAATGTGTCACCTGAAACCCAGCAATTCTGTTTTATGTTATATATTATAGAATTAGTGAAATAGAAAACACACATATTTTGTAATTTCTATATACTCTGTGCAGATATATCGTTTCCACATTGTGAAGTTGGACAAGAATCGTATTTGTGGCTTCACCAAACCTCCCCGTGCGTTCTCCGTCTCACTCTCTCCTGGTGTATGTGTGTTTTCTGTCGCTTGTACTCACACTGCATGCGGCTCTTTGAACTTGCCGACCTGCTGAATCTGATACATGAGATCTCCTCCGTTGATGTACTCCATGACAAAATACAGGCGATCCTGGGGACGCAGAGCAGAGCACGGGTCAGACAGGACGACAACGCGCGATAGGCCGCGCCGTAACGGAGTGAGAGGTCAGAGGAGCGGGAAAACAAATGACCGCTGCAGGTAGATGAAGACGGATGGAGGGAATGAGGCTGCATTAGAGGAGGGAGAGGAGGAGTGGATCAAAATGAAGGGAAAAAAAATCGAGAGAAAAACAGAGGAGCGGTGGGGACGTGACTGAGCGCCCAATCAGCCTGCAACTCACCTTAACAGCAACACCAATTTAAACTGGCAATTCCTCTCCATTATCTACAGAAATTGCCAATAAGGTACAGTATGAGGAGAGGAGTGGAGGGCTTTGGTGTTTGTGTTGTGCGCTGGGACTGTAAGCTGTCTGCAGAGTATGTGCGGAGCGGCCTGCACTGCCTGATAAGTCTCAAGAACAGTCGTGCCGCACACTGGGTTATGAGAGGGAAATATAGATTCGGGCCTCCACCGCAGAAACTGTTGTGAGATTTCCTTCTACGTATGGCTCTGAAAATCCCACATACACAAGTTCTTTTGATTCCACAACACTGCTGCTTTGGATTAACAAGTCGAGTTTGAGCTAAAGCTTCTAAATTATGCTGATCTCTATGATACTATGTTCTGAAATAAAGTGCAGAGGATGTAAATGCGTTGGTAAAAATGGGTGCACTGAGCTATATTTACTGCTGTTGACTCATCTTGAGTGTAATATGGATTATACGTCACAAGACGAGCGTGAATCAAAGCGCTGTGCTCCAGCTGAGGGCTGTAGGAGCAGTGTTCACCAGCAGAGCTGCCCTCAGCTCCACACACCCAGTGCCACCAAATACTGAGCTATTTATAGTGCGCTGACGTCAGGACTAACCAACAACAGCCACTTTTGTACTATTTCACACTTTGAACTCACATTTACTCTGACAGCTTATTTAATATGCTGAGAAGTTTTCAGTTTGCTTAATTTACAGATACTTGTAGAATTTTCTGGTCAAAAGACGCATTAGCCTGTGGTTAGCTCTGCTGTTTCACGAGTGTGAGCACAAGTGTTTTGGTCTATGTCTATTTCCTTTCATGCTTCACAATGGTTTCCATATCTACTGTTAAAATTTTTATTTTGTCCGTGGCAGGAATATAGCCCATCTAATATTACAATGTGAATTTTAAAATGTATTAGCACAGTTTTTAGCAGCAAAGTAAGAATCTATCAAACAGAAAAATTATCTTTGTAAAGTTTAGTGTAGCTTGTAGATAGTGAAGCAAATATACAGTAAATTCACGACAGTCGCAGCAAAAATAATAAAAACTGTTGAAATTCATGGTTATAAGTTTAACCATATACAGTTTACAATAGTCCACACTTTCAAAGAATTCATCTGCCCAAAGAGCAGCCTCTGTGCGTACCATGGTCTGAAAGGTGGAGTGCAGCTGTGTGAGGAAAGGAGGTTTCCCAGACAGAGCCAGGACCCTCTTCTCCACCATGGTGCACTCCACATCGTCGTCCTGGATCACTACGTCCTTCTTCAGGATCTTTATGGCGAATAGTTCCTCCGTGCCCTTGCGCTCAGCCAGCATCACCTGCAAAACAGCACAACATACACAGACGGATGGGTAATATATCGTGTCAATATTGGTATGGGCTGGTATAGAGGATTTTTCTCAATATATAGGTTAAGATTTTTTTTTTTCTAAGCTGTGTTTCTTTCCCAATTTGTCCTCAGTGCTCCAGATATTTATTTTTTTTACAGGATTGAGTTAAAATAGAAACAAATGAGAAATGACACTAAAGAGGTGGCTGTAAATGTACACAACTGTCAAAAAATGTAACAAAAAATAATAATCCAGATAAATCCTATAAAAAAAAATAAAAAATAATAATAATAATAATAAAAAGAAGAAGTAAATAAATAAATAAATAAAAATAATAAAAATAAGTAAATAAATAAATAAAATATAATAAAAAAAACAAAAACAAAAAAATAATAAATAATAATAATAATAATAATAATAATAATAATAAATTATCAGTAACTGACCACAACAGCACGGAAAAATATTGGTATAAGGGATGTCAAGATTATTTGGCTGATCAATCAACAAAAACAAAACAAAAAAACACAACAATTTCAGCATTCAGAAAGTTTGATTTCATAAACCTGGTCACTAAACGAGAGGAATGATAATGTTTTAGACAACGGTAAAGACAGTAAAATTGGCAATAATCAAAAATAATCATTAAATTGTGATATTTCTTCTCACAATCATAAAACTCTGTATCGGACCCATGTTAAAACACAATTTATAGACCAAAAAAAGTTCTGAAAAGGATTATTTCCCTCGACTTTTTGGAATCTTTTGGGGGACGTGGTATGTGGCCTGGTGCAGATAAGGTAAGGTGGATGGCTGACGAGAATGGGATTATAAAAAGCCGGAAAAAAAAAAAAAAAAAGACTGTGTAAGCCAAGGGCAGGGGTAGCAGGAGGACAGCAGGGGCGACAGAGGAAGAGATTGGCAGCAGTCAAGCCATTCAGTCAAATCTGCTGAATCACGTCTAAAAATATGGACGGGGTATTGTGTCTTTTATCCAAGGTTAGTCTCCAGCTGTGCTCCGTCTCACTCTCCTCTCTGATGTAGTCAATGTATTCTGGTCCCTCTCTGATTCTCATCGTTCTTGTTTTCGGCCTCTCTCCTGCGTTAGCCTGACCCTGACCGTATTGAATAGCAAAACAGAATGTGGGTCATGCATTGCACAGGTTCACATGCTAATATCCTGTCTGTGTGCTGTCTGATGTTAGCGTGTTAAAGTGTTTGTGACAGGTTAGGAGAAAGCAACATCTGTCAACTGCATCCAAGCCGCTTCTTCAGTTCCAGATCTAAAGAAGCGGCCAAACGTCTTCACTCCTACAACATTTTGTCCAGTTTTGACTTTTATTATGGATCAGACCGGGACAACTGAGGGATTACACAGACATATGACAGGTTAGTTGATATTTTACAAAAAAAGATTGCTGAATTATGTCTATTTTTTTGTTTTTTTTATGAGGTGAAGTTGAGAATTGTACTTCCTGGTTGGACATGGGCAGCAGGTAATTCCAGTTTCGTTAACTTGCAGCCATAATGCTAACACGGACCAAACCATCAGCCAGAATTACACAACAACAGTTATGATTCGAGTAATACAAATAAATGACAACACATTTACTTTTTTAATGCCTAAACTACCTGAAAAATGCTCTACATGTGCATAAATTGTCCCTGTATTTTGCGTAGAATTTTCCCTGTCGATCCAACTAAACCCAGAAAAAAAAAAAAAGAAATGAAAACCCAAGTCAACATTCAGTAAATTTGAAAATGGCAATGTAGCAATAGAATTACCCAACAAAATGCTAAATATGCCAGCTTTTGTAGTTCTTGGCAATACATATTTTTACATAATTCAAGTTTTTATTAAAGTTTTCCTTGGTACATGACAAAATCACATAATCACTGTGCTCAGCGTATATGAAAACTGGGGGGAAAAGTAATAATAAAACAAACAAAATAGATTAAAATCACATAAAACAATGTTGGAATCATGTCTCATCCTGCTGCTTAGTATTTATAGTACTGTAGGATCAAAATGTATCCCAAACCGACTGTAGTACTATCCCTGTTTTTAAACCTGTCCATCATACACTCACATGAAGCCTTTTACATCATCTTATTTGCTCATTCATTAATCTCAGGAGCTGTTTGGGTTTTCCCGTCTGTAAGAATAACCCTGGGCACTACTGAAACCCCAACAACACCGACTGACAGTTTCCACGTGATATTTCAGATCTTTCCTCACACAGTGAACATAATCTAAGACAGAGTGGCAAAGTTTTTCCTACGAGTCATTAAGAAAACGTACAACTGCCAACCAGAAAGGTCTAATACATGGACATTCCCACAAACTATAAACAAGAGCGCTGGCATCTGTTTGACACTTGGAACACCGGAATTCTGCTGGAGTCCGGTAATATTGTTCTCTTATATATTTCTGATACAATTCCTCTTCCATAAACACAGTCCCTATGTCCTTTTCCTATAAAACCTTCAAAACCTTTACAGAGATCACGGAGTGTGGCATTGAGTCTTCTGCAGAAAACTGAAGCTTGTTAATGGCAAAATTCCTTATCTGCAGATATTTCTAAAAACATAAACATACATAAATGTATAGAATATGAAGACTATCATCATCATGCAGATTATCCAGTCCATGTTTTATGGTCGTTCCAGCTCTTCCAGTAGAGACCGGTGACTTCCCAGTGCAGATGGCAGGATTTTGCCACAGGGAAGAATATGGTTGTTTAAACAGTTTATGCATTTTCATCCAGATTTATTTTGAATGTAACATAACAGGATTGGAGATTTCAACTGAAGTTCAAGAAAAACAATGTAGGACAATCTTTGGTACAGTGTGATCTGGAGTCAGGTAAACCCAGTCCCCGTTTGTCTCGAGGTAAACCAGATTTAGTTAACATGATTCTGGGCTTGTATGTGGCAATGTTTAAAGTATTAATGGGATATGATGTTCATTCAAAAGATTTTATCATTTGATTTGAATGGGCAAATGCTACGGCAACGACTGCGATTCTATTCCTCATAAACCAGTGGATCCTGCGTGTGCAAACGTCTAATATTCACAGCTAAAGGTTAGATAAAAACAACTAACCCAATAACACAATCATGGCCGATCATAGTAAAAGCACAACCACGGAGCAGCACAGTCATTATTATTTATTGAGCAGTTAACTTGACTGCTCTCCAGTGCTGTAATTACTTTTACATGTAATAACAAACATTGATGTATTTGTATTGTAGCACTGCGCTGTAAAATCGCCTTCTTAAACGCAGACATTTCACTGAGTTATCATGACTAAACAACGGACTGGTGCTTCAATTGATAACACGCTTTTAGTTTTTATCTTAAAAGCAGCCGCCCGAGGAGAACGGCAGAGAAAAATAGCAGTGCTTTTCATCAAACAGCTCGCACGTCGCATTTGTAGTTCTCAAGGGGCTAATTGAGTTTAGGACCTCGACAAAGAATCTTTCATCCAATTGTATTTTATGTAGAAGCCTTTTCTACCACACTGGTTCATTTGCATAAATAGACTTGTAAATTTGTCATTGTGCGCAGCGCCTTCCTCGGCTGATGAGTGATTAATTAAATTTTCTAAGGTGAAAAGACAGTCAGGACGCAATGTGGGCTATGTTGTGTAAAACATGTAGTATATCACTGCTGAATGAAGTGGAAAACGTTGGTTGAATACGTTTTTATAACATTTAAGCAGTGTAAACATACAGTTACACATTTTTATTTCAATTTTGCAACACATTTGGACAGTTGGCTGCTCTTTCTCGTGGTCACGCTAAGTCCGGACAATTTGTTAAAAATGTCTAATTGCGATTTTTCGTTTCGCGATTTATGTTTCAATACTTGGACTCAGATTTTAAACACATCCGGGCTGAAAAGACTGAAATATAAACAGACTAATCATCACATTTCAGAAGAGACATTTGTACAGATCTAAACTACAGCGGGAGCAGTTTTTCGGCAGAAGAAGATATTTTGTTGTTTGAGGAGGAAATTACAGTCCATTCAAATTGCATTTTCAATTTGATTATAATTACTCTTGCAGCCAAAATCAATCATATATAATTATCCAACAATTTTAAGTTGATAAATTATGTAAATCAGTGCTCAGTAGATTCATTATCACGTTTACCCGGGTGCAGAAAGAGCATTAAAAGTGACCATAGATCTACTTTTTCCCCCGTGAGACCTAAAACTTCCCCGGTTAGGAGGTTGTGTCTTATAAATATTCAGGTATGATAATCACAGAGGTGAGCGGGTTTAGGCTTTCCACGGGGACTCTGCACAGATGGACAAAAACACACGAGTTTATACAGACCAGGAGCTCCGAGAATCATTACAACTATCAAACGTATCAAGTGTTTGAAAGTTGCTGTTATTATAAAAAAAAAAATACATAAGTTAGAAAGTTGGGGAAGGACACCATCTGGACTCTTGATATTGACAAGGACGAGGCCAAAGCAACAAAAGGCAACAAAAAAGCTCAGGGGGTAGAAGCGCAGAGGACGTGTTTTTTGGAAATTTTAGGCGGTTGCAAGGTCACGAGGGTCCAGCCGTGTGGATTCATGAAAGGGATAAATGTTGTGGATTTGTGACGTTAAAAAGGGTTGACTTTACTTCTGTGGGATTGCGTTTTGAGCCGGAGCCATCACAAAGGTTTTAACTGCAAATACGACACATTTCGATCAGCGCGTTACTTTTTATTAGAGCTGTACGACGATCTAAACTTTGGTCGATCTCGATGATAAGACAAGAACATTTTACTTGTCAGATTTATGGTACTTGAAGAGAAAACACCGCTCTTTTGTTTGGGTAAAAGCGCTGACTCGGGGCCACGTCGCTTTACGTCTCCTCACGTGTCTTTTTCACTTACGTTTTACTTAAATCTGCACAATCTGACTAAAAATCCAGCGCGTCCTTCCCTCATCTGCCCTCGCTCGCTCTCCTCTTTAATCCAGCCCCAGCCGCTCACCTTTTCTCCTCTGTTTCTCTCCTCTTTTGCTTCTTATTACAATCCAAGTTATGAAAAGTAAATGTTTTTGAGTGAAACTTAAGACGTAATTTAGCTCATGCACGCGTTTCTGTCAGTAGCAGTGACATGTGTGCTTTTAGGATTATTATATTGTACAAACTCATTCCAAACTTTAAATGTGTCTCTGGAATTACTGGTCCTATCAACACAAAATAAAAAATAAAAATAAAAACCCTGACATTCAGCTCTGTACTTGAAGTTGAGATGTCCATGTTTTAAATAAAATGGAGGAAGATTGAATTGAAAATCGAGATCGATCCATATGGGGATATCGCTTAGCCCTACCGTTTATTGTTTTGAAAATGCAATATTCAATGAAAACAACGTATTAACACTCTGTTACGCTTTGCTCTCCATGCTAAGTCGCCACCCCTTCAGCCTCGATCACAACACAATCAGCTGCATCCCATTAATGAAACTACAAATCGCATCAGGTTTGTCAAGTCGCTGTGTACAGTTTTGTATATTTAGAGAATTATAACGTGGAGCATGGATGACGTGGGCTTGTAGACTGAACATTAGACAGAATCTTACAGTTAACCGTAAGGAAAAAATACTTTACATTATATCTCTTCTTTAGGGCGAGACACTGCTGAGTAATGATAACGTCTTAAATGTAGAGATAAGATTTTTTTAAATGGTGAAAATTACACATATGTGAGTCATATAAATCTGAAAAATGGATAGAGCCAGGTTTAAATGTCTCGCTTCATCTTAAATAGTATCTGAGTATTTGAGTTTTACTGAAACTTGGCCTCAAAAATACATTTTTCCCAATTTTCTGGAGTGAAAGTTTAGTAAATCTTGGTCTCTATGGGAGAAAAATGTATTTTTATAAAAATGTCTGAAGTTACCCCCTCTCATATAAATCTATAGATGCAAGTTGATTGAACTAAATAATAAAGGTGCAGAGTGAATCATTTCTACAATAATTTTCCTCACGTTGAGAGAACAAACTGACCAAAATAACAAAATATTTTTAAACCGTAGCCTGTAGTGTCTCGGCTATAAAAAAAGTGGTTCATTCCGAGACAGTAGTTGGGGTCATTTGACAGAAAAGCGGTCCCGCGGATAAGAACTGTCATATGTCGTAAATGATGCCACAGTGTTTTCCGTGCTGACCTTGCAGAGTGGATTTACCCAGAGAACACGCATGAGATCACACGCCAAAGCACTGCTGTGTGTCACGGTGCCAGCACAGTGTTCCACTCTTATGTGTTTGCGTTACACTGTTACATGAGTTACAGCTGGAAATGCAAACTTTAAAAAATAAATCATCTGGAAATAATATGGATGAATAAAACAGAGCAAAGGATTATGGTCTATGTAGTCCTCTGTAGCATGCTCCTGTAACAAAATCCTTCACAATTACTCAAAATATTTCAGTTTATAATGACAAATTGTTATTTAATCATATATTGCAGCTATAACATAAAGCATAAGCCACTGATACATCATAGATTGACTCAACTGTGAATAAAACAGCTTTGGTACGAGCCATGCCTGCAGCCTGTTAGGAAACATAATGCCACGTAAATGCCATACACCCCCAGTTCTATAGATTGAATTTCTTTACAGAACAACCCGTGTCATCTTACTTTACACGAGAAGGAGAGTCGGATGTGACTGGTCAATAATAAGCCCAATGCTGCAGCTGTTTCCCTGCACTGTACAACGAAAACACAACATTTTACCTACATTTTTTAAATCGAAATTAGGACTAGCCACCGCAAATTCCCCAAAATACTTCTTGCAAAAAGTAAAATTTTAAATCAAGATAAAAATTCTGTTTCGAATCGTCAATAATTATCATGTTGGAGAGGGATTACAGAGGTCGACAGCCAATCCTGTGGTCATAAAAGAGAACAAATGTCTATTTTTTTTTGTCAAAATTACATCGTATTGTGTTATTTAGGTCCAAGAAATTAATGTTGATTGACTGAATTTTGATTGATCAACTTTAACATCTTTTCTGTCAACCCTAGTGAGTAAATGAGTCCAAAATTGATCTCAGTACAGCTAACTAAACTCACGTGTACATGTGTATGGGACTGTTTTGAACCAAACCGTACAGGAAAGGGGTCATAGTGTAGCTCTATTATAATGCACATATACTATAGACCAAGACAGAAGCGCTACATCCTCCCACTCAAAACCCACCAGCTTCCACATTGACATCCGTGTTTGTGCATTTTACATGAGACTATATCTGCAGTCGCTGTATATCTCCGAACCCATTCACCCTCCGCCATATTTATCAGATCCGGCTAACAGTCTCCGTGTTGCCGAAGGAGCTCTCGTGCTTATCTGTGCTCGCGTTTAAGGAATCTCAGAGCGTAGCATATTCCAGTAACGATTGACCCTCGGCTTCTCGCATTGACGAAACCCGTGTAAGCTTTAAATGCCTGTTACCATGGAAACAGGCAGCCGGCAACCTGGGTCTTACGCGCTCGCACACGCGCTCACGTACGTCCACACACACACATACAATGCAGCCTCCCTGTCGCTTTCTGTCACATTCTCTTGTTCCATCCCCACCGCTCTGAAGCTAGCATTTACCCAATTTTCCGCGCTCTCCCTCCTCTCCTCTCCCTTCATCTTGTACATCCATTTTTCCTTCATTCTTGTCACTCAACCGATCCGTCCCCCTCCTCCTCCTCCTCCTCCTCCTCCTCCTGCTTCTACACCGGTTCATTCACAGTGACGTTTTTACCTCTCTAAATTCATTCATGTCAACCTTGGCGCTGCGCTGTCACGTCTCTGTCTCTCTGTCTTTTCATCACTCGCTCGGCTTGTCGTCCCTTTTGGGGGTTTTTTCTCCCCCCCCTGACCGGTTCGTCTGCGTTTGTCCGATAGTCCTTGCTCTGTGCTGACTCTCGCTTCTGGGTGAGAGGATCATACTGGAATTAGTGTCAGAACCAAAACAGTGTTAATAAAGCAGGAAATTGATCGTATGTTTCCATTTTGTCTCTGGACAATGGTTTCTGCGCACCTGACTGGGAGACAGGGGCGTCGACAGGTGCGTTTTGGTCCCTCGTTGTATAAATAAAAGTGAATCAAGAGGGAGACAGTGTGCGGGAATCAGTCAAGACTCTCAACTATGGGCTTTGGGCAGATATGAGTTCGACGAAAGACAATTTAAGACATTTTTACCACAAACTAGGGCGTGTCTGATATGGATTTTTTATTTGCTTTGCTATTTTGGTAACAAATTGTACGCTTTTTAAAAAATTAAAGACAAATTTAATGCACTGGGAATGACGAACTGGAATGACACCTGGACTGAGGCAGTGCAGAAAAAATTGTCAATATTGGACCGATACCAATATCTGGGAAATCCTCTGATATGAAACAATAAACAAACCATCGCTGCATCTACTGTTAACAATTTAGTTTAGTCATTGGTAAAATAGGTCTAGATACATGTGTGCACCTGATATCTATAAAATATATCAACTATACAACTTTATTTCCACCATAAAAAAAGCATTTACCCACTGTTTAATCTCAGCTCGGACTAAGTAGATACTGTAGTTGTGTCCTTGGGCAAGACACTTCACTTCGTTGTGGTTGAATGTGGTGTGTGAGCGCTTGGCGGTGGTCAGAGGGGACGATAGCGTAGACTCTGGCACATTCTCAGTGAGTCTACCCCAGGGCAGCAACTTTGTGTGTGAAATATGCAACTGTATTCAGGACTAATCCATCTTTACAACACACTCCATAGAGAAAGGCCCCATCTGTTTTGGAAATACAACCCTTCTTGCTGTGAGTTAGAAGTGCTAATCTAATGTGCATTCAATAACACGATCTTCCTCTGTTAGTCCATTCTTACCTTGCCAAAGCTCCCCTTCCCCAGCACCATCAGGAAGTTGAAATCGGACAGCTTCACTCGGTCCTGGTTGCCGTTGGAGTCGAACCGGGACGCTGCGTTGGCCGCTTTGCCGTCTATGTTCTTGCCTGGACCGATCTTTGCTCTCTGCATCAAAAAACAACGCAGTGCAGTTCATTAAAGTGAAACTAAATGACTAAATCCACCATTCATATTGGTGTTTTAATAGCATTATCTACGCGTGACTTTTTGGCAAACCTGTTCTTGAGTTGGTTTTCTCAGCCTGGTCCGGTCCTTCTTTTGTTACCTCCCTGTTTTCCCAACGTCTGCCACTCATTTACTAATCAGGGGGTAGCTTATATGTTCTCCCTCTGTTCATTTGTTCTTTTCGTTTCATTCGTTCCGTCAGACACGCTGGGTTTGAGTTTGAATAAACCTGTTGTTTTCACCGGAGACCGAGATGTTTTGGGGGGTTTCTTCACGTTGCCTTTAAGCCCAGTTTACTAGCTTGCGCAAAACACCAGGTAAATTTGCAGTTTCCGGTCAAAAACACCTAAATCTAAGTGCGTGCTGCTTTTGGTGGACGCTGTAATTTCCAGTAGTTGGTGACATCACACAAGACTGCCCCTGATTACAGCCAAGTGCTTCTGATTACAAACTGATCCCCCTCGTTTCCCCTCGCTCTTTTCTTTAGTCCTCCAGATACCGCCCAGTTCAGCTTCTCTATTCGAAACGTGATTGTGGGCGGAGTTTAGGTGCGTTTAGTCCCTTTTAAACCAAATTCCAAAAGGTAGAACGACACTGCACTTACTGAACACTCTCTTGACGCTTCCTCCGAACAAAATGGCCTCCTGCGCCACTCTTTTCATTCGATCTATCTCTCCACTTGTCTGCTGCGTCCTTCATTGAATTTTCTCTCTCTGACTTTAAAAGGTTTCGCGCCTTTCGACAATTCTCGCTAAATATAATAAATCCGGAGGAGGTCGCAGTTGGCATTAGTTGTCAGTCACTTCCTTTGTAACTCAATTTAATCATCTCTCCTTCTTGCTCTTCTCCCGTTCCTACTTTTGTCATAAAAAACAGTGCCCCTCGTTTCACTTTTACAATGACCTCAGAAGAGCGCACACGGTATTAGCACAAAGGAACACGGAGGGTTAAACAGGACCGTATATTTCCGTATAAATCTGTTCCTGCTGATCCAGCTAATGCACTGTGGTCGCCTGTAATTGCTCCAGTCCTTTACATTCTGACAGAGAAGCGTCCCTTTGCGGTGTTTGTGAGGGATACGGGCCTTGGACGGGGTAAAGCGCTCGCCAATCAAACAGCCAATCAACCGTAGCGCTGCGGGATATTGGAAAATGTAGCAATATGGATTTAAAAAACTGCGATGTTGATATAATTGCAATATTTTATGTACTTTTGGACTTGTTTCAGTTATAATAAAACACAAAAAATACATGCTTTCATTGACTAGACAAAAATAAGACAAAATTAAGAAAAATCGTGAATTAAATCAGCTTTAATTACCATCCTTAACAAATAAAACAACAAAAAAACAGTGCATTTTTGTCACATGGAGAAGCTTGGTGTCAATATCGCGATAAATATTGGTACGTCCCAGTTTAATTACAGTCTGTTAACTATGAACAACTATGATATTGAAGTAGCCTACGAAGGTTTGAACTTTGAAAGAGTTTAAACGAGAGAGAAATGTGAGAAAATGTTAACGCCTGTGTGAGAAAAGTGTATAAAGTGTGTGGTGAGGGGTTTTACAGCCAAAAACAGAGAATAATTGTAAAAAATAAAGCTGATACGTTGTGAATTTCGTTTGTTGCGGGTTATTTTTAGAACGTGACCCCCGCGATAAACGAGGGACCACTGTATTCTTAACTGTCCATAGTTTAAAATTAAAAGTGAGCTATGCAACTTTTCAGTTTTAGGCTCCCAAACTGCTCGTCTCCATGGATATATTATTTTTTTGCCTAGAATTTTCCACAGTAAGCCATTAAACTTCATCTAGCTTAGTCCAACTGCAGGTTTAGTTAATCATACACACAAAATCCTGCAACAAAATTGTGGAAGTAATGTTTAAACCGATACAGACAGCTACAAATTAGTACGAGATTACAGCTGCTGCTTCACTCAGACTCAAAACTACTACTGCATTAGGTTGAGATTTTAGCAGCCTGTGTGTTTTGGAGAAGGAGAGTAAAGAAGAGAAAGCGTGACCTTGAGAAGACGGATGGACCACAGCAGACGGACACAGTCAAACACACAGGGGCCAGTGGAGGTGACAGGACTGAACAAACTGACCACAGACACAATCAGGAGAACAAATAAAACACAGATATACATCATTACGGCTAGTTATTGTTATTTTACTTAAAAACGAACCTCGTAAGACTTTAGCTAAAAATGCAACTAAAATAAAAAGCATTTATTTTATTATCACAGCTGCTCGTCTTTTAACTGGTACAAAAAAACGGGAACACATTACACCTGTTTTGATGTCCCCGTCTCTTATCGAATTGATTTTAAAATCCGTTTGTTTGACTTTAAATGCCTCCACGGCCTCGCTCCACAATATCTGTCCAAACTGCTTCAACCTTATGCTCCTGCTCACTCAGGTCTGCAGATCATTCTCTCTTAGTGGTCACCAAAACGAGGAGGAAACTTGGAGGGGACCGGGCCTTCTCTGTGGCTGGTCCTTGACACCTGGCACCTTAGACAGGCACTTTGTACTTTTAAATCAGCTCTTAAAACACACTTTTTCTCTTTAGCTTTTCATTGATATGTTGACTTTTCTAGTGTACAGTGTGTAGTTATTTATTTGTATGTCTGTCATTTATCTGTGTTTTTAAAATGTCTGTTGTGTCCTGCACTCTGGTCAGCTCTGTTGTTTTTAAAGTGCATTAGAAATAAAGTTGGATTGGATTATCAGTGTTTTTATTAAGAACTGAAGCGATGTGCAGAGAAATGTCAACGATTTGTCCAGTTGGCACATTTAAATTTCATCTTTGCTCTGTTTTTATTAAGCTAAATTGCCTTAAAAAAAAACAAGTATCTTTACTATGAGCGTGCTTGTCTCTCCACGGACCTGATATGTAACTTGGTGGATGCTGTTTGTCTCAATGGAGGTGTAATTCCTTTGCCTGGAATGTTCAACAAAATGGCACAAACGGATGGAGAATGTTGTGTAGTTTGGCTTTCAAATGTTTATCCACAGTCACGCGTCGCTTCTGCTTTAACTGATCAATAGTAAAAGCCGAAGTTAAATCTGTCACTGGATAAAAAGTTGTAGAAGTGAAGACATTTTGTTGCTCATCCAAGCCGCTTCTTCAGTTCTGGTCTCATTGCTTTTACTACGGACTTCGGCTTTTAACACATTTAACCGATCAAATAAAACTAAAATAGTACGGCAAAAACAAGATTCTGAATGGGTTGAGAACAATTTTTCAAGTTTTTTTTCCAAGCGTGGGCCCGTGTCTCTGGACTCAGGGTCACAAACTCCAATTTTTACACGTTTAATTCCACCCAAACTGTTAAATTTGACTATATTATGACCAACGTTAGTCCTTTCAGTTGTGTGATTTTGCAAAGGGCTGACGATCTGGACAGGAAATAAGTCTACATCGCTGTTATCAAGCCAAAAAAACGAATATATTATGTAGAATTTGTGATATGTGACCCCTATTTTAATCAGTAATTTTAGTTTAATCACTAGATATAACTGTATAAACTAATTCTAGCCGCCCCAAACTTAAAGATTCAAGCTTTAAGTACTGGTTTGGACATTTTATATACTCCAAGATATAATAGCCATCACTCAATGCCACTTTTGCACAGTATGTTTTAAAACGACTACTTTCTCTTTTATGTAACGCCGCTCGTTTATCTTTTAAAATTACTCTTTGGGAACTAGTTTTGAAATTGACGGATGGCTTCTGATTAGCAGCAAACCGGTAAAATATGTTCTGACAAATGCCACTCTGGAGGAATATGGCTAAATTACCTGTCGGGCGGAAGAATAAAGCCACTGAAACCGGAGTCCGTTGGAGAGCCGTGTCCCCCCTGCGCTGTGTGCCAAGTGTGTTAATGAGTGGCCTAGCGGTGGAGCGCGCACACACATATGGACCGGGACACGTGTGGACCGGTGCGGTGCCAGAGAGCTCCTGCCAACTGCTAACAGCTCTCCCAGAGTGGCCCTCACATGTCGCACATTCACAAACACTTTCACACTCACGCAAAGCAAAATGCACACTTCAAATTAGACGTATATGTTGCATCTATTAGCATCAGCGTTAAAGCTCCGGGAGAGGACGATCTGGATGTGATATTTTGTTTGGGTTGGTCGCTTGACGAAAGGAAATGCGTGAAGATTTGAACGCTGCAGTGTAGTTGATCTGAAGGGGGCGCTGCACTGATGTAGCCACACAGATGTATTAAAGATGCACCGTGTTTTTTTTATTTATTTACTCATTTTGAGCACACGTTTGAGGCAAATTTGTTCCTTTACAAGCTCGAAAAGGAGTGGGAAGAAGAAAACGTATTAAATCCCACCCCTATAATGTAACTTTTCTGGCGTTTTCTGTCTGTCTCTATGGGGATGCAGTTGTTTTACCTGAAAAGTTTCACAGTTATGGCGTCTATCTAATGTTCACAGATGAGACGTGTTCGCCTGGGATCCAGAATACACGCTTTTCCAATCCTTTACGTGCACACCTGAGGCTAATCACCAATCAACCACACCTGGGAAGGATAAGAGGAGCCAGGACCGGACACCCAGCGCCAGATCGTCCGCGTATCTTTGTGGTACTCCTCGCTTGGCTCCGTTCCTGTTTTTGAGCTCTTTGGATTTTGGATTCTTTGGATTTTACTTACTGGATATTCTTGCTCCTCACCAGATCCTGCTCCCTGGACCCGCTCCGCCCTCCAGTTTCCGACCCTCCTCGTCCCCACCGGTACCGTCCGCCCTGTCTCAGATCCTGCTCCTCACCTCGGACCACGGCGCTCTCCCCGTTTCACCGTTTGAGCTATCATCATTTTTGCACTTCTGTTGTAAATAAACCCTGTTAAACTATTCCCCGAGTTCTGTCTTCGTTGTCCCCCTTGCCTTTCGTTACGACAATCTCCCCGTTTTCAGATGGGTGTAATCGTGAAGGAAGCGATTGCAGATCAGGTAGAGAGTTGAAAGGAGTTTATCTGATCAGATGAATGAAGGCAGCACATCTGTCGTGTTTCAAGGGAGTTTTCCAGTACGTAAAACCCGAGAAAGGCACTATCTTATAAGGACTTAACTCATTTTACATACTGTTAGCTGTTCACAGAGAGGTGAAACACGTCGCTAACAGATGTTTGCCGTCACTAAAAAGATGTATTACAAGACCTCTTATCAACTTGAAAAGGAATACCACTATCATGTGACCAAAGCACCGTGTTCTAGTGAAGACATCTTAAAATAAACATTGAGGTGAACTTGTTTCTCTGTAAGAATGCGACACAAAAAGACACAAATTATTCAACACAGGGTTTAAAGAGTAAAGTAAAAATCAGGTGGATCAATCAATCAGGGACACACGTGATCGGTCCATGTCAAAACAAATATGACTGGAAACGAGGAAAAAATAAATGAAAAAATATCAAAAGGGTCTAAAAAACGTTGCGTGTTTCTGTAGAATCGATAAACGACGTGCACAAAGTTCTAGTTAGTTAGTCTGAGATGATAGATTTGATTTTATTTGTAAATGATAAGTGACCAATGAGCTCCTTTTTCACATGAATCACTGAAAAAAAAAAAGACAAATCTGATTGCACGATCATGTGTGACCGGGCTTGAGACTCAACAAAGGGTGTGGAGACCAGACTGAAGTCAATTTCTATAAAAAATACAGAGCGATATCATTCTGGACTTGCCAAATGACCTGTAACGTCGCCTGAGTGGAGTCAAACGTTTGTCAAAGTTGAACGCAGCGCTGTAGAACATTCACCATCTCCATGAAGACAAACTGAAGGTGATTTTCCAGTAGAAAAGTCACACAGGGCACCTTTAAAAGTTTGTAAGCGCGAACCCGAAGAAGTACGGCTACGGTTTTCTGTTGCTAATGGAGCTCCGTATAAATAAAACCATAAAACCATTGATTTGTTTAATGTTCTTCAATATATATTATACAGCAGAACGTTTATGATAGTTTGGTACTTAGATAGATATAATTTGGGAAAAATGTTCATAATCGGGTCTTAAAATATTGCTCTTACGGGTCATTTATATTCTTTGATTTGAATTTTAAAAGTGGATCTGTACCTCAAACCTCTGCCGGAGCTCCTCGTTAGCCTCCTCCCCCTCTGGAGCCACTGGGACGTTGAAATACTCGCCCTCTTCTTGGGACAGCAGCTTGAACCTGCAGAGACATGCACGATATTCACTGTTTAATCAATCCTCCGCAAGCTCGTACAGTTAAACTCAGGCCATTAGCTCCATAAAGGCGGCAGTTACAGCTACTATTTCCAGTCATAAAGAATAACCATTATCAACTGATGTACTCCTCTCCACGGTGATACAGTCAGGCTTGGCACAGGAGGCTCAAATCTTAGCATAACAGCTCCCTTTTTGCATAATTAATGTCTTACACTGCAGTTTGTTTTCATATATGCTACATGCAGGGGTCATCCACAGAAAAATGCCATTTTAGCAAAGCGTAAAGTAAAAGCAATTTATTCTAAGCTTAAGTGCCGTGATGTAAAGCACATGAAACACAGATTAGGTTTTAAAGCAGATGCCCTTCCCGTTGTGACACTCATTTAGTTTTGATTGACACGATGAGTAAACCAGATCATTATTTTAAAAGTGCACTGCATAACTTTTTCTGCTATACACTACGGCATTAAACGCATCAATTTGTCGTCTTTTATGGGAGTTTCTATTGCAAAAATGCAGTTACCTTGGCCCGTCATACTGTGGATTATTTCACGTAAAGCCATGTACAGAGACGAGCCACCACAAATGTTACATAGTGCAACTTTAAGGAGACTTTCTGCAAAATGTGTTGTTATTATTATTTCTAGTTGGATTTGTAGTATTAGTAGTTTCATTCATGCATTCTCATAATCTTAGCAGTTGAATTAACGCAAAAAAATCTATATCTCATCGCTGTGTTAATGACATTTGCTGTTTTAGCTTTTGGAGCATCGGACACATGATGTAATTTAACCTCCTGAGACCCGAGCTCTTGTGTGGCTTTATTAATTTCTCTATGTTATTTAGGCTGATTGGTCCTGATGGTGTAAAAACAAGCAATTATCTTTTTACATTATGTAGTGTCTGAGAAAACTGATGTAAAACAAATGTCCTCATATGTGGACATTTTAATAATTTTAATGTTAATAATGATTTGCAAAAACTATTAAGTGCCTGAACAGCAACATTTATCCTGAGTAAAAACAAAATGAGAAACGACAATTGTGCCTCTTGGAACAATGTGTCTCATGTGAAGAGCAGCAGACAGGAGACATGTGCCTTTACAAAAAACACATTTAAAAAAATATTCTGAACATTCTAAACTCTTAAAAAGATTCTAAATTGAACATTTTTGCTGTTCTTCATCTAAACATCTGCATAGGCCTAGACAAACCAGAATGTGTTGTCCACATATGAGGACGCCAGGTCTCAGGAGGATAATGTCTGTGAAACTACCACACCGGGCTTGATATGAACCCAGATTACTTTTGATGTAGTCCTGTGGTAGTCCTGTGGTAGTCCTGTGGTAGTCCTGGTTGAGTCCTGGTTTACACCTGGTTTCATCCTGGCTTAGTCCTGGTTTAGTCCTGGTTTAGTCCTGGTTTAGTCCTGGTTTCGTCCTGGTTTCGTCCTGGTTTCGTCCTGGTTTCGTCCTGGTTTCGTCCTGGTTTCGTCCTGGTTTCCTCCTGGTTTCCTCCTGGTTTCCTCCTGGTTTCCTCCTGGTTTCGTCCTGGTTTCGTCCTGGTTTCGTCCTGGTTTCGTCCTTGCTTACACCTGGTTTAGTCCTGGTTTATACCTGGTTTACACCTGGATTCGTCCTGGTTTCGTCCTGGTTTCGTCCTTGCTTACACCTGGTTTCCTCCTGTTCTAGTCCAGATTCAGTCCCGTTTATCCCAGTCCATGTGTGTGCAGGTTTAAACTCACTCTAAATGCCATTGCTGCTTACACTTTATCATAACTACACCTTATAATTCTATAATTATTAAACATTACCAGTTTGTCTGTTCTGATGTCAATAATTACACTACATAACGTCACGATGGACATTCAGTACCGATGCAAACATGTCCAAAAGCCACAACAGCAAAAGCAAAGTAGTAGCACGTCTCCTTTCTTGAATCTGGAATAGTTTTTGGGTAAAGTTTGAGTCTATAATGGCCGTCTTCCACCCCAGACACTGGCATCTCATTAAAAGCTTGACAGGGCAGCGTCAGCAAAAAGACGGCGAGAGGGGGGAGATAGGGACCGCGTGCTTTCTGATTAGAGAGAGAAGAGAAGAGCCCAGATAAAGAAGCCAAGATAAAACACACATGACATACATTTGCTTTGGCATCAAATCTCAAATGTTTCTCAGCGCCGTAATGAACAAGGTCACCTCTATCCTCCTGCTTTGCTTTTCTCTTCTTATTTCGCATTTTATAAAGCCCCGTTCACACATAGTTACACAACTGACGAGTACAAAAAGCCAGAACACGCAGCAATGATCACTATTCACACACACACACACACACCGGTCCCAGAACATTTACGGATCAGCTCTGTTCACATAGTAACACTTTTTTGCGTTATTTAAACTGAATGACAAGGGAAAGTAACTGTAGTATAACCAGGAAACCTAGCATTTTTTGGATTTATTCACACATCAGCTCTTCCCGCACATTCCCAGTAATTTACATGGAAAATTGTCAAATCAAAAATGCAGGAAATCAGTTCTGGATACAGTGTAATTAAGTGTGAATGTTGCTTCTTAAACCTCTCCTGAAGCTGGATTTCCACGTGCGCTGGTCATTTTTCCTCACCATCCATCCACGCCTTGCTTGTGGAGCTCGGAGATCCCGAAGGACAGCGAGCCCATGAAGTCGTTGCGGCTGGTCAGGTCCCAGTCCCACACCTCCACGGACAGGCGGCGGTCCTTGTCGTGCTCTTTCAGGTGGCTAACGGACACACACACACACAAGAGGAATCAAGTCACGGAGGTCGTCGTAGCGGTGGAAGGTTCAAAATGACAACGCGTTTGCGAACTCGAAACTAGTGTCAAAGGTAAGATTTTGGTAAACACGTTCAAATCAAACATGGCGTCTACTGATAACACGTGTAATTCTGATTTAATCTAAAGTACAAAAACTTTTGACATAAGAGCAGCGGGTAATATTATTTGGTGTTGTAAAGACCAATCAGAAAGCAGAATGAGCATCACATGACTCATTTGTGTTGCCAGTTTCAACGCTAAAATCCAGGCGTGTCCAAACTGCGGCCCACGGGCTAAATGCGGCCCTCAGATCAGTTTTTCCTGGCCGTCAAGCTTCCAGGTGATTGGCCCATGTTACTTTAAACACTACTTTTTACCGCATATTTCTGAAAATATACTTTAACAAGCCCATATCAAATATTTAACGCGTCTTATTGAGGATGTGAGCGTGAATAAAGGTCTAGTGGTTCAGTCCAAGTTGTAATAATAACGCAGATTTGAAGTTTTCACTGTATTCGCGACCAGTTTATGGCCCTCAGTTTTATTTTACGTGTTTTATATGTGGCCCTTAATGAGAAAACGTTAGACACCTTTGATTTAAACCTAAAACTACAGCGCAGTGAGTGAATTCTGGACGTTCTGAGCTTTTTACACGAGGCCTGTCCATAAACTGCGAATTAAAAAAACGTGTATTTGTCGTTTTTACGCACGTAGCAACTCAGATTCAGTTGCGATTATAGCGTCTTTTTATTTAAAACAGTAAGAACAGACGACATACAGTTATTTTAATGTCGATTATCCAGTATTTAGTCACTTGTTCTTCTAAATTTGTCTGTTTTTAATTGATAATTCGGTCTCTTAAACCCAAAAGCATTAGTGGGCGCTTACATTTTATGGGTTCTATAGATTTTACACGAGCGTCTGTCCAATCAGACGCTGCACAGATGGTACAGAAGGTCACAATCATTTAGAATCAATCGCTGCCAAAAATACAAAGCGGGAAATCCTGAAATCCACATCTTCTTTTATCCATCGCAATGACAGAAAATACTTTGGTTATAGCATTGGGTTTCTGCAAATTAAACACAATTCCGTCTGTGAATAGTCTTTTTGTCGTCATAGGGATCGAGTTCAAACTGTGCATTTAAAATTAACTGGTTGTTATGGAAACTAATTGTTTTTTTTTTAGAGAATTCGAGTAGGCAGAAAACCCCGGTGTGCGTCACATCTTCAAATATGTTCAGAAGTACGGAAAAAAAACGCCAAACAAACTAGACATTTAAAGACAAAACATTTCCAGCATTTTGACAATTATGAATAATGTGAAAACAGAAGGTTATGCAAGAAAAAAAGAAGATTTAGACGTGTTTGTTTGGGGTTTAAGGTCACAAAACGAAAGAAAGTATGTTTATTTTTAGTTTTTGTTTAGTTTTTGTTTCAAGTCGATCAACAATACAACCAACAACCAGCTTATCTGTAATATTTAATCTCTATCTCTCCTTTTTCTCTCCTCCAAAAGTCCAAATCTCCATCTTTCCTCCTCTGATAAAAACGATAGAGTTTATAAAGAAAAGAAACGGAGCCAAGAGCAGGAGCCAAGTCCAAAAGTGAAGCTCTGAGGGGCAGATGTGGTTATCACACTGCCAGAGGTTACACAAGCAGAGAGAGAGAGAGAGAGGAAAAGAGAGGAGAGGAAAAGAGGGAGGGAGAGAGAGGTTACACAAGCAGAGAGAGAGAAGAGAGAGGAGAAGAGGGAGGGGGGAGGGAGAAAGAGAGGTTACACAAGCAGAGAGAGAGAGAGAGAGGAGAGGAAAAGAGGGAGGGAGAGAGAGGTTACACAAGCAGAGAGAGAGAGAGAGAGGAGAGGAAAAGAGGGAGGGGGGAGGGAGGGAGAGAGAGGTTACACAAGCAGAGAGAGAGAGAGGAGAGGAAAAGAGGGAGGGAGGGAGGAGAGGAGAGGAAAAGAGGGGGGAGGGAGGGAGGGAGAGAGAGGTTACACAAGCAGAGAGAGAGAGAGAGAGAGAGGAGAGGAAAAGAGAGAGGGAGGGAGGAGAGGAGAGGAAAAGAGGGAGGGAGGGAGGAAGAGAGGGAGGAAGAGAGAGAAAGAGAGGTTACACAAGCAGAGAGAGAGAGGAGAAGAGAGGAGAGGAAAAGAGAGAGGGAGGGAGGAGAGGAGAGGAAAAGAGGGAGGGAGGGAGGGAGGAAGAGAGAGAAAGAGAGGTTACACAAGCAGAGAGAGAGGAGAAGAGAGGAGAGGAAAAGAGGGGGGGAGGAAGAGAGAGAAAGAGAGGTTACACAAGCAGAGAGAGAGAAGAGAGGAGAGGAAAAGAGGGAGGGAGGGGAGGGAGAGAGAGAGAGAGAAAGAGGTTACACAAGCAGAGAGAGAAAAGAAGAGAGGAGAGGAAAAGAGGGAGGGAGGGAGGGAGGAAGAAAGAGGTTACACAAGCAAAACACAAGAGAGGAAGAGAGGAGAAGAAGGGACGAGAGGGAAAGAGGAGAGGAAGAGAAAGAGAGGTTACACAAGCATGGAAAGAGAAGAGAGGAAGAGAGAGAGAGAAGAGAAGAAGAGAAAGAGGTTACACAAGCGTGGAAATACTGATAAGAGAGAGAAGAGAGGGGGACAGAGAAGAGAGGAAGAGGAAGAGAGGTTACACAAGCAGAGAGAGAAAAGAAGAGAGGAGAGGAAAAGAGGGAGGGAGGGAGGGAGGGAGGAAGAAAGAGGTTACACAAGCATGGAAATAATGACGAGAGAAGAGAAGAGAAGAGAGGAGAGAGGAAGAAGAGAAAGAGAGGGAGGGAGAAGCGAAAGAGGTTACACAAGCATGGAAGTACTGAGAGAAGAGAGGAGAGAGGGAGATAGAGAAGTGAGGAAAAGAAGGAGAGGGAGGGAGAGGAGAAAGAGAGGAAGCCAAGATGAAAGAAACCAAGATAAAGGGTGAAGGAGAAAGACGAGGGAGAGAGAGAGGCAAGATGAAAGAAACAGATAAACTGGGAGGGAGAAAAGGAAAGAAAGAGGCAGAGAGAAAGAACAATGAGAGAGAGACAGAGGGAGAGAGAAAGAACAATGAGAGAGAGAGACAGAGGGAGAGAGAAAGGCAAGAAATGGTTAAATTGGGAGAGGGAAGGTGTGAGGGGAAAAGAATGAGAGAAAGAGTTAGAGTAAGAGAGAGAAAGAGAAAGAAAGAAAGGCAGAGAGAAAGAGATGAGAGAGAAAGGCGAGATGAAAGAATGGAGAGGATGAAGGATGGTGAGAGATAAGAGAGACAGAGAGAGCAAAAGAAAGTAAGAGTAAGAGAGAAAAAGGGAAAGAAAGAGGCAGAGAGAAAGAAAGAGATGGAGTAAGACAGAGAGAGGGAGAGAGAAAGGCAAGATGATGGAGAGAGAGGGAGAGAATGAGGGAGGGAGGGGGCAGAGAGACAGAGGAAGAGAGAAGAGAAAGAGGAGAAAAAGAGTAAGCCAAGATGAAAGAAACCAAGATAAAGGATGAAGGAGAAAGATGAGGGAAAGAGAGAGGGAGGGAGAACGAGAGGCAAGATGAAAGAAACAGATAAACTGGAAGGGAGAGGGATGGAGAGAGAGAGAGCGAGAGAGAAAGGGAAAGAAAGAGGCAGAGAGAAAGAACAATGAGAGGAAGAAAGAGGGCGAGAGAAAGGCAAGAAATGGTTAAACTGGGAAAGGGAAGGGAAGGTGTGAGGGGAAGAGATAAAGAGGAAAAGAATGAAAGAAAGCCAGAGAGAAAGAGATGAGAGAAATAGAGGGAGAGAGAAAGAATGGAGAGGATGAAGGATAGGGATAAGAGAAAGGTAGAGACGAGAGAGAGAGCAAAAGAAAGAGTAAGAGAGAGAAAGGGAAAGAAAGAGGCAGAGAGAAAGAAAGATGGAGAGAGAGAGAGAAAGAAAGGCAAGGTGAAAGAAACGGTCAAATGGAGAAGAACAAGGAGAAGGATGGAGAGAAAAGTAGACAGACAGGAGAGAGATAACAAAAGAAAAAATGAGAGTAAGAGAGAGAAAGGGAAAAAAAGAAGTAAGATAGCGGGAGAAAGAGAGAAAAGCAAGATGATGGAGAGAGAGGATCTCAGAAAGAGCGAAAGTAAGAGTAAGAGAGGAGAAAGAGTGAGGGAGAGAGAAAGGCAAGATGAAAGAAACTGCTAAACGAAGAAGATGAAGGAGAGGGATGAGAAGCAAAGGACAAAGAATGAAAGAAAGTGAGTGTAAGAGAAAGGGAAAGAAAGAGAAGAAAGTGAGAGAAAAGAGAAAACATAAAAGAGGGAGAGAGGAGGATGTGTGTTTCCTTATGAACACCACACTCCTCCAGTCAAATCGCTGCAGAAAAGGACGTACAACTTAAAGGTCTCGTTCCAGGTCGGGTTCAGGCAGCACTTGACGGTCTTGGTCTTCTGCTTGGTCTCGTTTCGTGGGTCTGGGATCAGCTTTAGTTTCACGTAAGGGTCTGACAGTCCGTTGGGATCCATCGGCACCAGGTTTCTGGCCTCTTTGACTGAAGGGAAAGAGAAAAGAGATGATAATTTAAAAAAAATGATGATGATTTGATTGATGATTATTCACGTTTTGGACATTATCTCCACGACACAAACAGATGCGAGTAGTTTAGGTCAATTAAATGTAGAAATTAAAAGGAGGAGTGTAACAAAGCAAAGGTGACACAGTTATGTTCCAGAAATGGATACCGTACGCAATTTTGATTAGTTTTTAATAATAAGAACAGAATAAAATGTAATCGAAAAATTGTGATTGATCCGTGTGAGGAAAAACTAAAATATTTCTTTGTTGTCATATTATCGAGCTCTATAGAGGAGTCCAACTTGTAGAAGACAATTTAAGAGGTAATTATGAACGGTAGAAGAAATAAATCCACCTTATTTACATGGCGGTGTAAATACGGTGGATGTGAAGGTGAGAAATATCGACAAAAATGATTTAACTCAGTATTTTTTGGGATATTAGTGCAACATTGATGACTGAAGGCTTCTAAACAGAGAATATTTACAAATTAAGTGTATTATTGATGATTTTTTTTCCTTTTTGACAGTTTGATTTAACACTGCCACTGTCTTTGTTATAAAAGGTCTTTTTGTTTGTGTTTTAGAGTCTATATACCACACAAACTACACATTAAATCAACTTTATTTGCGACTAAACTCTGTATATGGTGTTTGAACAGCACTGTCTATTGTTCCTAGTGCTTTTTTTGGTAATTTTAGTGCAAACTAGGTGGACAAAAGTGTTCTGTAAGTAACTGCACAAGGTAAATGTGAAGCTCTCTGGTGAAAAGTGTATAAAAATCAGTGTTTCCTGGCTCGAGTGACTTGGTGACGTTACACATGACTGTTCTGATTAAGGTAAGACAAAGCAACGCAAGGTAATTCAAAGTGTTTTACAGAATAAGAAACACATTAAAATCACAATACAACGAATCAAAACGTAAATAATCGTCATGAATAAAAGAGAAGAGGCAGAATAAAAACCTTTTCAGTCATATGCACAGCTGAACAGAACTGTTTTGAGCCTGGATTTAAACATTGTCAAAGTAGAGGCCTGCAGAAAACTCAAATGCTGAGTCTCTCTCTCTAAAACCTTCAAATCAGGTGAGGAATCTAGAGGTAATAATGGACTCAGACTGGAACTTTAACAGACACATCAAATCAGTAACATCTGCAGCTTTTTATCATCTAAAAACATGTCAAAAGTCAAAGGTAAATTGTCAAAACCAGACTTAGAGAGACTTATCCTGCATTTGTCTCCAGTAGGTTAGACGACTGTAACGTCCTGCTCACTGGACTCTCCAAACGAGCCTTAAGACAGAACAGAACATCCAGAACATCCAGAACACTGCTGCTCGGGTCAGGACTAGAACCAGGAAGTACTTCACACATGTGTCCTGTGCTCAGGTCTAGAACCAGGAAGTACTTCACACATGTGTCCTGTGGCTCAGGTCTCTGGCTCCTGTGGCTCAGAGAATAAACTTTTTTTTTTAGTGTCCTTTTTATTCTGTGAAGCACTTTGAATTACTTTGTGTATTAATTGTGCTGTACAAATAAACTCGCCTTGCCTTGTGTCCCCATGTTTCGTCCTGACTCCGGGCACCAGCGGGAGGCCGGCCCCTGAAATCCTTTTTATTTATAACTGTTCATGACCAAAACATGAATAAAACTGCCACCGATTCTATGAGCGGTGCAACTATTCCATCATAACCAATATTTAGTTTCTCTTTGCATTATGAATTCAATTTGTTGGACCTTTCTTTCCCTATTCTTCACCTAAAAAACTAATTACAACCCGCATCACATCCCCATTCTGTTGTTGCTTGACCTTGGAACTAAAATCGTCTCCAAACGCTGCTTTAAAAACACCAAAGAACGCCTCATAATTATCTATTTAATTATTATTGACAGTCGACCTACACGGCTGACCCTCGCAGTTGTCCGTAATGACCATGTAGACAGATGAAGGTTGCCAGTTCCAACACTAATCCCCCTTTTGTGGCGGTGGGTAATTGTATTCTGGTGGCGTCAAATCCGGCGTGATTGCATTGGGGGAGTGTGTGTAAATTGTGTGCGTATGTGTGCAATTACGGCGCCTGGTGAAGTTGTGAGGTCACATTCAATTACCAGACGGAGGAGGGGGACGCTTGGATGGGGCCGTGTTGCTAGCTACGCGAAATGCTAAGGAAGTTGAAGAAGAAATGGAGCGATAAAGAGGAGATGTTTGTTTATTTTGTGTTTTTCGTCGATATTTTTTCACTTTTTCCAGCTTCATTTTAATGTATTTTCGTATTTAATATCCAAAAGTAAAATGAGCAACAGTTAAACCAGATAATGTTATATGCATCAAACCACAAAAATCTGCATATTAAAGGATCTGCCACCTGCTTGTCTCCATGGAGATACACTTAGCTTGTGTCTAATGTTCCACACTATGGCATTAGACTTTTTTTTTTAACATTCATTCAATAACAGTGTTTTTATTGCAACAAAATACCTTTAAAACATGTATTATTACTGTAAACTTTGGTTGCGTTTCCTACTTGTCTCTATGGATATTGCTTATTTTAAAACTACAAATGTGGAATATTTCAGACACATGAATTAACATCGTCATAGAGACAAGTCAGTTCTGGCATCTCTACCTGAAATGTTACATAGTGCAGCTTTAGCAATATTTTGGCGGCTCTCAGTTCAGTTAAACACGACTGAGGACATCAGAAATACTGTTAATAAAACAAATAATGTTATGTTGATTTATGTTAAAGTTAATAATATTATGTTCATTTTTTGGTTGATATGTTGACAATTTTGGATGAAAGATAAAATGTTAAAGCTTCATAATAATTTCAAATGATTTTTTTTTTTTTTTTTGGATCAATTTTTAATTATTTGTATAATAACAAAATCAAGATAACAAAAATAAGATTCCCCCTAACCCGACAAAAAAAAATAATAAAATAAAATAAATAATAATAAAATAAAATTAATTAATTAAAACATAAAAAAAATAAAAAAAAGGAAAAGGAATATTAAATTAAATTAAATTAAACCCCAATCCCGAGCTCATGGTGACACAAAATAATATTAAAGTTTCAACTAAACAAAAATTTCGATGCTGAGGAATAAACTTGATATTGCACCGATTTAGATACCACAATGTCAGTTAAGACACGATTGTCTTCCTTTAGACAATAAAATATGACCTTTAACATTAAATCATAGTACTTTCTTTTATATTCCCACATATATCTGTGTAATCCCTGAGTCGCACAGGTCCGTTCCACAGTGGTCCATGTGCGTGAACTAGTCTATGTGTCTTATACTTGAGAAAAATACAGCCCAACATCATTCTAAAGATATTCAGAAAAGGTTAACTTCTATCCTGTGCATGTAACTTTTCAGTATCAATACTTGTTTACTAGTTTTAGTATCGATTACCATCCAACTTTTTATACTTTTGCAGCCATATCACCTGCAGTAAGTACTTTTAAAGTCCAGAGCTGATATACACAAACCCTCCCTGACACACTGACTGACAACATAATATACCAACAACATATACGCTAAATAAAACATTCTTTTCACCTGCTAAAACAGAACCTATTTGTTAAACTGGCCATGCTACGCTAAGCACCGCTACGTTAACCACAGCCCAGACCCGCGGCCCCGCTCTAAACCCTCAGTGGAGCGGGTCAATAAATATTACATGACTCCTGTTAAAGTGACCATCAAATGCAGCTATAGAGACGTTAGCGTGCGAGGTCGTCTCACAGGACATCCGCCAAGATGACTCGAGGCTCGGGGATGCGTTTTTGTGTAGCGCACGTGTTTGCTAGCGTACAGTACGTGCTAATTGTGCCGGAGAATGAAAGATAACGAGTATATTTGAGTCTACCGGGAGGGCGAGGGGGAGATGGAGAACAGGAGCGGTAGAATGGTGCATGTGTAGCTTAGGCGTGGGTGTAGTCACAGAGAATCTCGTCTCATGTGGAACTCAGCCCGTGTGTGTGTGTTTGTGCGTGGAAGACAAAAACAAAACAACTACACAGGGAGCAGTATGTGACTACAATAGGATATTATGGAAAATGCCAGCGTTTTAATGATTAGAAAACACGTGATTATGGTTTTAATTGTGGTCATTTTTCAAGTTGGAATCAAGCAAAGGATCATGGTCTATGTAGTTTGTGTCTTTATAATTAAACGATGCATTTAAAAAACAAGGATTCTGTTATTTGAAATGGATAAATGTTCACGATGAGGTTGCGATATCAAATCCTGTGAATATAGTTGAAAAAACGTATCGAAAATCAAATAGTAATCGATGCTAAAACTAGCATCGCAAGTAGATATTCATTTGAGAAAGTATTTGCGCTAAAAAGTCGCATTTATAGGAAAGAAATGAGCCTTTTAAGGGAAATAAAGAGTGTTTTTATAACCGTCGTAGTATCGGAATCGGTATCGAGTCTATTCCTGATTAGCATTAGCATTTGGTTTTCCCACAAATCTCGCAGTTTGACCCAGAAAATCCAGGAAATAACTCATAATACATCAAAATACGACAAACCTGCTTAAACTGTAGCTTTGTCGTAACATTTTAAGCAAACACGATGAGAAATTAGCACTGTTACCATGGCGATTAAGAACAAAATATGGGTTTTTTTGAATTGGGAAAAAAAATCCTCAAAATGTCGCCTATAAAAAGGAGCCTGAAATTCATTTAAACCAGCGTTAGACGCAAAGTGCTGACTCTGAACGTGAACCCGAGGGCGCTGTTCCCCACTAACCCCTGATCTCGCGTTAATGTGAAGGTGGTGACTTATTGTTGACCGGTGTATTAGCAGTAAGCAGCCTTCACGAATATGCCAATTACTAACACTAGCTTCTATTTTCACCAGTTAGTACACACCAGTTGTGTCCCCTGTACAGCAATTTCAAGCTAAAGCTGCTTACACACTGCCCCCTGTGGAACAAAATGTGTACTGCATCTTTTTTCTTATTCAGCCATTTTTAGCATGTGTTTTATTACAAGCCGGCACAGGTATCGTACTTAAAACTGATGTGGAGACTTGCTACTACTGCTAAAATATGCAGGGAGTTAGCCAGTACTGCAGTCCTACCTTTGCATTGTGGTAATTCTACTCGTTTATCGTCTCGGCTAATGAGAAGTGTGCATGAGCGTGGGAACCAAAATGTGAGGCCAGAGAAGGAACAAGTCAATTGGAGAAGATAAGAGACGCACAGACATTAGCATATATGGAAATGTTTTGGAATAATTGGATATGGAGATGTGAATACCGTAGTACTTTGGGATGTGGACGGAATTGATTCAGAAAATAAGTGAAATTCTTGGAAAATGAGCGACTACTAAACTAAATAAATTCAATGATCTCACACATCTTTGTTGAAATAATTATAAGCAACAAATGCAAAGAGTGCACAATATTGGAAAGTAAGTCATATATGTACTGTAAATACTAACAATACTACTTATGAGTACCTGTATCCCAGTATAGTTACTCATTCACATATAATATACAGTTACTTTCCTGAAATCAAAGTAAAACATAGCAGTACTTCATTATCTAGGCTGTGCAGTTTGAAACATTAGTAAGAAAATCTCTAATTCATACTAAATAAAAGTATAATCAATCAGTGGAACTTAACGTGAATGTATTTAAAGTATTTGTAGTACTCTGATTAGACCATTTAATAGAAAACATTTTAATGCAAATATTCTGTAACTAAATACCTTTTCAAAGTGTTTTTCCAATTCCATTTACACAGTGGCTTAATGAGCAGCATTATAAATATCTAATAATGTCATGATGTTAAATATCAACACTAGTATTCAGCAAACAACCACAGTTTTAAAATCCCCCGAGTGATTAAAGTCCTGCCATGTAACGCTGTAGAGTCTGAGATTTCTGCACAGACCTTTGGCGCCATCTAGAGCAAAAACACAAATTGTCACCAAAAACACAGCTCATTTTTTCTGATTTCTATCATCAACAACATACGAATACCTGAATATAAATCTATATAAATCTAATCTAAACTAGTATTGACACTAGACCAGGGGTGGGCAAACTTTTTGACACTCGGGCCACAGTGGAGTCTAAAATGTGAGGGGCGGGGCCAGGATATATATATATATGTGTGTATTATATTAGAGATTTGTCCTGTAACATGTAGCAAAGCAGGAATATACAACGCTCATTGTACAAATAGTTTTCCAAATGCATGAATTAAAATTAAAAAAAATATTGATTACATTTCAGTTAAATAAACACAGCAGAAAAAACTTTGATCAAGGTTTACCCTCACCCATTTTAATATAATTTGGTCACGTTTGGCAGGCGTGTGTGGCCCCCCGGCTGTAGTTTGCCCACGTCTGCACTACACACTCATTAGAAGATGCACTGATACAGATCTAGGACGAAATTAGACCTTTCCTGAATAATCTCGATCTATATCAGGACTAGTGTAAGACCACGTGGCTATTTTAAAGAAACAAGTTATTTTGTGTTGATTAATGTGATATTTACAGTCTATGGTCTAAGAAAACTGCTTGTTATTATTGTGATGTCAAAGTTGGTAATGATGTTATTTCTTAGTATCAACATTGAGTTTGTAATTATAGTATCGTAGTCATGAATGCATTAAAAAGTCCAACGAGAACAGGTAAATTTTGATGCTACATGAGGTTTCAGGTGTATTTTAGTGCACATCCACGGGGAAAACTCGGATCATAAAAGCAGCTGTTTCATTGGAGGATTTGTAAGAAACTCAAATGATATTTTTCTCCCGTTCTTCCTCTACCCAAACAGTTTTCTGTCTGTATCACGGAGTTGTATCCCGGTGTGATGTGTGTGGCAAACAGCAGGGGGAGACACTGCTCCACACGAGTCTGTCTGCTGTCTGTGTGTTTCATCTGAAGCTGCAGACTCACTGGTGACGGTGAGCACGTTGGTCTTGATGTCGGCGGTGATCTGGATGCGTCCTCTCCTCTCCGTGTGGTCCGTCCCGCACAGACTGGGCACGTTGGCCACGCAGCGTTTGTGGATGTTCATCATACAGTCTAAACACGAGCAGGAAGAGAAAACACACAGACTGCAGTAACATGCTTTAGATATTCTGTTTTTTTTAAAAGGTGCTCTATGTCGTTGCTCTGGTGATGGACCTGGAATGTTTCACAGTATGGCATTTAAACGATCTCGCGTCTATTTTACAGGAATTTACTGCGTTAAAAACATGAGATCTACTGTAAGTGGGCGTGTCTCCACAGACCTGAGCACTAACCAGACCTGGAGCTTGTCTGCGTGAATCAGATAAGTAAGTTTAATGCCATACTGTGCAACATTACAGGCGAAACAATAACATTTCCATCACAACATTCTACGTGCCAGTTATATTTAATACAGATGTGGGTTTGCTGAAGTGAATATTGCTGAAATCCAGATTTTAGAAGTATATTTTATGCACGGAGCGACCAGCTGATACGATCAAAACTGTGGATTTTCCTTCGATATTTCATAAAAAAATACAATAAAATAAACAGACAAAACCTGGCTCTTGTCATTCGTTTGGGAATGTGGCATGAATCGAAGTCTAGAATCTGAAAACTATCGATAGAAAGAAGCAGGTGGGGAAAAAACGCCACCAGAAAAGTTACAAAGTGTAGCTTTAACACAACAAGTACAACAAAAAAAAGTACGTCTGTGTAATTAAGTCAAAGTAGAGCAGAAATCGGTGTTTTGTTTTACTTTTTAAACATAGAAATTTTCATCTAGTGTTCAACAAATTGATAACCAGACACTAATCAATACTACTGCAATATAATACTAGTATAATTTGAGCAGTATCAGTACTACCGAGCTTTTAAACAGACTTTTTTAAACAGACATTTTCATCTACAGTTTTCAACAAAGGATCGTCAGAAAATTGTTAACTAGACACTAATCAATACAGTACTAGTATAATTTGAGCAGTATCAGTACTACCGAGCTTTTGCACATGTCTAAATTTACAAAACTATTATTATTTAGTGAGTATATATAATGAGAATATGAAAAAGGTACAAAAACTACAGGAGAACAGTAAATCTATGTATATTATATCCACTAAAAGGCGTTGAAATTGGTATTCTTGTTATAAAAATAGCGTTTAAATGGTTTGTATCATGACCATAACAGTAAACATGAAGCATTATTCCCATAAAAACACATTCCTATTGATTCTTGACGATCCTGCGATGTTCTTTTGCCTGCGTGTTGTACTTGTACTGTGCAGACCTGATAGATGCAGTTCACATGAGTCCATATACATCCTCGTACTTACGGTCACATCTCATGCCCTGGTGGATGAGGCCGTACAGCAGCGAGCCGCAGTGGTCGCAGAAGGTCGGACTGGAGTAGGTGTGGATCTTGAACTTGTGCTTGGCCCGCGGGTCCTGGGGGCAGAATAAGAACATGACATAACAGTGAATTATCCAGCGTTTTATATATGGATCTGCAAGTGTTCGAGCGTTTGTATTTTTATAAAAACAAGTAAAATGCAAATTGTCTGATGTGATGAATTGTGTGAATTTGACTCTGGATATTTGCTATGTAAATTTTAAGAATATTATTAACATTAACAGACAATGAATAAACCAGAACTGAGGCAGGTTTTGATCAGGGTTAAGAAATATCCATGTGGTTCTGAATGATGGAATATTTCAACCTTTGCCATAGCGATTAACAATTTAAAACTGATTATATTGTTTTATTTTGAATGGGGAAAAAGACCTCAAAATGTTGCTTATAACAGGAAGTTGAAACTCAAAAATGGGCACAAGTTAAAAGCAACAACGTGGTTTTAAAAGTACAAGTAACTGTTCAAAAATCAAGCTATTATTATTATCATTATATATTATTTATTTTAATTATCATTTTATTGTGCTGTTACACTGATGACTCTTGGATATTTCATCACTTCAAACCCTTATCACTTCAGTCAAATGATCAAATTATAACATGTTGATAAAATAATCTTATTTTAATAACATGGTTGAAAGCTAAACGCTGCATTTGCATAATAAAACCTGACTAAACTTGTGCCAAACATAATCCCCATCTTGCAAACTGCGGTGTAATAGTAATTTAAGTTTTCATATTTGCTTGACATATTAATTACATAAACACAGACATGTTTTATACAGTGTTATCGCGGTTAAACCTGTGAATCATCAAGTTCCTGACGATTTCATTAGATTTTGATCATTTAGGTCCCGACTTGAATCTGAAAGAAGGAATCTGCAATCATCTTTATGTGCATTTATTATTTTATTAGTTCATAATTCAGTAAAAACAGCAGATCTACTTGTACTTTATCATCACGTAAGCTCAGTTAATTCCACACTGCGATGATTAAACTTAAATACGTAGGTTTATTTGTCAAAGAGAGTGGGTTTTTGCGGGGAAAATCGTTAAGACGTAAAATGGCGATCCTTTTAAGAGGTGATTTTTTTGCAACACCCCAAGTCACGATAGTAAATTTCAAACTCAATTGTGATACTAAGCAAAAGACTCAATACTTAATACAGATTCTGATTCCATAATAATAATAAAAACACTCTTTATTTAGTCAACAGAATGTAATCTTCAGTATTAATCGCAGTACTTTCTTTTTACAGTCTTATATTTTCGATGATACAGCTCAAAAACTACGCTAAAGCCTCATTTCTGTCCTGTGAATGTGACTTTTTAGCATCAATACTTGCTCAAATGAGTATCTAGTTTTGACAGTAGCTTTAGTTTCGATTAGTATCTCTGTAAATGTGCAGAGGCCGAGGTGAAGTGAGGACAGGCGTCAGGTCAAAAGTTCACCGTGCGCGGGGTAGAAAAGCTATGCTAATGAGTCCTACGAGGCGTGGGACTGTATTTGCGTTGGGGTCGTGGGTGCATGTGAGCGACACCTGCACTCGAGGCTCAGTGCACACAGACCCGGCCTACACTTCACACAGGAGATACACTTACTATGCCATTAACACTCCTGTCGGTCACTGCAGCTCCGCTATAAAGGTGCATCAATAAACACGGGTACACGGAGGTTAATGCGATGCTTTTCAGTACAAAGAAATGTGAAATGTTCTATTGAAACTCTAATACAGACGAGGAATAAAGGAACGGCTAAAGAAGACACCAAACTAGGCTGATTTTATAAATGACTCAAAGCAACGATTCAATGAAAACTGAGCTAAAAAGGAAGCAACAAAGATTTTCCCCAAAATATCTCATCCCTTACACGAGCTAAACAGCTAAAGTCCAAATGAGTTATCTATTTTTACACAAAGAAACTGCACTGAACGCAAAAGTCACAGTGGAAAAGAGTCACGTGGCAACTCAGCTTCTTGGTAAGAAAGCAAAGAAAGGCAAGTTTATTTGTACAGCACGATTCGTACACAAAGTAACTCAAAGTGCGTTACAGAATAAAAAGACACAAATCACACAAATCGAAACATAAATCACAGATAATCATCATAAAATTTACATTAAAACAGAAGAGTGCAGAATAAAACCCTTTCAGTCACATGCACAGATAAAAAGAACTGTTTAGTCCTGGTTTAGTCCCGGTTTAGTCCCGGTTTAGCCCTCAAGAGTGTGAGATGGTTCATGTGGCAAATGCAGAGCCCTGAGCACAGGACACATGTGTGAAGTACTTCCTGGTTCTAGTCCTGACCCGAGCTGCAGTGTTCTGGATGTTCTGTTCTGTCTTAAGGCTCGTTTGGAAAGTCCAGTGAGCAGGACGTTACAGTCGTCTAAACTACTGGACACAAATGCAGGATAAGTCTCTGTGAGTCTGGTTTTGACAGTTTACCTTTGATTTTTCACATGTTTTTAGATGATAAAAAGCTGCAGATGTTACTGATTTGATGCGGCTGTTAAAGTTCAAGTCTGAGTCCATTATTACCTCTAGATTTCTCGCCTGATTTGAAGGTTTTAGAGAGCGACTGGAGGTGACTGCTGACACTTTCTCTATGTTTCTGTGGGAGAAGATCCGGGGTTATATTCGCAGACGAAGTGGGACATTTCTTTGTTAAGTTTGCATGTTCTCCCAGCGTCTCGGGTGGGTTTCTTCCATAATACCACCACAACAGGCTAGAACACGTCAACCAAGGCAGTCGTCCTGACCAAGCCCCAACTTGACCTGGCGTCACCTTTTTTTTGTCCAAGGAGATACACATTCTCGACAGAAGCACTAAAATTGTGGAGAGAAGCAGATACGCAATACCACATTAACATTACACTACCACGAAAACTATCTTCTCTCCAAGTAAAAACATTTCTCACTACACTGTTCATTTGCGACTCCAACTTCCCAGTCGTTCCCTTAAGGTGTTCTGTACAAAGTTATGCTCCAAATAAGTGTGTTCTTGCGTTCCCAAGGACAAACTTCCCTGCTGATTCCGGGCCTTGCACAAAACAAGACAACACTGCACTCCTCAGGCCTATAACTGCGAACAACAATGATTAAAATACATGTGTACGCAGATTTCAAAGAGCACATCAAGTGTAAGGGGACAGTAGAAAAAGAGGGAACAAAACAAAACCAGCTCTCGTCATCCTCATTGTTGCCTCGCTGGCTTGATTAGTGGAGTCTAAACAAAAATAAATGCAGCGGCGTCAATTCATCTGTCAGTCACTCCACGCTCTCCAAGTGATGTATTTAGCAACATAAAGGAGAGCTGCTTTAATTACATAAAAAAAGGTTTGATTCACCGGCCCGTGCGTATCCGACATGAAGGAAACCACAAAACATCACGTGACATACGCTGAAAACTGAGAAAGAGTTTTGTTGTGCAGCTTTGACGCAATAACCACGATCTGTAGGTGTTCGTTTGCTAAAAAAAAAGAAGAAAAGAAGAAAAAAAACACCATTATGTGAGTGGGTTCGTGAGTGGGTTCACCTTTTCACAGATCTGACCTTTAACTTGGGCTGGTGGGGACATTTCGCGTTTATTGAAAAAGTAAAGTTAAAGCCACTGTGCAAAACCTTCCAAAGAGAAAACAAGCAAGTTTCAGACCCTAAACTAGAAAAGTTACATCGTGAACTCCTATATTTGAACTAGCGAAGTATATATTTGGTCCGTTTGGTTTTCCTTATGTCAAAAAAAAACAAAAAAACGTGAAGAGCGCCACCAAAACTAATCCTTACAACAACAATAACAATAAAAACAATTGAGATCTAGACTTGGCTATCAAAATCATGTAAGAACTGCTTTCACACGTTTTATTTTTTGCCAATTCGCCTAGTCTTTTGTTGACTAAGAGCCTCCCGTAGCCGCCGGCACAGTGGACGTCTCTCTCGTCATAAGGGAGAGCTTGTTGTACATATGCTGTGTGACTGTTGGGTAAACTGAAGTTTGACTACGCCAGGATGGACATGTCCCACTGTGCAGAGACGCTCACAGTCTGGGGCTTTCTCTGCTCGTACTGGTAACACACTGTTCCGGCTGATGGCTCCCGCGGTGATAGAATGTGTTTTTAAGTATTGAAAAGAGAAGCGCGTTTGTGAACTATTGCAGGTAAACAGGTTAGGTAAGATTTACAGCTTGTTACCGCTTGTGTTCTGTTGAATTTGTGTGCAACTGTGTGGTTTTAGACATAGATTCTAGAAATAAAGTTGAGTTGAGCTGTATATGTTGTCGTTTCATTTGGACCACACTTCAAGGTCACGCTAAGAGAAGCATCCAGGGACTTTTCAACTAAATTAAAGCCTAGAATTTGATGGATTTAAAGAGAGAGCGGTGCCCATGTTCAGCTAAAATATGGAGAGTTCTACAGTACAGCATTAAACTTATCTTACAAGGTCAAGTTACAACTGAGATCTGTGGAGAGGCGCCCCGGCTCAAGGGAAAAATGCGTCTTCTTCAAGGTAATGATTTTAGCAATAAAAGTAAATAAAAAAAAACAACAACATGTAACTGTATAAATGGAAGATAGATCATTTGCTACTAGGGCTGGGTATCATTAAGAAGTTGCCGATACGATACACAGCTCGATACAGTTCACTGTCGATACGATACAATACGATATATTTCAAATTGATTCGATACGATTCAGCGAAAAATAAAGGATTTTGGGACACTTAATGATCAACCCCATTGGAATTTTATTTTATGAATTCTATTTTTTTCATTTACTTCCATTTATTGAAGATGAATGAACATAAAGTGTTTTGTTTTGTACATTTAACTAGAAAAACACATCAGACTGTTGCCTTGTTCAATATTTCTCATCCACAGCTTATGAGCTCCACATTTACATTTACACAGGGACATGTGCAGTTTAACGACTCTGAAGGGTCAAAACATATTTAGTAAATCATCTATTAAAACGTATAACCCTATTTTAATCATCAAAACAATTAAATGTCTAATGTTCTGCATAAATGAGTTTCTTTCCTCTAAATAAGCCACACAAAACTAGCGCTGTGACGGAATAATTTGGTAAAATATTGAAAATATATATAATATCGATATTTCAAAGAATCTAAAATCAAACCAAACTATCAAAACATGAGGGCTACAGCTCATCCACCAGCGAGGGGCGCCTCTCCACACCCCGAGGAGAGCCCACTGGTGATGGACCTGAAACTACAACTTAAGGACCTCCAAAGAGCTCACCAAGAACAGCTCCACATCAACGCCAAACAGAAGTGGAGACTGAGGGAGGTCGAGGCTGCGAATCAGGTTCCACGAGAAGTTCAACTCTCTTTAGAGGAGAACCCGGTGATGAAGGACCTGAGGCGACAGCTTCAACGGCAGAAATATGTCAACGACAAACAGCAGACAAGACTGAGAGAACTGGAGGAGGAGGTCCAGGAGAAAAAAGCCCTTGAAAAGAAAGTTGAGGAGCTCCAGAAACAACTGAATGAAGCTCAAGAGGAGAAGGAAACTATCATGGAGTTCGGGAAAAATCTCCTCACACAGAAAGACAAGGAGAGAGAACAAATGATAGAGCAGGGCAGGCAGATGGTGAATGAATATGTGCAGGGCCTCTACGAGGAGAACGATAATCTCAAGAGGTTCTCCCAAGAGCAGCAGACTCTTGCCCTGAGGTACCAAGCCAAGGTGGAGGAGCTCGAGGACCAACTGAAGACGCAGAAGGTGAACAGCCACAACTACAGCACTGATGTCTCTGAGGAGCTGGAGAACGCTCGGGACACTGTAATGAAACAAAAAGCCTCCATGATGAAAATGTCCCAGAAACTAGAGCTGTGTAAGGCAGAGAAAAGAGCTCTGGAGTCCACACTACAAAAGACCACTGAGGTGGCAGAGAACAAGGACAAGCTTCTGGTCAGCACCCAACAGGAGCTCCAAAAGGAACAGGAGGAGAAGCAGGCTCTGCAGAGGAGGATCACCTTCCTGGAGTCTGCCCTCGCTGAGCAGAGGAGGACAGCTGAAGAAGCTCTCAACGCACAAGTCCTCTCCCTTCAATCTACCATCGCAGCAGAGCGGCAGACTGCTAAAGACGCTCTGAACAAGCAGCTTCTCAGCCTGGAGTCTGTCCATGCAGCAGAGAGGAGGACAGCTGAGGAGGCCTGGAGCAAACAGGTCCTCTCCCTAGAGTCTGCCCTCACTGAGCAGAGGCAGAGAGCTGAAGACGCCCAGGACAAGGCACAGAAGCTGGAAGAGAGCCTGAACATCGAACGGAGCAAAGTCCACATGCTCCAAAAGGACTTGGACTCCCAGAGGATGACTTTTACGGCTGCGCTTGAAAAATGTCACGCCACCCACACGGCCCTGGTGGAGGAGAGCTCACTCCACCAGCAGACCATCAAGGAGCTGAGCACAGCTTTGACCCACAGCGAGGAGGAGAGAACATCTGCCCTCCTCAGATGTGAGGAGCTGGAAATGTCCCTGAAGGAGTCAGGTGATCAGCTGCAGCAGACCAAGGCCATAGTGGAGGAGCTCCAAGCCGAGGTGGAGAAGAAGAACAAGAAGAAGAGGAGGAGGTGGTTTTGTTGCTGGCAGTAAATCACCCTCCAGGCTGAACCCAACCCCTTCTGAACCTGTGTCTGTGTATCTTGACTTGTTTGTACCATAAGTGGCACAAATGAGTTGAGGTACGACACACACACAGGTCCAGCATTTTAAATAAATAAAAAATAAAATAATTCAAATGAGTCTAAATGGATGTTTCCGTTTCCCAAACATTTCCTTCTTATGTCCGTTACATGACAGTGGTGCAGAGGTGCTTCAGTTTCATTGGTCCAGCAGCAGTTAATCAGTTAATCTCAAAAATCTATTATTGTCGTCATATCTTCAACAAATTTATGACTAGTGCAGGGCATCATTAAGAAGTTGCCAATTTGATAGATACCTCAAGACACAGGGCACGATACGCATCTCAATACAGTGATATATGAGCTCTACATTTACATTTACACAGGGACACGTGCAGTTTAACGGCTCTGAAGGATCACAACATATTTACTAAATCACAACTGAGATACTACAAGTCTTGTTAAAAAGTTAATATGAAATAAACCAATTTTAATCATCAAAACAGGGAATCAAATGTCAAATGTTCTTCATAAACAAGCCACACAAATGTAGCACTGTGACAGAATAACATGTTAAAATACACAAAAAAAACATTATTGGTGATATATCGATACAGCAGGCCATGATATCGATACTGTATCATTAAATTTAACAATACGATAGATCAATATTTCAATATTTTTGCCCCTTAGACAAAGCAATAACATCTCCACAGACACGAGCAGGTGGTGTAACCCTGAAAAGTGACGTCGTATTAATGTGAACTGCCAAAATATTCTACATGGTCATGCTATTTTATATCATAAAGAAAACACATATTTTTGTCATCAAAGTAAAAAAAAACAAAAAAACAGATCAGCCCATAGTAGTCATTGCCAGTAAAAATGCCAAAGGGAACACAAATCCTGCTTTATTGGGTTAAGTCAATAAAAATAAATTCAAGTCAACGTCAATACGCGAGTAAACAGCTTTGTGTAAAAATCAATAATTTACAGGCAGCTTCTACAGACGGGTCCATATGTGCACAGACCCACCGTGACTCCAGGACACGGCCCGGGTGCAGGTCATTCACTCTCACTCACACAGACCGCCTCAATCCACTGCCTCCGTCTGGTGTGAAATGAAGAGTCAGACAAAGGCCAAAGAGCAAACGGCAAATGTGAGTCCAGTTTTAAATGAACCGATCTTCTTATGGGTGAAGAATCAAATCAAACATGACGATTGTACAGACATTTTGGACTGGACTTGTATAAAGAACGGAGAGAGGATTTAGGATTTAGCTACGGTTATAAAAACAGATTAGCAATTAGCCCAAAAAAAGAACATTTGTTTTCAATGTTTACATCTAGTATGGGTCCAGAACAGGGCTGGATGATTTAAAAGACTGAAATATGAACTGCTAAACCCGTACAAGAATCTCATAAACTGAACAGAACATGTTTGTAGACGTTTATATACAGAGTTGTCAGGTTTTACACGTCTGTAGACATTATATTGTGTCGTTTGTGGAGGAAATTATGTAACTTAAATAACTGCTGTCTTTGCGTTTTTGTAATTGTGTTCATTCAGAGTTTTATTTTAATATATCGTGCAAACCAGCTCCAGAAAATAACATTAATTAAACCATCAGATTTATATATAGCAGCGTTCAAGATACCGAAAGTGCTTTATGGTGCATTATTCGTTTACTCTACAATCTGGTGGTAAAGTGCGGTTTTATTATTGTAGCCACAGCTGCTATCTGCCCCTCTGATCAGCTCCAACACTCTCACGCACCACATTCAAACTAGGCAAAGTGGGTGAAGTGTCTTGCCTAAGGACACACCGCTAGCATATACACCTGTACTCCCAGCAGTCTCCCATCCAAGTACTAACCAGAAGTACTGCTTAGCTTCTAAAATCAGATGAAATCAGGCTTAGAGTAGCGACACGGTACTTTTTTTTTTTTTTTTTTTTGTAAAACATGAGAGCAGAGATCAACATTATGGGAGCCACATGTAAGGTATTATTTTGGGGCCCATTTTTGTGTGTGAACTACAACAGAGACATTGCTTATTTTGATTACATTTTACAGTTGAAAGCCTAGTCTTGTCTTGATACTAAAATTTCAAAGACGATTTCAACCCGGTAAGAACAGCAACAAGAACATGCCCAATTTTGAATATTTCTAAGAGTTTAGAATATTTATTTATTTTTATTTTTAATTTATTTTATTTTTTTATTTAATTACCGGTATTTTTATTTTTTATGTATTTATTTTTTATGTATTTATTTTATTTTATTTTATTTTTTTATTGTATTTTAATATATATGTGTTTTTGCAAATAAAGTGATGCAAGAGCTCGGGTCTCAGGAGGTTAAGCAATAGACTCGATACACAATACCAATATTCAGACAATAGAATGTGATTTTCAACATTAAATAATAATAATACTTTCTGTTATATTACCATGTGGCCTGTTCAGGAAAGGTTTACAGTATTTATGTCCTGTGAATGTGACTTTGTAGTATTGATACTTGCTCAAATGCGTATCTAGTTTTGATCATAGACTGTGTAGCAAAAATGGACTAAGGGAGTGTATAGTGTCCAGTTCCAAGCAAATAAAGCTCATCCAACACCTGTACCACTCTAACTTTGCCTGTAACATATAAATACTAGTTTTAGTATCGATTAGCGTGTGATTTTTGATACTTCTGACAACCCTAGTGCTTAGTGGATCCCTGTGTACGTATTAACTTCTTGTAGTTACAAATTACTCTGCCTGATATGAGGGCATTGTTTTCCAGTATTACATAGTGAAAATACTCCTATAGGATTTTTCTCATTCTTACATAACACATGACTAAACAGGTAGAGCCCATAACGGACAATAGATGGTGGTTTTAGTGTCTGGTGTCTATTCTCACACAGCATTTCATCCAAATGCTTCTTCCCAGTCTCTGTAATCCAATAACAGAGCCATTCTCTCCAAGACTCGAGCAGTAATATTGTAGCTGTTGTGTCTGTGATCAATAAAAACACACATCATTGCTGAATGTTTATGTCTTTCCGGGTTCCTAATGTTCCCACTGGGGATGTAAAGTGTTTCACAGAAAGACTATTTCAAGATTTTCCAGCTGATTGCCTGAGAGATGGCTCTAATCGTTGGTTGAAACGCACAAACTTATTCCCTCGTCTATTTCTTGTGTTGACATAAGAAGCAGAGAGGAATTGTTTTTGCCAGATTGGAGTTACGTTTTTGTTTAAAGAGCAGAGGATATTCAAAGGGGGATATTAAGCTTTATTCATTATTCATTACTATTTGTTTATTTTTGGACACTGCAGCAATATTTCTTAGTAATTTATGGACAATAGGGCAGTGGAGAAAGCACAGAGTACATGTTGAATGCCTTCTATTAATAACAGAGAGAAGTAAAGTATTTTTAACACATATATTTTCAATTATCAATGTTTTTGAGAGCTTAAGTTTTCAGAAAACACAGGGGCACGTCCTGGTTTCAGCCTCGTCAAGGTAATTTGCAAGAATCGTTAAAAAAAAGATTCTGGATTTGTGTTTGAAAACATCCAATAAAGGTAAAAAACATCAGTTGTATTCTGTTTTCTTGCAGTTCACAAAGAATGTCTTGTCGAACTCTTGTATTTTGCCACAAACAGTAACAAGAAGCGTGCGCCAATCAATAATCAAATCCTAAGGACACGTACGGGCTGAACGCAAACTCGGAGGGAGCTTAGACCGTTATCTCCGTTTACTTTGCACCGTGAAGATAAATCAGACTCATGGCTTTTACAGCACGCACCAGAGCAGAGATCTCCAACCTTTATTTTCTCCGGTGAGCTACTTTTACAAAACAAATACGCCAGAGAACGACTAATTTTAGTGTTTGCAAGAAATTGAGCAAATATAAGAGGCGCAGAGAGGCTTAGACGGGGGCACAGTTACATGTCGATATAATATAAACCATTACCCATCTATTATTGCACAAAGTTGGGCATCAAAAAGACACATTTACAGAGATGATCTGCGTTTAATTAACCACATTTGAGCACAATACGTGTCATTCAGAAATGCCTCGGTGAGCTACGTGTAAAGGCGTAGAGAGATACTGTTGGGGACCCCTGCGCTCTCGTTCAAATACTAACCAGATCCAACCTCGCTTAGTTTTCAAGATCAGTTAATCGTGAGGTAATAAAACTGTAAGAGAGTACTTTTGGCAGAGATTCTTTCTTTGCAGAGAACATTATATAACTATAATTTCAACCTTTGTAGTTCCATCTACAGCCATTATATCATCAACCTCTTCACACTTAAAACTAAACAGAAAAAACACTCTCTCTTTAAACTATAGAATGTGATTTTTAACATTAAATTATAGTACTTTTCCCGTGTGGTCTTATATCTGTGTAATCCCTTAGTGCAGCAGCGTCAAACTCATTTTCACCGAGGGCCACATCAGCAAAATGGCCGCCGTCGAGGGCCAGATGTGACTGTGCAGCAGAGTAAATGTCACTAAATGCAACCAAATGTCATGTAAAATAAATCTAACTACTTTTAACTTATTAATTTACAGTTTCTGTGTTTATTACCTGTTCAAGTTGCAAATACTGCATCTCTTTGTAACTGCGCATCCCCTAAAAACCTGACATTTTTAAAAGTGTGTATCTGGTCTTGGCAAACCTGCTCACAGACGTTCAGCTCCGCTTCAGCCTTTTAATTATTGGACAATTAGTTTTCTTTTTCTTCAAGGCTAACTTTTGCATATTTAGCTCCGTGTTTGGTGTCAAAATGTCAAAGTAGATTTTTCTCTTTCACAACCGACCGCGCCTCATAAAAACACAAAAAACATACAGGTTTTTCTCCTTGAAGCACAAACTTTTATTCACCTCCACCTTTCTTGAAAATGCCTTCCATGCCAACGATTTTCCTCTTCCTGAACATTTTGGGATCATCGTTTTCAAATATCCACTTGTTGGGAAAATATCATTAGTTTATGGTCAATTCACGCATTAAAGCAGCACAGACTTATTTCAAAATGACAGTCATGCCTTTTAATTTACCTCCTCGTGGGCCACATTTTTGACACACTGGTTCTGATACAACTCAAGATCATTCTACAACTCATTTCTGTCCTGTTAATGTGACTTTTTTTAGTGTCACTACATCAATACTTGTCAAATCTAGTTCTGATAATAGTTTTAGTACTGATAAATACCTGATTTTTCATACTTTTGGCCGCTCCAACACGGTGGTTTGGTACGACAGCTCACACTTACAAAGCATGGGTCTAAAATGTAGGTTTCATTAGAGGAGCTCATCCCTGCACCTCTCCCACTGGGACCCCACTCTATTAACCCACATCTATAATTGACTTCTTTTAAACCTCTACAGCTGAGGTAAAATACACTTATTCAACTGTACAGGACGAATTTATGTAAGAGCAGCAGGATCAGCAGTGGACGATCAGGAAGCACGGAGTAAAAGATAACAGTATATTTCATAAATCAGAAGTGTTGGTTGAAAATAAATATCCTACACTACTACCTCCAGCCACAAGGGGTCAGAATCTCAGACAATTATTAAACAATTATTATGATTAAGAATAGACTGAGTTATTATAATTTCCGCATTTTACTTATTTACCAAATGTGTGTCAAAGAAATCTGACCTGAATTCAATCAATCAATAATTATATATCCATCATACTGTATATACATTATAGATAAATGTTGTGTTTTTAGGAATGGTTGGCTCATAATTACAGTTTATTTTAAAGTACACCAGTAAAATAAATCATTAGATGTAGATACTTGTGTATTTGTTGTTGCAGTAAGTGACCAACATGTGTTTGTGCATCTGGACATGTCCATATGGAATTTTGATGCAAATTTGGTTCTGATTCAAATTGAAGAATAACACTCCACTTGTTCTTGTTTTTAAGCACAGCTCAAGCAAACTTCAGATGCTCCATCTGTTTTTCACTTTCCTTTCTACTTTAGGTAACTGTCGTATGTGGCTGGTGGTTTGGTGTTTTGCTTCACGTGTCCCGTAGGGCGGCAACATTAACCATCAAATCAAAACTTTAGAATTTTTTAAAGTACCATAATTTCCTCATTCTTCATAAAAAACAGCTAACCCTGTGGTCTGAACAAACATGTAACATTATATTAGCTTGTCAGTTCATATTTCAGTCTTTTTGTCACTTGTGTTTAAAATGTGAACTTAATGACATAAAAATCAGTTTCCAGGTTTCTCCAGTTTCCCTCACGTCTAACCCACAGTGAGGAGTGAGGGGGACTCCTCAGTCCCTCCTCTGTATGAAATAACCAGAGTCCGATCCTCACGTGGCTCCTCCTATATTTAAATGCACGGCGGAGCAGACCTGTCTGACATCCCTGCGGTGCGGCTCCCGGGTCAGGAGACCCTGGGCTCATTACAGAGATGACATGGTGGGGGTGCTCGGGTCCCGTAATTAAGAGCAGGGGCCCCAGGGGACCAGTGGCATTTCAATAGAGCTGGTGCATGGAACAAAAGGTAAGGAGGGAGAAAGTGCCACTTTTAGAACCAGAGACAGTGTCACGGAAAGTTCAAGAAGTCACCTCAGTCATTATGTAATAAGCAATTTACTGCAAAGTCAAGAGCAAGAATATGGATGTATGGAGAAGAGCAGGGTTTATATTTAAATGCATCACTAAAAGCATTTTTTATTAAGTAACTTCAGAGCAACAAAGCAGGTCCTTTCTACAGTAACACACACAAACACTCTTTATATATTAATGTAATGTCCACACTTGTGTTGAGTCATGATTTGCAAAGAAACATCTTGAACTGAGGTTGCTTCTTTTTCTTGGCTTTGGTCAACATCACAGACAAAGTGTGTGTGTGTGTGTGTGTGTGTGTGTGTGTGTGTGTGGGGGTGTGCGCGCGCGTGCGTGCAGAGCTGTACTCACACTTTGCCCACACATCGAGTTGGAAATTTCAAACTCTAGTTTAGTTTTGAAGATATGCAAAATTAGAACATTGAGTATATTATTGATAATATGCAAAGTAATTTAAAGTGTTTTACAGAATAAGAAAGACATTAAAATCACACTAATCAAAACATAAATAATCACAAATAATCATCATAAAATTAATGTTAAAGGAGAAAAGTGCAGAATAAAACCCTTTCAGTCATATGCACAACTAAAAAGAAATGTTTGAGCCTGGATTTAAACATTGTCAAAGTGGAGGCCTGTCTCACATCTTCAGGTTTTAGCTGCACAAAACTGAAATACTGACTCTCCATGTTTAGTCCTGGTTTAGTCCTGGTTTAGTCCTGGTTTAGTCCTGGTTTAGTCCTGGTTTAGTCCTCCTCATGTGAGATGGTTCATGTGGCTCATGTGGGAGATGTTCTTTGGTGCTGGTCCTTGCAGAGACTTGTTCACAAAGAGCTGATTTAAAGTCTCTGAGCCACAGGAGCCAGAGACCTGAGCCACAGGACACATGTGTGAAGTACTTCCTGGTTCTAGTCCTGACCCAAGCAGCAGTGTTCTGGATGTTCTGTTCTGTGTTAAGGCTCGTTTGGAGAGAACAGTGAGCAGGACGTTACAGTCGTCTAACCTACCTATAAGTCTCTTCAATTACCTCTGCATTTGCCATATAACCTTCACCAAATGACAAAACTAGAAAAGACTAGGCAACATTGTTAGTAAAATCTAAATTATAATGATCTTAATGCTGTTTCACATGCACTTTAACTTTCTAACTGCATTTTTAGAACAACCCTAGACTAAAAAACAACACACCCAGTACATCCTGTTGTCCTTACACACGTATCATACGTTAAAAAAAGCCCCCTGTTCATGCACTGTCTCAAAGTGGAACGATTTGAACCCATTATAAGAGGAAGGGAGTTATTCGTGGCGCTGTCTGAGAGCTGAGTGTCACACCGGAAGCACAGAGGGACAAACAGCGTCGCACACTTCCCCTCTTTAAGTGTTCTTCTGTCACATGCGAATGGCACTTCAGGAGGAGGCAAGGACAAGCCAGGGCCACTTTAGACTGACACTCCAGCCGAGATGGGTAATTAATGATATGAAAGAGAATAATTCAGCATAATGAGCAGAAAACACAAAGGAGATAAAAACACTGATGTGACGGGGTTTGACGGAGGAAGCAGATTATCAGGAGCCATCATTAAAACTCACTTAGGGCTACTTAAGGAGATTATTTAAACATCAATATTTATTTGTCGGGTTGGAGGGTCATAAAGTATCACAAATCAGGCGATAATCGATGCTAAAACTAGATACTAGATACTGAAACTAGAGACTCATTTAGGCAGGTACTGATGCTAAAAAAGTCGCATTCACAGGACAGAAATGAATGTTTCCTGAATATCTTTAGAATGTTGAGCTGTATCTTTCACAAATATAAGAAAATAGACTAGAATACACCCATGGACCACTGTGAACCTACTGGACACTCAGGGATTACACAGATAAGACACATGAGAATAGAAAAGAAAGTACTACACATTCTATAGTCTAAAGAAAAAGTGCTTTTAGTGTTTTTCATGGTGGTATCGGTATCGGTATCGAGCCTCTTTCTTAGTATCGAAATCAAGTTTGAAGACAATTTAATCTGGACTCACCTGTGTGAATGAATTGAATTTTAATTTGTTTGTTTGTTTTCAGTCTGCTTCTCTTTTGAAACTAAAAATGAACTATAACTTTTCTCATCTTCTCGTCTCCATGAAACTGTTACCGCTTTGTGTCCAGAATGTCCCACAGTATGGCTTTCAATCATGCATTTATTATCACCAGAAAATGTAGACGGTTAAATTCTTGGTTGACGAAAAAGCAGGTGTAGCAAAAGCTCTCAAAACTACACATATGAACCTCATCGTATCTGACCCAAAATGCACTCACCAAACTACAACTAGGAATTGATGCACAAACAGAAAAGTACTACAGTGTATTTATATAAAGACAGTCCTTCCTTTTTCCCTATAAATACCAAAAAAGCCAGATGTTCAACTAACACACCCACCAACTTCTCCTTTCTGTTGTCGTCCCATATAAATCCATACAGTCTAAAAAATAAATTAAGACTCAAGCAACTGATTAATCAACTAAACGACAACACAGAGCACCTTTAATATTCTAAGTATTTTATTATTGTAGTTAATTTTTAATGCTCACTTCTTGCTCTGTAAATCGTTTGGTGCATCGACTTCAACTTCTTTCAAAAATGTCTGTCTATTCGATAAATAAATAAGTACGTAAGCGTGTGCGTGTGGGTGTGTGTGTATAATTAGCAGTATCTCTCTTGTATTTGAATATGCTCAAATTGTGCAAACAGGAAAGACAGAACACGGAGGGGGTAAGTGCTAAAGTGACAGTGGTGTGAGCAGTGAGTTTGTGAGCCGCTTTTAGCTTCTGCGCCGCAAGAAATAATCACGTAACTTTGGTTGAATTGATCGTGGCGAGAAGGTGTTTTCCTGAAAGTAACGTTTTGAGTCATTTCAGAAATATTTTGCAGAATATTATGAGTTTATTCCATTTGAACCTATCTATCGATCTAGCTCACGTGTCAAACTCAAGGCCCAGGGGTGAAATCTGGCCCGCTATGTCATTGTATGTGGCCGCGACAAGGTAAATCAAAATGTATGACAGTCTTAAAATGTCAGTGTTTTGTTTTTTTTGTTTTTTTACATCTATGCAAATTGGCCCTCAGTGAAATTGAGTTTGACACCCCTGATCTAGCTCTTCACGGTGTAATTTTGAATAATGACGACTTACATCTGAGGCCGGCCCCTTGTCAGCGCCCGGACAGGAGAAGGTGACGAACTCATGGCAGCGCTTGTGCACCACGAAGCAACACACTGGAAAAGAGAAGAGAACAGAAGGTTAAACGGGAACACGGGGACACAACTGTTTGAGAAAATGTCCGTATATTTTGTGCATTTTTTTGTAAACTCCACCTAAAAGTGCCAGTGATGTTTTGCCACAGAATTGAACTCTCTAACTGTTTACTGACTGACCTGCGGGATGAACACCTCTGAAACCACAGCTATCTTGGGTAAACTGATAGAATCGCCATTTGCGCACCACTCCGACCAATTCATACACGGGCAACAATGACGCTACACAGTCAGGGCTGCAAATGTTAAACGCTCTAACCTCACTCAACTTCTAATTCTGAACGTTGTGACAAATGTTTGCTAGCTTGTTATAAAAAAGCGTGTTTATGCATTAGACACAAACATCCTCTGGTTAAACAGCAGCGAGCCGTTAGCAGCTGAATGTACAGAGTGATGCGCTGCTCATTTGTGAACGCCCACACTCTTGTTGTCCCTGACTGATGGTCTGCTTGTGTGGTTTTAAATGAAAGCTCGCCTCGTTTACCCAACAGTAAGCTGCAAAATGATTGGATTAATCACATTAGCCAGTTTTGCTATCAACATATTTGGAAATACACAAGTACGCAAGTTTAATATTATTCTTAAGGGTCCATTAGCAAATTTTGGGGGATTTTTTAACAATATTGACTAATTTTTAGGATTATCCCAGCGACAATATTCATTAATTAAGATTTGTGTAATCCCTCAGTCATTCAGGTATGATCCACAGTAAAAAACAAACAAACTAGACAATAAGTTTTCTGGACAAATAGGTGTCTTAGTTTCAATGTAGTTAGCGCCTTCCTTCAAATAGATCGATTAAACCTGCAAAAAAGGCACCCGATTGGTCTGTTTTTAATGTTTATATCTTGATTTAGGGACAAAGTAGCAACGACAACACACACGATCATGTAGAGTGGGTTAAAATGAACGGAAAATGAGACTCACAGGAGCAGTTACAGAGAGAAATGACACAGTTTTTCAATAGAAAGTGAATTGGAGCCAGAGCCGATGGAGCCAAATCACGCCCATGTTCGCTTCTTCACTTCCTATTTGTAACGCAGCATCTAGCGGGTTAGCTATGTCCATTTATATACACTGTTTATACTACACCCAGCTTTGGAAGATTAAATGTTTTTATTATACATTATGTAATTTAAATAATTAGCATATATGTGATTCACTTTGTAGTAATGTGTGTTTCATTGTTTTGTTCTGACATAGTTCATTTAATTTAGAAAAACACATCTTACAAATGGACTTCATTATAATTTATCACAATATTATCCTTTATGCAACAGATCAATGCATTTGTAAATTCTTCATGACAAGCCAAGAACTATAAAAGAAACAGAACATCTGAAAGAGGCGTGTGTGTTATTTTGCAGGCTGGTGGTGCGCAAACACATGTGAAAGCCTCATATCTGAAGCAACATCAATGTCTGCTACACTGACAGGCAAGACAATCCTGGCACAGGCTAAAAATACACATCCTACCACAACACGAGCAAACGCAGCGCTTAAGACGAGCACTGTATTTACATAAGGGCAGAGATGTCTGTATATAAGAGATTACATGTGAAGAGTTAACACACAAATAAAACCACAAAGAATTAAGGAAAATGTATGATAAAAACAGGTGTTACATTATTACACACTGACTAAATATATGATATCATGGCCAAAAGTCATAGTCGGTTTGAAATATGTGGTTATGAGAAGAGTTTAGATTAAAGACGCACGATTTATTGGTGCTTTTATCTGTTTAGTGATAAAGATATTGATTTTTAGCAGCTCTCCACCTGTATTAAATATTATTGCCCTGAAAGTTGTGAATCTAAAACCCAGTAACTGTGAGTTAAATATTGGTCATGTGTACTGGCAGTAAAAATACATACAGAGTTCAGATATTCAAGGAATAAATTGGATTTTGTTGTCTGGCACTGACTAAAAGGTTTTTATATATAAAATAATCTCCTCCTCACCCTCTGCGGGTGGTCTCATCCTTTTTCCACACTCGAGTCCTCTACCAGAGGCCCTGGGAGCATGAGGCTTCTGTGCAGTATCTTTGTTGTTCCTGTACTGCACTTTTCTGGAATGAGATGTCTGATGTTTTTCCTGGTTCAGTCAGTGGCTCGATCATTCTCCATGACTTTTAGAGGTGTTTTTCCACCTTGACCTTCCTTACACTTTTTTCCCCTCACTGTCTGACAAGAAATCAGACTTTGACATGTTTTTATTACGTTCATCAAAGTCAGAAGTTTTCATAAAGTAAGATTACTGTTAATTTAATGATTTGGGAAAACCCAGATGATCTTTAGAAGCTTTTTGTTTATTGACAACATTTGAGTTCATTAGAGACACCTGTGGATGCATTTGAAGGCAAACCTGAAATAAAAGAAATCAGCCAAGATATAAGGAAGAGAATTGTGGACTTGCTGGTTCATCCTTGGTGTAATTTCCAAAAGCCTGAAGGTGCAACATTCAACTATTCAAACAAGTATAAATATGTATATACACCATGGGAAATTTCCATCATACTGCTCAGGAAGGACACGGGTTCTGTGTCCCAGAGATGAACAAAATGTGCTCATCAGCCCAAGAACAAAAGCAAAAGACCTTGTGAAGACGCTGTATGAATGTGTCATTATCCACAGTGAAACGAGGACTGAACCGACATGGACTGAAAGGACACTCTGCACGAAGAAGACAACACTCCAAAAGAAATATAAAAAGCCAGATTACAGTTTACAAATGCACACAGGGACAAAGACCTTTGTTCTTAGGTTGATATGCACATTTATTTCAGGACACAGAACATCCTTCCTGAGCGTCTGATGCTGGACATGCTCATGGTCTTTATACTTGTGTATTATTGTTTGAACAGATGAAAGTGGCACCTTCTTTCTGATATCTTGGCTGATTTCTTTTGACTTTCCCATGATGTTACACAAAGAAGCAATGTGTTTCAGGTGTGCTTCAAATACGTCCACAGGTGTGTCTCTAATGAACTCAAATGTCAGTAAACCAATCAGATGCTTCCAAAGACATGACATCAGCACCTGGGTTTTCCTCATTTGTTGAAATGCAGTGGTAAACTTATTGTATGTAAACCTCAGACTTTGAATTATTTTGGCATTTAGCAAAAATACAAAATTTTGGTCATCCTGATTGATCTAAAACAGGAAAAGTTTAGTTTGGTTTCATGTCAGACAGTGAGGAAAAAAAAGTGTATGTGTCTTTTTATATATTGTAACTTCTGATTTCAACAGTATAAAGTCTGATGGACTAAATTCTAATGGACTTGTTGACAGTTGCTGATTTGTTTTCCAATAGAGATGCTGCTACATATTGCCTTTAATTACCACTTAATTTCGCTCACACATGTGTTTGACATGTTGACTGATCCAGGACACACACTGCTGTAAAACTTAATGAAGATGTGAACGTGGGCACCGGTGAGTCTCTGTTTCCAGATGGGAGTGATTGACAGATGCCAATAAGGGGAACGCTGTTTTGTTTTCAGGAAAAGCAAAACAGTGTTTTGGCCTGTCCCTATCAAAACAAGTGCTGCTTACAAAGAAAAAAGAAAGGAAAAATAATCACAGGGGCAAAAACATTGGTTATTTCTGCAGAATCAATGAGCGAAACATTAAACTCTAATCTGAGGAGAGAGAAATGTTGTTTTATTTGAATGATGGGTCACCAATGAGCTGTTTCACATGCGCCACTGACATAAACAAATCTGATTCCATAATCACGTTTGGTCAGACTCACAATGCAACGGAGGGCGTGGTGACCAGACTGATATCCCTCTGTATAAAAAATACAGAAATATTCTGGATTTACCAGGCAATTGCTGTCATATAATTTAATTTTTAATGTGGTTCTTTTTGTAAAATGAAACACTGAATGTATCATGTTCTTATTTAGTGTAAAAAATACAGTCTATCCTGAGTAAAACTCCTCATATCGAGTAAATCACATCCACCATGTCTATGTATCTTACACTGCACTGCGCGACCACAATTACTCACACAAACACAGGCACATAAATGAGCGATATGCACCTCAATGGTACTCCACTCCCACGCCATATCCTCTCTTTGGTCGCACCGCCCCCTCACCAACATGATCCACGCATCCAGCCCACAGCCCACTCCAATCCAGTCACATCTCAAAATGAACGCACAGAAAATAATATCGAAAAACCAAGAAATGTGTGTGTTTGTATTTGCACATATGGCTCAAAGGCAAAACTGCTCTTTTCCAGATACTGTGTTTGGCAGATTTGAAACCGAAACAGAAATAGTGTGATAGGTGCGACAGGAAAAGGACCCAAAACAAAGCGAATCGGTGAAAAAGCGATACCTGTAGTGTAATGATGTGTGACCCCAATTTTCTACTCGTGTAGACGGGTAATTATCCTGATTTACACATCTGCAAAAACAGTGATTCATTGCACAGGGGAATAGAAATACCTGGCAATTATCATATTCAAAGTGAGGAGGATATGAGAAACAAGTGAAGCCTTAGGAAGCTTGAAAACATGGTCAAATGTGCAGGGAGTATTGTGTTCGTCTGGGATGTTACACAGTATTGCATTTAAAGCCGTAGTATGTAACATTTTTGCCCTAAAAATGACTTTTTTCATTATAGATGTTTTTATTTCACTGAAAAACTAACAAAAATATGTGTGTGTTACTCTGAGTATGCTGGCATTTCCACAAAACCGACTCTGCACTAGTCCAGTCAAACCCAAGCACAAAAGACCCTAAAGTGTGGGTGGTTTGTCCAGTGCGAGTATAAACGAGCCATGCCCAGGTGGTGAGGCCCACACGCACGGTTTTAGTAGAGATCTGTCATGTGCACTGACATTATTCAGAAAAGAGAAAAAACTCAGATCCAAATCACACAGAGCATCCCGGCTTGGATAGGACATAAGTTTTGAAGCCTCTGATCTCACATTGTCCTGACTGCTCTGTGTCATTGTTATATCCATAAACTTACAGAGGAGCGAATCACAGCAGGACTCAGATCTGCCTCGCGATTTAAGAGATATTCATGTCGTTAGGCTTATTTTCTCATTTGATAACACTGGGCTGTGGCTCTGTTCAGTTGTGCAGGTGTGAGTGCGGGCCACAGAATGCTCCATGATTGTTTCAGCGCGACACGGTTCCAAAGGCCTAGTGTGAGTGCGCCCTTAGTTGGGTCTGGGTGAGGGACTTCTCCTGCTTGCTTACATGGTAATGGTTTTCTTTTGGATATAATACTCCACAGCATGGCATAAAACATCTCTATCTCCAAGGAGAATGTTCTGAAGTATGGTTTTAATGTTCTGTTTCCATGGACTCGTGCAGGTGATATGCCACACTGGAGAACACTGGAGCGCAGTCAAAATTACTTATTTACAGTTAATTAAGTGGTTGGAAGGGCAGGCAGATAAGCAGAGCAGGCAAGGCATATGAGCTTAGGACTAGTAAAATAAATACTAGGTTTCAAAGTATCCATGTTTGGCTTAGATAAATGTGATAGTTGTATTATGCCACATACCATAAAAATACAGCCAGTAACTTCATCATAAATCCTATTTCTGGAAACGAGTGAGCATTGACGAGACGACTTAAACATCTGACTGGTCTCACAGCCCTATGCAAACAAAGTATGTATTACAAATTATAGTGTAGTTAATGTGTAATCCTATAGGGAGATGTGTTTCTGTTCTGTTTCTGGCAGCCACTCCATCTCGTCTCTGCCCTCTCTGTCCTCCTGGTGCCCTCTCACCAGGTGCTGATCCAGTGACTGCTCTGCACTGGCACACAGCCCAGTCTCCTCTATTATTTATGACGTACATTAAATATCCATGCTGAACACACACGAGACAGATTTTACATGTAATATTCCAGACACAAAACTATATATAAGTATGGGTATCTATTTATTTTATTTCTTTTTTTTTAAACCATGATGTTGTCTTCTTTATGTCAGGCTAATGTGACATCAGAGGAAGTATAAGGCCTATAAGGTTACACAGCTCTAAATACTGCAGGTCGGAGCCATGGGGTGTCCCTGGATTACCCGTTACACTTGTTGAGCATACAGTTACACAATAGGCAGCACCCAACAATCCCTTTGCTACTGTTAAAGCCAACAATTATTAAAGAGTAGCGTTGTGTTCCTTTAGTCGTTTAATTGACAAATCAGTTGCTGGTGTCAAGAGCAAATCACAAAGGCTGTAACTTCCTTTAACAAAGTATAACCTGCAGTTTAGATCTGTACCATATAAATAAAATACATATATTCTTAAAATGTGATTCTTGTATTAGCCTGTCACCTCATATTTCAGCCTTTTTGTCTATTCTTCTGAACCAAAACATAAAACACAAATCTAATTGCGGTCTCCACGCTGGTCCGCAACATTTTCCCCAAATTGTTCAGCCGTTCATTGTTTTACTAGGATAATAACGGCTTTATATGGATCACATTTGATTGATTGTAGTTAACGTGGCTCACATCAGACTGATATGTGTGTCCCTCTGAATTGAGCTCTACACGTGATCAATTGGAAAAAACGCGGAATATCGTGACGATTATTTGAATCTGACTGGTCGAAGCATCACAACAGCGGAACAAGACGACAAATCAAACTTTTGTTACATCCAGCTGAGAGAAAAGTAAAAAACATCTCAACAAGCTCTTACTTTCTGCAGGTTTTTCTCAAACAAAGTCACCTGTATTGATGCTAAAACAGGCTGAAGTGCGTCTGTCAGCGTCGCCATGTTTGTTTTGGTTCGCCTAAGCACTTGGTCTACGGCTTCTACACAAGCCTCGGTGCTGCTCTGTGATTGGTGCACAAACCACCCGTCAGGCCGTCTCGCACCAGCGGGACACGCCGACATGGAGCTTGAGAACTCACAAATATCGTGAGAATCCATTTTGCTGCACAAGGTTAGCGCAGAGCTGTTGTTGAATGAATTCTTTTGAGCCAGTGGGGAGTGCTGTTTAGGTCAGACACTGGTTTGATCATAAAGATAAAAGCTTTTAAAAGAGCTTTTGTTGGTACGACGCCACACCTTAAGTCAACTCTTCAATAACAGGGACCGAGAAATTTATTTTGTTGATTAATTCCCTAAAAATAACGTTAACGCTTTCATAATTTTAAAGAGTATATAATTCTTGATGTAATTTTCAGTCATTTCCATGCTGCGTACAAGCTTGTCAAGAACGAGAAAACCTCACCAAAATAACAAAAAAAAAAGGTTTCTGACTTTGAGTTAACATACATTTAATAACATAAAATAGGGGTGCATGATATAACACAAGATTATCACAAAATTGGCTGACTCAATAATCAATATTGCAAGAAAATAACAACTTTTGGAATCTAAAATGGACAAAATTTCCTTAAGATCTGCATTAGACTGGAGTTGGTCTTGGTTTGGTCTTTGTTTTGAGCCGGTTTGAACTGTAAAGCTATGTGCAATTTTGTGTTAAATTATCTGAACTTATTGTGCCAAAAACTATATTCAAATATCCCAAATTCTATCATAAAGCTACGTCAATTCAATAAAGCTCAAACACATCCCAGGCCACATGTCAGATCAGTCATAGGTCCGTGTGTGGGGCAGGACATCTTCTGTGCAAGCTTTAACTTGTAGCGCCCAAAGCAAAACATATCATACATTTTTTCCCAAGCAAAGGGAAGTCCCAACACGTCAATGTATGTACACACTGGGTTATGAGGCCTAAGGAGACAGAGCTTACAGTTTCTAGAAGCTCCGTCCTTCTTTCACCTGTCGCTGGTTGTTGTTAGACAATCAAAATTCTTGCCCCACACCTGTCCTGGCCAATCATATAAATGCACTCTCTCTCCTGCATTTTTCCTGCCATCTTCAGCTCTGTGACACAACCATCTGTGAACAATATACAGATATAATATGTTGCTTTCAAAACGTTCTGTTTCCCATATAACAGTTGTCATTTTTTGTAATCACAGAAAACTCAGACATAACAGTTATATTTTGGTCAAGGCCACATTTCTTCTCAATAGCCTCTTTTTAAAACACCTGTGTAATCTCAATTTGTTAGACTCCGCGGGCGAGACTCCGCGGGCGAGGCTCTGGCGGCGCCGCTTAGACTCCGCCGCTCAAGACTCCGCCGCTCAAGACTCCGCCGCTCAAGACTCCGCCGCTCAAGACTCCGCCGCTCAAGACTCCGCCGCTCAAGACTCCGCCGCTCAAGACTCCGCCGCTCAAGACTCCGCCGCTCAAGACTCCGCCGCTCAAGACTCCGACGCTCAAGACTCCGACGCTCAAGACTCCGACGCTCAAGACTCCGACGCTCAAGACTCCGACGCTCAAGACTCCGCGTGTTCTTCATACAACAGAACCAAAATAGACACATCCTCCATCCCATTTCCATCGCAGCAGCAGAACAGTTAGCTACCTCATCTTCTCCATCTTCTCAAGTTCACCAAGTCCTACATAAGCCCTAAATAGAGAGATCATCCATGTAAAATCCAAAATTCTTTCACAGCTAAGTTAAGCAGTTCAACTAAAGCGGCTGCACCTGATTTTTGTTCATTTAGTTGAGCAATTTATTCTTGCCCCAGTACAGATTCTAACAGCTGCCTCTAGGTTAGAAAAAAGTCCACCGTGCACCGTCTACATCTAATTATAAAGTGTTATTATCCTCAGAAAACCAGGAAGTAGGCTGTTAGCATGTTAGGATGCTAGGAATGACTTAAGATCACGCCGATCTGTTTAAAAAGAACTAGTTTCAAGTTTTTAAGGCAGTAAAAATCCCGGACAGCTCCTTTAACTCTTCAACTCTTCTGATCTCGCTCATTGTTTGTTTATGAATAGCATTTTATTTGATTTTTGTATAGAACACTTGTTTGGCATTATCCGGGATGTGAAAGGCTCTACACACCGGTCACGTGAACTCATTACATAACAGCTGGTACAGTCGATACCACAGAGCAAAAGTCTTTATGTAAATCAATACAACATGAATTCGAGTCTCCCTCTTTGTCCGGTACATTTATAGACACGTGTATTCAAGCCAGTGTAGTCTCCTCTTAAGATGCTTGGCAGGGAGTGTATGGTGAGTTAGACAGAGCCGGAGAGACGAGCTGCAGTGTCTGGGTGTGTGGATGTGTGAAGCTGTGGAGAGCTGTACAGTCATGTCCCAGATACTGAGGCTGTCACAGGCACCAGCCAACACACTGTCTGTCTATCTGTCTGTCTGTCTGTCTGTCTGTCTGTCTGAAGCATCCTGGCTTGTAGAGATAGATGTGCTAATATTGGTATTGGGGATATTAGAGGCATTTTTCCATATATTGGTATTGGGAAAATATATTGGGACGGATTTTTGTGTGTACTTTTGCAAATTTTAATTGGAATAGATGAGCAATGAAGCTAAAAATACAACAACATATATAAATATACTTTTTTTTTTTTTTTTTTTACAAAAGTGATAAGTTTATTTGTGAACTTTACTTCAGCTTTACTTGCTTGACATGTCCAGAATGATATATCTTTGAATTTCTTATATACAGAGGGATATTAGTTATTAAACGAAGTAGCCCATTGGTGATGATCATTTTGAATAAAATTACATTTCTCTCACCTCTGATTAAGTTTACTGCTTCGCTCATTGACTGCAAAAATCTGTAATGTTTTTTCAGCTCCTTGTGATATTTTTTTCCTTTCTTTTTTTCCATTTTTCATAAGCAGACATATTTGTTTTGATACGGACAGAACATGAGTTTCCCTGATCGGCTAATCCACCCGTCAGTCATGGCCATCAGAACTCAGGGAAATAAACGCTGATCACACTCGCATCTTTGTAAAGTACCGAAGAAGACTGTACTGTGGATTACAACTTGACTACAATTTGTGAAAAGTATTGGATATCAGTATCTAACCATACCCACTAGCTAATCTGTATCTATTTTTGCAAAGCTCATCCATAATTTTGCTTAAATATTTTATAAATTCAATCACCTAATTCCTCATTGGGCATTTTGAAGCACGATGTATTACTACAGGGAAATACTGCAATAAAAGATAATATTAAAACTACTTCATGCCACTATCACAAACCAGAATATTCCCAGTGAACCATTATTTTTAATTAAACAGTATCATTAAAAGGCATGAGCTGCAGCCAATAAAAAGAGAATGAACCAATAATTAGCCAAAGAATTAATTTATTCAACCCTCTACAGCTCAACGCTTGTCATTTTACATTTAAAAAATTCTAAAATCTCCGCACTATTGAAAAGAAATTGGACACGTGATAAATATTGAGCCTCAAAATATTGTTAAATATATGAAAGATGGAACAATATAAGCCGATACTGTAGTTATCATGACAAACCTAGTCCTCAAACATGAGAAAAACTGACAAAATCCAACATCCAGTGCTAGTATTATATAGGCAGCCCTTATATTGTATCATATATTTCCACAGCTAACTACAATTGCCTTGGTATTGAAAGCTCTTGCCGCTGGCCCTCGCTTTGATGCCATCTTGCGGAGCCCTCATGGAGTGTATGTAATAGGCCAGGGAGGTCTGACAGCCTAGATTTTGATTAACCTCCTGCACAGACCATATGCCACTGTCAGGGAAATCAGAGCACAACAGAACTACTGCAGTGGCCCATATACATCCAGCCAGACAGCGAAACACCAACATAACCTCGTGATTACAGGAGTTCAGGGCGGCAACAGCAGGAATCAGACACGTTTGTGCATAATGAATATTACTGGAGTCATTGCATTTTGCGTTTGATCATTGTGACTTCTACAGTTTGGGAATTATCAGTGGAAAGACAAGAAAAAAAGGCGAATCACAACATCATTTCTTCGCTGGGATTGGTTGCGTCCAGCTGCCAGTCACTCAGAGCATGACAAAACCAGTAAAAGTGGGTGGAGAAAAGCAGATTGCATGAATATGTAGCAGGATACAACAGAAAATCTCAACATTTACTCTACTTTGTTGCATTAGCGTATTGTTTTTGTAGCGTTGTTATATTCAAATGAGATATCGCCGCTTTTATAATGTGTTAGCAAAAATATCAGATGGAAAAATACATGATAATTAAGATTTTATTATATATTTTTTAATGCTGATATCCCTTTTAGCATTGACTCATATTGTTTTGGTAGTATACAGTAAACAGTGTCTCCAAGTCTGTCTGTAAGCATCCCTGGCACTCCATTCAAAAAGCATAAGGCCAGATCTATGCGAGCCAGACGAGAGCTGCGCCTTCCAACTCTTCCTACAGTCTCCGCCAAGACGCCAGAAACCAGAGCTACAACTGCAGGACCTCAAGGCAAAACGGATCACATGTAGGTATAAAGGCGGAGAGGGAGAAGTCAATAATCAGGACTAAACATGCCATTCACCTAGGGCACCCCAATCGTGTGTGTGTAACAGCTTATATAAGGGGGCTGCACTGCCTACGCCAAAGTATAAATACCCACAACGCCGCTGGTGCGAAACATAGAGGGGTCGTTGTGAGTCAGCACACCCATATCACTCCTCTTCCTCCTCCCGTACAAACGCAATTCCTTTGTTTTTCTAAATTTTTCTTTTTTTTCCTTGTTGCTCTTGTGTCCGCTGATGAGGAAACACAGAGGATTTCACTTGGCAGGGAGAGTGCGACCTCTTCTTGGCGGTGAGCACAACAAAAACCAAAGCAGCGCTGCCAATTGCACTTTCACAAAGCGCTCTTATGTAGCAGCCTTCAGATCTGTCAGAGAAAATCATTATAAAAAGCATTTCAGGTTATAAAAGAACCCGTGCATTTTTTTTGTTTGATTCTAAAGTGGGATGGATGGATTTCTGAATCACCCAAAAGAAATGAAAATGGTTTGTGACTTTGGGGCAGTGTGGCAACAAGTTGATACTGATTTATTTTTGGCAATTTGGGTTGGTGCCTGTCAACTAGAATGCACAAAATTGCATTTAAAGTAGGACTGTGGGATATGGGGGAAAAAGGAAATTCAATTTTCTTCCATCTTATTGAAAACATAGACAGGTGTGGGGATCACAGTTTTTATTCATCATGTTAATAGGACCAATAATTGTAGAAAAAAATCCACATTTAAAGTTTGAAATGTGTTTGTGTACAGTGTATTAAGCCAATACATTTAACTCATAAATGGAGAGATCATTATAATCCAAGTTACTTTCTGCATCTTGGATTATAATGATAAAAAGCACCAGAAGAGAGAAAGAGGAGAAAATGTGAGGAGCTGCCGCTGGACGAGATAGAGAAAGAGGGACCGGGGGCACAGAGGACACAGAGGCAGAAGGAAGTAGAGACTGGACTTTCAGTCAAACTGTGCAGATTTAAGTAGAAACTTGTGAAATACCCTCGCATGCGAGTGTGGCCCTGACTCAGCGCCGGGACCTGGCATAGTTATTGACACAGGATTGACTGTAGACCTGTAGCTCACTTTATCATCAAGATCAACACAAGTTTTGATCGTGATCTATTGAGCTTTTGATTTTTGGGCCCACCCCTCACTTAGGGCAACGTGCCAAAAAAAATTCTGTCCCAATTTTCTTGGAGCCACATCATAATTTCGACTTTATCACGAAGCATGTACACCGAGCATCTTTACATTGCCTTGAAGAGGTAAATGAAGTCATCTGTTCCAATCACAGTGAAGTTCACACTTCACTGTGATTGGTTAAATCACACTCTCTCAGAGAGTTACAGATTTGATCAAAAAAGCATATAGTCACAGAGATGAGATGATTTAATTCTTACTACATTATTGACCAGCTCTATTTTTTTATATTCTATATTTTTTAAAACACATTTTAAATGAGATGCGAGTTATAGAAGCAGCTGCCAGGTAATACTATATTTGTCCAATCAGGCGCAAAATGAGAACCATGTGGGAACAATTCCATGTGACAGACAGTTGTCTGTCATGGTGCCACATAAGAGTAGACAAGGATAGTATCTGTTCTTCATAATTCAATATGAGGTACAGGGCCTTTGAGCACGTGTGGGGCCATATAATATCTATCAACTCTGAACTTCAGTCAGTCGGGGCATCGTGACGAGTTCCAGTCCCAGACTTTGTGGCACTTTCCTGTGTGGAGTTTGCATGAGGAACTTTCCTGGTATAATAATGATTCAAATGTAAAAAGGAAATAATCAGGCCATACTAGTATATAGTAGGATACATGATTGACATGCATAGAAAAAGTCTAAGTGAAATTCCACACACTTCTAAGTATAATTGTATAATGCAGTATATCCTCTATTTTGAACACTGAAACCAACTTGTTATTTGTTCTTCCTATTTCACATTCCACCATATGTCAGAGCAATGCTTCCATAGACCTGGAGCCATATCGACCAACACCAGTTTTCCAGAGGCCTCTTGATGTTCCACATTTGTAACACACAGTCTAGATTTGGTGCTGTACATGTAGTGCTTTTCTGTTCCCACCCTGGAGCCTGACCTTTACCCTCCGCATGCACCTATTCTTCTCAGCTATGGATCCACTCGTGTCCCGGCGCTCCCTCCTTCCTCGTCCACAAAGACCGCCCGCTGTTTGGGTCCAGACAGAGAGGAGAAAATAATGGCTGGCTCAAACATTAGCAGAAGTCACAGAGCGGGTTTGGGTGAAATGTATCGATGCAGAGTTTAATCGAGCGTGAAGTGCTGTGAAGAGGACAGGGGGCAGAAACAGGAAACAAGAGCGGTGCTTGTAGTCAATGAGACCTCTCCAAAATAATTGACAATATTAAAAATAAAAGCACTGCTGTTGTAAATGGAAAATGTTATCCTAATTGATGGAAAACAAAAACTATTTTAAAATTAGTTCATAGCAGACTAGTAATAGCATTTTTTGTTGTTGTAATATAGTGAGTTGTTGGGTCTAGTCAACAGAAATTATCAGGTTCAACATCTGTGGATTTACCTTTTGGATATTTCATGGGAAAGTAAAGTAGCACAGTGCAATCAATAGTCAAAACTGTGTCTTGAAGTCATGGGCACAGACACTCATTGACTGAAAAGGTCAGGTAAGCATTGGCACAGGAAAAAAATAACATTCATTCGGTGCCAACTTTTGGTTCCTTGGCTTTAAATGGCCGCATCAATGAGCAAACACATACACCGCAGTGATTTACAGCAGCGCAGGTGTTTACACATCACAACTGCACAAACAAATGTCTCAAACAGCACTCACATATTAACATAGGCCGACATGAGTCCAAACACAGCACAGACTATCATCTTACCTGTAAAACAGAAGACACAAAGAAACAGTGTCCAGAGTTTAACATGGCCTTACTCAAAGACGCATCAAGTCTCCAGTGCGGGACCTTTACAGTGTCTCAAAGTCAAAGTGTTATGCACAACAATAAATCCACATCCAGTCACAATCTGCAGCACTCTGCCAACATCCTCCTCCTCCTCGGTCTCAGCAAAAGCATAATTCACAAATAAACGTGGTGTAGTAAACATATCCATTGTGGAACTCGTGTGTGCAAAGATCCAGCCAAACGAGTCAAAACAAAGAGGATGTGCCCCACAGCGATGAGTTTGATATAAAGTGCCATATGTCCACATGAGGATCAGCTGTGCGATTTGCATGTTTGTTTTGAGTTTTAACTGAACATCATATAGCCTAAATTTAAAATATGAATGAACATAGTTATAACCTAATTCAAGGATTCAAAATATTGGCCATTAATTTACATAAAAAAATACAGCCAGAGAAGAAAGAGTTGAAAAGAGTTGTGTTTTGTATATATCCTTCCTGTATGTTAGAGTAGTGCATCACCTTTGTTCATGCAATGACAAAACACGCTGACCTCTGCACATGTGTTACTTTCATTATGACATTATGATAATTACATAGATCGACCTGAACAAAGACAAAAGACCTGACTTTTAAAATGTCACTGACTTGATTTGTGTTTTCTGCAATATTGGGTTTGCAAATGATATTTTTGTACTTTCTCCAGGTCAGATCAGAGCTGACCCTTTACATCCTGGACATTGGACTATTTAAGCCACTCCCCCCAGGCTAGAAACTTTCACAATAAGAACAGTTTATTCTCTTCTGCCGTTAGACTCAATGCACTTCACCTACGCTCTATTTGAAAGGCTGGTTTTGCACTGTTGTTCTGCTCATACTGTATATAATTTGTATTTAAGACTTTATAGTATATTATCAGTTTATTTTTGCAGAATCGTCGAAGCAAATGCCTAAGAATTTTGTTCAACACCACTGGCAATAAAACCTTTCTGATCCTGATTATTTGGTGCTATTATTACCAACGTATCTGGGAAACTATTTTACAATCTTCCATTTTTATCACAACACGGCATTTTAGCTTCACCTTTCACTTTTATTCAACAGTTCAACACAAGAAAGAAAACGAAAGTGAGAAGCCAGAAGTCTAGGTTGGCTGAACTTTTCGTCTCGTGTCCGTGTTGCTATGGTTACCATCCTCGGCGACTGGGTTAAAGCATCTCAGGAGCGAGAGAGCGGTGACACAGTTAACTGGTCCGATAACACACAAAGCAGAGCCACTTGATTTAAAAAAACGTGTGCGAGTCACCAACCAATCAAGACGAAATCCACTGCTCCACACCGGCAATATCGCTCATTAAAAGCTCTAATATGCTCGCTACAATCTGTTATGAAACCGGGAGAATTATATCATCGCTTTGGGACAAACTTGTCAGAAAAAACGCAGCCAACTTCAAAGTGCTCATCCAAAGAGCGGCAGAAGAGCTTTTGTTGAAAAATCCAGGTGGGCTCATACACCTACACATTGTGAATCACATTTTAGATAGTCCTATTTAGATCGTAACATCATCAGTGCTGAGTGCAAATGATAGTGCGGCTAAAATAGATTGTGTTCACGTGACATCACAATATTCTAAAATCCCTGTATGTTGAGTTGGAGAACGTGTCAGAAATCTACGGTGGACTTTGCCGTTTAGCCGTCAGATTATAGTTTCGTTGACCTGGTTTATGGTTGATATCTCTGTAATTACTAAGCCAATCCACGTAATCCAAAAACTCGCACAAAGTTCAGCTTCGTCTGTCAGCGTAAATAAACAAAAGTGAAAGTATTTTTTACAATAGCCATAGAAACTGGAGCCATTATTCAACCAAAAGACCTGATGCTGTCATTTGAAAACAGTTTAAGTCATAAAAATACGCAAAGTTTGTGGAGTCAATCTCTGATAAATACAGGTTCAACATTTGCGAATCATAAGTTTGGATAATTCTTCTTACATAAGCCTAAACATCATCAATCCTCTAAGAAAACATCGGTAACAACAAGTCTGTAGTAATCCGATCGCTGAAGAATCCTGATGAAGACAGAAGTAGCTATTGATAGAGAGTAGGCAGTTCCTTACACCTGCAAATGTGTTATGAATATGCAGATTCAGAATAAATTTTGTTTTCAAAATGTAAAAAAAATAAAAATACTTGGGGAACATTTATAAAAACGGTCTCGGTCTGGTCACAAATACACTCCTGGATGGATTTAAAAGGCGCTTCAGCTAAATCTTGAACCAAAATTAAATCGCAATGTTTTAAAATGTGTTTAGTGATAACTGAAAATGAAAAAATTAAGGAGGCTGTACCCAATTTTTTTCACATAATAAAGTGAATGTTTGCCCGAGTACAGATATATTGTAAAACGAGCTCTAAGGGTCCAAATGTGTGTATAGTTTAGTGTCTTCGAACAAGGAAATAATGCTGATCCATTGTTACCATGCTAGTTGTTGTTAGCATTAAAGTTACAGCGATTAAAACACACTTATAAACTGAATAATTAGGACGATAGTAATGCATTAGGTAAGTGAGGAATAACTTTGGACTCTTGTAAACTACTTTAAATATTTTTTCATTATTAAGATGGTCTGTTATGACGCCTTTAACTTAAACTTATTCCCAAAACTATAGCCTTATGTATCAGTTTCAGTGGTCTATTGAAGTCTCCCTGTAAATCTGCCTTAAACAAATCAAATAAACATCTCAAAAAATTAAGATGAAATGCATTAACTAGGAAAAATTTGCCTAATGCATTTGACATAGACTCGTCAACCTGTCAACCATCTCCAGATCTTGATTTAGCTTCAAGATCAGAGGTAATGCTGGTATTGCTTGAGCATTGGTTTATTGTGCATATTTTGGGTTGGTTGGAGAAATCTACAGAAAGCCTAAACTAAACGAAGAAGAAGAACATGCAAACACCACACAGAAAATCCTACCCAGCTCGGAAATCGAAGACCTTTTAGCGTTGAGCCGAGAGCGCTAACCATCGTTCAGCTTCATATTTCGTCTAACTTTCCTCACTTCCACGCTTTAGTTGTCGGTAATAGCCGCGGCTGACATATTGTTATGACAGGGACCTCACCGTGATTACACAGTGTCCATTATCAAGTGCGAGCGTCCAGGCTGTGATGTCAAACAAGCTTGACCCACATAGGCCACCGTCCTCGTGTGTCTCCAAGGTGTAGCCCTGGCAACGGGTGTTCTATTGCCACAAATGTCAGCGGCAAGGACGAGCGAGCCCCAGAGGAGATAGACTGTCAATCTGTAACTGAAAGCATAGTCTTTGCTTGTACTGAACTGGAAATCTAAATATAGCATTGAAAAAAATAATAAACCGAGGTGAAATGTGAACAGAAATGGGAAAATATAATAGGATTGTAAATGTTTTTGGTGTGTCTGATTACAAATGTCTGGTCGCAGGGGCGGAGTTTGAAGTGTGGATACCTGTTGGACCAATCACATCGCCCCCTACTTTACCCTCACTCTTCTTTACTCCAGGTTGGGCAAGGAATTGAGGTGTTTTCTCCCTTTTCGCTCGTGAATCAATCAATTATTCAATCCAAAATAACTTTATTTATCCGTTAGGACCTTCAGCTGCAGACAGAGTGCCAGCACGAGTAGAGACACAGCACTTACGTCTGGTGAAGGGGCCGCAACTATTTGGTCTCCACTGATGTTATCGCTTTGGGATCGTGCACAGTATTGTCTTAAACTTAACTATAACCATGAAGACAAGAAGGTTTGGCGTCTATGGTGAAGACGTGTGGTGAGGTGATATAGCAGATACGCTTTATGAGGCATTTTTGAGCTATAAAACACCAAAAGTAAGATGGAGAAGTTTAATCCTGAACGTCCCAGCCAAAGCAATGACAAAGACATGGAGACAAGCACGTGCCAAACCCCCAAAAGTTACAAAGTGCAACATTAAGTCAGGGAAAAAGTTGAGTTATAAAACGCGAGCGACTTGTTTGAACACTTAACCTTCTAAATAAACGCATGTACTTTTGGCAGGATGTTTTTGCACATATAGTAACTTCTTTTAACACTTAAGAAAAGAGGAAGTATCGGCTGAAACTTGCATGTGACAAAAAATTAAACAGCAGTTAACACAAGTCATACAACTGCAGTGTATAAACCGTTCTTCTTCAATCTATTTTCGCCACACTTTCACAATGCATTCATTAAAGCAAAATATTCACTTTAATACTCAACTTCTGCTTTTGCATCAGTGGAAGTTAAAGTTATTTCAATATATGTAAATTTTACCACATAATGCGATTCATTTTATGCATGCCACGAGCTACAAGTTTGTCGTGTCTGCAAAGCCTCATGGGAAGCTGAGGAAAAATCAATGCACTACAATATTTTTGGCTCCATCAATAAGTTCAGCCCGGCTCAATGGTGGAGTACGTGGCCCTGTTGTATAGTGTTGTGTTGGTACATTATACACACATTGTTGTTGTAATGTAAGCACTTTTTTGTACTGCAGTAACCCAAAATGCTTCCACGTCTGTCTCAAAATTTGCATATCTCAAATGTTCTATCAAAAATGCCCTAAAACCAAAAGATATGTTACATTTTTATCTGGCCATCTCTTATCAGCGTTAGCCATTTTGCACTTTCGTCTTTTTAGTTGCTCATACTGCCCAAACATTAATTTTGAACGCTCCCTGCACAAAAATGACAAAGTGCCTGGTATTTCTTATTATAAAGTTGCAACCAGAAGTATACGTAAACTATATAAAAAGACATACACTTTTTTTTCTCACTGTCTGACCTGAAATCAGACTAAACTTTTCCTGTTTTAGGTCAATTAGGATTAACAAAATAATTTCTATTTGCTAAAAGCCACAATAATGAAAGAAGGTTAAGGTTTGGGATTTTTTTTAGACAGTTTTTCATTAGTTTCTTCAAAGTCAATTACATGCAATACTGTGCATTTAAACAATTTGGGACAACCCAGATGATGATGCCGTGTCTTTGGAAGCGTCTGATTGGTTTATTGACACATTTGAGTGAATTAGAGACACACCTGTAGATGTATTTGAAGACACACCTGAAACACACTGCTTCTTTGTGTAACATCATGGGAAAGAAAAAACAAATCAGACAAGATACCGGTTCGGTTCATCTTGGTGCAATTTCCAGAAGCCTGAAGTTGCCATGTTCAACTGTTCAAACAATTATACACAGATATAAAGACCATGGGGATGTCCAGCTATCATAGGAATGACTCCCAGAGATGAACGTGCCCAAGAACAAAAGCAAAAGACCTTGTGAAGATGCTGCTGAAGCTGGTAAGAGTGTGACTTGGGAATACTTGGGGTTTAGATCCTGGCATAGTTCAAAATGCACTGTCTGCATCCAATTATAAAGCATTTTATTGTCGGGTAATCAGGAAGTTAGTCCTTTAGTCGATTAATCTGTCAGCGGTGTCAGAGTCAACCAAAATTTATACTGGTCGATCATAAGAATTTATATGTGACAGCAACAGAAAGGACAAGTTAGTGAGTGAGTTATCTGAAGATTTGGTATTTTTTGTATTTAAAAACAGATTAAACTCATAACTCACAATCTGTTTAATGTGTCTATATGTAAATACATTGCTCCTGGTGCTTTTTTCTGCAGAAATGTAGTCGTTTTTGCGTGAACTCCTGTGCAGGTGTAGTCTTGTGAGTGCAGTTTGGGTCAGATACAGAAATATGTAATAGATTTGAGAGATTTTGCCGCTCGTTGTGGTAAATTCAGCTGTTTGGAATGGATAAGGCAAGCGAGGAATAACTTTGGACGGCTGCAAACTGTTTAAAACAAAATCGTGGCGCCATTACAGGTCAAATCTGTGGAAAGACGACGTTGCTTCCATGTTTTAGCATTTTGCAATAAAAACAGCAGTGGAGACAAGCGGACACCCCCAGAAAAGCTACAGAGTGCGTCTTTAAAGCATCACCTTCATGTTTACCACACATATCAGTCCTCCCATTGGCATTGCAGTATTCAACAGTTCTTTCATGTTCTCTAACACTGTACTACACTGGATTACACACTTAAGCACCTCTCCTGCTCAGCTTTGAAGCCCCCCTGTTTTTCCATTGTTCTCCCATCATCCCACCTACACGAGCCCCCTCTCCTCCACCTCCTCTTCCTCCTCTCCTCCTCCTCCCCTCCTCCCCCTTAGCCCACCTATCCATCCATCCCATTTGGAGGTACTCTCAGCGGAACACTTAAGCTATTTATAAAAGCATCAAAGCCCACAAGCCTCCAACCAGAAAGTCACCAGAGACAGGCAGACAACAGGGTGGGAAAGATGGCGGCGGAGAGAGGGAGAGTAAGAAGGTGAGCGATGGACTGAGAGAAGAGGAGAGGAAATAGTCAAATAGGGCACTCAGAAATGGGGCACCGCAAAAGAGATCTAGATTTGGGTTCTGAGTAGTTTGCTAGAGACGTGGAGATGGAGTGGTTAAGAGTCTCGCTTCACAACAACAAGTTTCTGGGTTTGATTGTGCATTTTGTGTTTTCTCCCCATGTCTGTGTATTCAATAAGTATTCTGGTTTTGTCTGCCTCCAAAAAATGAGGGTCAAACAGGACTAAACCATCTGATCTTTGCAATTTTATCGAATAACTTTCAAATAAAACAGTTTGATATTTGACCCTGGTTTGCACGTTTTGGCATTTGACACTGACAAGACAAATCTGTAAAACCTTTTCAGGAGACGTCATCATGAATTGTGTGTTTTATTGTGTGTTCACCTGCCCAGGGACTGCAGATGGAAAGTAGCAGTAGTTAAATCTGGTACAAATCATCTTTTCTTTTGTTAGATTAATGAATTTGTGTATGGTCCCTGACAAATAAATAAGAAAGAAACAAAGATCACTGAGAGAAGGACACATTTTGCTATCAACAAAGAAAAAGGTGTCCACGTTGAGGACTTCAGTATAATATATTCTTAAAAATAAATATTGATTTAACTTTTCTGTGCTACATACTTCTATACCTGGCATCATATATTTTGTGTCTTCTGTATAAAATAAGTAGAAAACTAAAAGGGCCCATATTAGGTTAATGTTGTTTCCTCATCACAAACAGACCTGAAGTAATATTTTGTTTCATTTTCACATTTAACACACAAACAAACCTGCATATTTAGGCCGAGTTCTTCCCTTAAATGAAAACGCTCTGTTCCACCTTGTGACGTCATCATGTGGTAATACAGGAAGTGCTCCACTGTGTTTTTAAACTCCACACATCTTCACTAGAATCATTTGGATAATTTCAGCCTTAGAATTGCCAATTTCTACTGAACAAAATGTAAAAGGCGCTGTTAACTTAAACTGCCACTTCATGACATCACAAGGTGGAACAGAGCATTTTGAGCTTTGGAGATGTACAGACTAATAATAAAGTGTTACTCAAACATGTGTGAATGAAACAAAACACAACTCCAGGTGTGTTTTTGAGGAGGTAAGAGCATTATAACATGGGTTAAAACTCACAATAAAAATGTTGAATGAGAGAGTGTGTCTGCACTTCTGACTGGTTTTAAAATTAGTGACTTCCTTTTTCGGTGACCCCCCGTTTATAGTGTTGGTTATCTTGTGTAATACCCATGGCGGGATTTCACAATTTGTCTATATTTACATTGGATTTGCATAAAGCCAAACCAACATTTCACACTGTTATGTCGACCTACATACACTACACTGACCGTACCTGCAAAAATGACATCCAGCTACATCAGCGTGTTTATGTAATTGTAACTTTACAGATAAAAAAAGAGCTATTTAAGATGAGCAACAGGTATTAGTAGAGTTATCCAATTAATATATTTTTAATTCTCTTAAAACATTTTGCACTAATCAAATAAATAAATAAAGATACTGCCCTTCAAAACCACGAGAAAAGTGACTGTTTCTTTAAAAGATTAATCACAAAATATCGCTAATGAATTATAAAATGAAGCTGTCTCTATAAGATTAAGGCGTGTCCCTAATTTTTACTGTCTTAAAAATACAAACTAGTTCATTTTAAACAGTTTGCAGTGGTCAAAAGTTACTCCGCACTTGCCTTATGCATTCCGAACATCCTAATTATTCACCGCTATGAGTTTATAAGCACTTTTCACAAATCTCAGTCCAGTGCTGAGTTTTGCAGTGACGGTAAAGCTAACAACAACTAGCAAAGTGTCTCGATCCCAGTCTGTCCCTGTGTTTCTGTGCTGTCTTTCCCAGTCCCTTCTATGTCTTTGCCAGGAGCTGGGAGGAGACTCTGGCACCACCCACTACACACCTCCACCTCTGGAGTAAAAAGGGACTGAGGATCCTACAAACGCCGCCAGATCGTCCGTGTATCCTCCATGGTACAGTTCCGCTTGGCTCAGTCTAGTTTTTGTGATTATATTCATAGTACTCATCTGGTTGTTCTTGTTTTTTTGCCAGATTTCATTTCTTGGACCCTCCCTGCACCTCCGGCTCCACCCCAGCTCTCCACGACCAGTACAAACACCTCAGCCTCCGAGCCAGCTTCCTACGACCAGTTCGAAGACGTCAGCCCTCGACCCAGCTCTCTACTACCTGCTCCGTCAATCAACATTCAGATTTCCTTGTTTGTAATAAACTGTCAAACTGTATCTTTGATCCCCCAGACGTTACGACACAAGGTAACGGGCACTTCCTACGTATTTGGCAATAAAACTCTTTATAACGAGATGCAGCAGACGTATTTTGAACTCCAGCTGCTTATACAATATATCTGCACTGGAGGCATGAAAACGTTTGCTCAAACACATGGGAAAAAAACGAATACAGGACATAAACAGTTGCTTAAACAAATCTTATATTCATCCAGGATCCAAGTAATTAAGATATTATTATAAGATATTATTCAGCCTTTGCAATAACTACTACTTTTATTCCAAACTGCTAACATAGTTTCAGGAGAAATCTACGAGAAACACTGCATATTTTCCACCGTTACAGTCAACACCGACCACCAAAGTGTTACTCAAAAACACCACAAACGTATGACTTCACTCTTTCTCTCTAAATTGAGCGTATAGGACAAAGATCTGAATTCCTCCGCTCGTATGAAAGCGCTGTGTTTTGTGTGTTTTGTGTGTGTGTGCGTGGGCGTATAGTTGGCATCGTCGCCCACGCACAGAACACCTGAGCTCAGCGGGCACTGCCAGGGCACGTTGGCATTAGCGAACGGCCAACAACTCATTGAACCCATGGACGTGCTCACCGTTTCATGTGAGTCCAGCAGCGGCAGGCTCAGGCTGGGAGAAACGGGGAAAATAAGTGGATAGAGATGAGGCGTTCAAGACCGGATTGGATTTGTCAAGACTCCAGAAAAGGTCCTGTACCCGTTGTTTCTCGTGTATTTGAGCAAAAACTGTCTTGCCGCAGCGCAGATATATTTGTAAGCAGGTCTTGAGTCGAAAACTGTACTGACCACGTCTAATTAGAAGCCATTACACTGTCCGATAATCAGGATGTGTATGTTAGAATGCTAGTTGTTGTTAGCTTTACCGTCAGGGCTAAACTTGCTCTGTTGTGAAAAGCGCTTTCAAACTCATTGTGGTGAATAACTAAGAGGCTCGTAATGCATAAGGTAAGTGAGGAATACTGCATTTTCCGGAGTTGCACGGGAGTATAAGTCGTACCGGCCAAAAAATGCATAATAATAAAGAAAAAAACATACTCAGATGCAATTTATATGTGAAAAAGTAGTCGCACGCCTGGCCAAACTATGAAAAAAGTGTGACTTATAGCCTGGAAAATACGGTAACTCTGGACCGCTGCCAGATTCCGTTTCTTGGACCCTCCCTGCACCTCTGCCTCCGACCCAGCTCTCCACAACGAGTACGAACACCTCAGCCTCCGACCCAGCTTCCTACGACCTGTTCAAAGACGTCAGCCCTCGGCCCAGCTCTCTACAACCTGCTCCGTCGACCAACATTCACATTTTCTTCTTTGTAATAAACTGTCAAACTGTATCTTTGATGCCCCAGACGTTACGACACAAGGTACAAATGGTTTAAAATCGACTAGTTGACTAATTAACTTATGTTTTTCACGTTTTAAAAGCAGTAAAAATCAGGTATAGCGACATTAAGTGTGACTGGGATGAAAAAGATGTCATGTGTGAAAAGATTTACACTTTACCCTTTCTCGATCTAAAGTTGTTTTACGATCTCAATGAACAGACATGTACATATTTCAGAAGTTATAGTCAATTACAGTCCGACATGTTTGATTTATCTTGGCTTTTCCTCTCAGCGATCGCTCAAATAAATGATCAGGTTGGCTTCTCAACAGAGCTGCAAACGATTAATGAATAATCATGACTAACGACTATGGTAACAATCGTTATCTGGACTGAAAACACTCACACATGCAGTTTGATATGAAAACAAAGGCTTTATCACACAGATAGCACCCAGATTAAATCAAATAGACAGGAAGAACGTTTATTTTGTGTTTTATTGAGACGAAATTAGTTTAAAAGATGAACTAATAGTATATATTTATGTTTGGAGAATCATATAACGGCGCATTTGTCATATGTAGAGCTTTTCCAGAGTCGCTTTACTCATTTTCGACGGATCACACATAGGAAACGTGAGCGAACAGTCTCGTAATTTGGATTTATAAAGCGGAGAGCTAAATAAAACTCACCATACTCCACCTCAGCAACAGAACTGTCAGCCACCTCAGATTCTCCATCTCTTTTTCGTATCCACTACACTCTAACATTCTCTACGTTTGTTAAATTACCAACGTGTTTATCTGCCGGAGTCTAAACGCCAAAGTCTACCCATTCAGTTCAGTCAAATTTACGTAAACGTTGGATCGCGGTGTGACTCTGAAGTGCTGTACGTTTGCAATTTGTTTTCTCCCCGACAAAACCCACAATGTCGATGAAACGTTCTGCACCGACAAAGATGCCTACGAAGGTTTGAACTTTGAGAGAGTTTAAACGAGAGAGAAATGTGAGAAAATGTTAACGCCTGTGTGAGAAAAGTGTATAAAGTGTGTGGTGAGGGGTTTGACAGCAAAAAACATAGAGAATAATTGTAAAAAATAAAGCTGATACTTCGCGGATTTTGTTTGTTGCGGGTTATTTTTGGAATGTAACCGCCCGCGATAAACGAGGGACCACTGTGTATCTTTAAAACAGTAAGATTCTGTTCAGATACGTCCAAATTATGAACCGAAATCATGAAATTAATCCAAAAAGTCATGCATTTCACATATTTGTACAGAGGTCTAAGCTACACGTGCGAGACGATGTTCCTATTTGATAAACGAGCCAGCCCAAATTGCGATATTGATTTGATTGTGACAAATTACTGAGACATTTTTAGCGCAGAGTCTAAACCTGAACCATCAGATCTCTTTTCTGGCTCTTCTCCACTAGGCCATTATCTCCTCCATCACCCACCAGCTCTCAGCTCAAGCACCTCTGCACCGCACGCCACCGACAGAGCGCCGTGCAGTTTAGTTTGGGTTTGAACATGTAGATTAACAGGTGCACAGAGGCTACATTAAATCTCACTTCTACCACAGGAAATGTTATGAAAGTTATTGTTTCAAGTCCTATATTACGCAAAATTGTCTCTTGTGAACTGTAAGCCGTGTTATAATAAAGCCCGCCATGACAACACATTTTGAAACATGATTTATTGCTGTGGATATACTACAGTAAACGATCATATTGAAATTATTTTATGCCACTGACGCGTTAATAATGCAGGATAATCACAGTGAGCTAATGTTTAACTATAAAGCGTCGTTAAAAGGCAACAAATACATGGCAGAATGGACCAATGATTAGCCATACAATTATTTATTCAACTCTACAGCTCAAATCTTTTCGTGTTACCTAAAATATAACATCAATTTCCCCGACTCTACATACGATAAATATTGAGCCTCAAAATATATCGATCCAGCTTTGCGTATATTGAACGAAGTCGATATATAGTAATAATTGTGACAGGATGAGTTATAATGTTTCCTCATCAAAAACATTCCTGGAGCTGTGTTTTGTTTCATTCACACATGTTTGAGTGACACTTTACCCATCTCCAAAGCTCAAAATATTCTGTTCCACCTTGTGATGTCATGAAGCGGTAGTTTTCAAGTCAACTTTTACCTTTAGTTCAGTCGAGATTTGCAATTCCAGAGCTGAAATGATCCAAATGATTCTAGAAATGAAGGTGTGTGGAGTTTAAAAACACAGTGGAGCACTTCCTGTATCACCACATGACATCACAAAGTGGAGTATTTCACGAATAAATTCAGCATTTTTTTTAAATTAAATGGAAATTATTAAAAGTGCTTGTACTGTGCAAGTTCAGAAAATGAATATTGAAAGCATCTTTTTGCTTTTAAAAAGACAAAATAAAATGTAAGCTGTAGATTTTTTTCATTAGCTCTGACATATACCTTAATTGTTAACTGTTAAATGTTAAGTGAAAAGCTAATTCTTACGTCAGGGGAACGCACTATTGCATCTACACAATCTGGATATGAAAATGAACTTGGTTTGAACTGATTATTTAGACACACAGCATATCCTTATCTTAAAGAGGGAGTATTTGACTTGTGTGGGGCATTAATTACTAACACATAACATATTTATCTCACCGTGTTATCTTTTACTGTTTTAAAAATGCTATACTTTCGCTTTTGACGCTCTGAGTTTCCCCTCCCTTTGCTCTCCACTTCAACAATACTCAGCGCTGCAGAACTCTAACAATCCAAAATGAAATCATTATATATAAGAGTACGTGCATTACTGACTCACTGGAGCAGAAATAGGAAAAAACACACATTTCTTGTCATTTCAGAACGTAAACTGCCTTATGACCATTTCTGTGCTTGATATAGAAATAGCTTGAAAAATGATGCTATCACACCAGGAGGATCCTTGTCCTGATGGTTTGAATTTGCCAAATGAAAGCTCTCACATACAAGTGCGTTCTATTTAGGACTCGTAACAGTGTGGGGGCTTCAATAGCACAGGAACAACTATTTCCGGCTCAATGTATTTCAGCATATAGCCACTTTCCTGATGCATTTTTCCATCTAACCTTTTCTCAGTTTTTTCCGCTTTTGTTATAAAACCAAAAGTGGGAGATGTTTCGTGCAAAGTAATACATTTTTCATCCTGTTTAAAGCTGTGTTCCTTTCAGCTTCTTGTCTCCGTAGACTTGTTATTATTTTGTTGGAATGTTGCACACTTTGGTATAAAACTCGTTGTTACAGGTCAGATCTGTGCGAAGCGAACACTGCTCATAGTAAGAATCCACGCAGTTTGTAGATTGAATATCTCATTTCTTTTACGTAGCTTTGTTTTCCGCATCTGAGGGAATGCAGAGACTAATCGGTGCTAAAATCTGTCTCGAAACTAGATACTGATACTATACATTTGAGCAGGTTTCGATACTAAAAACGTCACACTCACGTCAGCGCAGAAATGAACCTTTTCTGAACAGCTTTAGAATAACCTTGAGCTGTATCAGAACAAGTATAAGACACAGACTAGTATACGCCTGTGGAACGCTATGAACCTGCCTCGACGACTAAAGGACAACACAGATACACTTCACGGCAATATAAAAGAAAGTACTATGATTTAATGTAAAAAATCACATTCTATTGTCTAAAGTTGTATCGTAACAGCGCTAATCTGACGCTAACATTTCAAAAATCATGTGCTTTTTAAGATAATCCTCCAAATAAGTATTGCCCACCTCCATTTCTGACCAACATAATAATCTCCTTTTCACACCCACTCCCGAAAGCCCTCTCCTTCCTGTCCTCCGTCACCTGTCCTTCTCGACTCCCTACACTTGACACCTTTAGCGTACTTCAGTGTCAGCCAGCCCCCGCCAACCCTTCTCTCCACAACGCGCTCTGAATCTGCCAGGAGGACCCTTAACGGCGCCGTACACTCGTTAGCCTTCGCGCGCGCGGCCGGTCACATGCTAGCATCGACGCGCCACGAGCAGCCATTAAGGAAACAGTAGTCAGGCGGTTCATTGGTGGAATAATACGAGCGCTCATAACCGCAGATGTACTGAAAAGTGTCGTATTACATAAAGCTGACTGCTGTTGCCGGGGGAACTAAACATGGTGCACATTTCAATGAGGCAGAGCAATGTTTGTTTACAGTAACAACAAGAGCGTGCAAAAATAAGACCAGGATACAGCAGAATGTGGTATAACAGCAAAGGCATAAAGTTACAAACCATTATTAGATTATCTCCCCAAATTAACTTCTTCAACTCAATCTTAAGAAAACACAACAAATGACCTTTGGCCCTGGAATATTTGACCCTACCATCATTGACAATATCACAATAGACACTGTTGAACATTTCAAATATCTTGGACTCACAATTGATCATAAACTGACTGACCCTGGACATTTCAAAAAGATGCAATCAAAGACTTTCTGTTATCCGTAAGTTAAAAGGACTTCATGTTTCATCACATCTACTGCTTATTCTGTGCACCAGCATCGTCCAACCTGTCCTACTGTACTGTTCACCATGTTTTCTTATCACGTTCACAGTTAAAAACCGTAATTCTTTCACAAAAATAACCCACTTAGCAGCAAAAATCATTGGTCTCCCTCCTCCCGGTCTGTCACAGCTAAACTCTAAAGCCATTACTCGTATATAACACAGGACCACACTCACCCACTGCACCGTTACTTTACTCTACTGCACCGTTACTTTACTCTACTGCACCGTTACTTTACTCTACTGCACCGTTACTTTACTCTACTGCACCGTTACTTTACTCTACTGCACCGTTACTTTACTCTACTGCACCGTTACTTTACTCTACTGCACCGTTACTTTACTCTACTGCCTTTAGGTCGACGATACAGGACTCTCAGACGTAATAAAGCATGTTTCAAAAATAGTTTCATACCCACAGCCGTTATTAACCTGAACAATCTATAGACCACGAAACTCTGATTATTATGATGCACTTTTATTTATTTACTTGCCTTGGGTCTGTCCAGTGTATGTGATGTGTTTGTGTGGTATTGTGTGTAAATGGCATTTTTTCTCTGTGTGAACATGACTGTGAAGACAAAGTTCCCCTCTGGGACAATAAAGTAACTAACTAACTAACTATGACACCTGACAAAACGTGAGGCGCTGACTGATGTGCACATTAAACTCTGGTGTAAAACAATGTAAGAAAAATGTCTGAAGTTGCCTCCTGAGACCTGGAGTCCTCAGAAGTGGACAGCATTTTGGGTCGTCTAGGTCACAATGCAAATTTTTAGAAGTGGAAGAACAGCAACAAGAACAGCAACAATGCAAGATGTTCAGTTTAGAATATTTTTAAGAGTTTAGAATGTTTAGAATTTGTTTTATTGTCTTTTTTTTATGTCTTCCTGCACCTCTTAGCAGCACTTCAAATGAGCCACATTGTTTTAAGAGCCACAATTGTTGTTTTGAGAGCCACAATTGTTGTTTTCTTTTTACTCTCAAGACAAATGTTGCTGTGTTCAGGCACTTAATAGTTTTTGCAAATCATTATTCAAACGTTCTATCAAAATGATTAATGTAGAACAAATGTCGTCCTATGTGGGCATCATTTTTCTCATAATGTAAAAAGATAATTGTTTGTTTTTACACTCCTCAGGTCCAATCAGCCCAAATAACAAAGAGAAATTAATAAAGTTAAAGCAAGAGCTCGAGTCTCAGGAGGTTAAACTTTCTATTTTAAAAACAACTTTAAGAGCTGATTTAAATGAAAAAGTTAATACGATTTTGATTTTGCTCTGACAACTATAATCATGGTCAAATATGTTTTTTTGATTTGTCATTCAATCAGAAAACAGAAAACAGAACGAGCGTCACGTGAGTCTCTGGTTAAATCTGTCCTGGTGTGGGGAAATATGTTTGTAATAAATGATAAAAGTGGCATAGTGATGGTGTAGTGGTTAACACGCTCGCCTCACAACCATAAGGTCCTAGTTCAAGACGAGTAAATGTTATTACTCGTCCCTAAATACAAGTCCTGCTGATCGATTAGTCTAAAAACGGGGAAAACTATTACGTATCTCTATGTATCCGACCCAAATTGCACTCACAAGACTACAACTGCACGCGAGTTCATGCAAAAATAACTATTTAAGCAGAAAAAGTACTGGGAAACAACATTTTTATATAAAGACAGATTAAACTTCCACCAAAAATACCAACAAAAATACCAAATCTAACTCATTCACTTCTCCTTTCTGCTGTTGTACCAAATCCTCATCATCTAAATAAAATGATTATTCAACTACAAGCACAAATTTTGGTTAACTGAGACTCCATGGACCGATTAATCGACTAAACGATCAAAGTCCAAGAGCCGTAAATACAACTGCACGGTTTTAAAGTCCATGAAATTCAACCTGCATCGTATTTTATTTAATTATCTGACAGGTTTGTAGTCACAGTCAATTAGTGCTTAATGTTTTGCCGCCTCAAAGAACAAGTTACTAATCAAACTGACCATTATTTTAAGTGCCATATTAAGATATACAGGTAAATAGCGATACTTGTCACACATAACAGCCATCTGACTCAGCCTCATCCTTCCTGCGAGAGCAGTGGACGGTGACAGACATATTGCAGCGTGGTTTTCTCCTCCTCGCTGTTGGTAATAGTGAATCAAAGCAAACCAGCGCTGAAATGCTCAGTACGGTTGAGTGACAGAGCATAGAGAACACACACTTCTGCTTGGAAACTGGGTGTGACTGCAAACAGATGAGATTTCAGGTAAATGATATAGTCCAAGTTTCAGTGTTTTGATAGTTATTGACAATTTTGGACATTTTATGCACCCTACAGCTCAAAAACACATTTATACGAGTAAGGATAATGTATAACGAGGACAGCAAAGGAGCCAGTGTTGCAAAAGAGGAAAATATTTGTGATTTTATGGCTGATGTATCTTGGCTCGTCACAATAATCACTATATCGATTTATCGTTCACTATATCAAAGCTAAAACTGTATACTTTGGGCTCAAAATGTATTGTGGTGTACAATTTCTTTGTAAAAGTGGGAAGATTTGAGGTGTTTTTGTTGTAATAAGATAAGATTTGAGCTGTAGAGGGTTGAAAAAGTATCTTCTGTGTTTTTATTTGTTAATACTGCCTATTTAAAAATGGTTTACTGGGATTATCTTGCATTATTGTTATCGCATCAGTAGCGTAAAGTAGTTTTAATATTATCATTTATTGTTGTATATCTCTGTAGCAATGTGTTGTGATTTAAAATTTGTTATCGTGACAGGTCTAGATGAAAAAAAAACGAAAAAAAAAACATAATCACATAAGAGTTGAGTTTTATCAGAACTAATGTAAAACCAGATGAGTATAATACACAAATACTCTTACTTTATGTGGAAAATTACAATATTGTCTACAAAAAACAGCTTTTAAAATGATCATCAAACGCCGTATCCAGTGTACAGTCTATTCTTAAGCGTCAAAATCGACGTTTATCGTGACAACACTAGAGGAAAGTGAATGGACACCTGTGTGTGAGAAAGTGTGTGCGACCTTGCCTGCCTCTGTGAACTGCGGTCAATGATACTCTGCACCAGATGGGCAAACAGGTCTAAGAGCACCTCAGGACAAGGACAACAAAACAGCTCAAGACACGCAGGGACCAGGACAAACAACAAGAAGCCTCTGCAAGTCAAACCTTAACAATCTGGACATATTGGACTGTCCTGCACTATGACAGTCGGCTGAATGTCTCCCTACCACACGCTAAATTGCTCCGTTTATGTGTCAAATTAATCTTAAAGAAAACACACTATGCTTTTGTCAGTCTGTGTCATAACGGCTACAGCTGAGTCCTACGTATAAGCTTGATTGCAGGAGAATAAAGATGACTCAAACATGCATCAATCACTATAAATACAACTTCGAGTGGGTATATGAGAAGAGAAAACAATCAGAAAATGGCGAAAAGTCAAAGTCGATTTGCATAATATATGTTTTTAGAGGAAGACCTGTGCTTGAGTCTGGTGTGTAGTTATAATCTATGACACCTGTAGATCATTATGTTGTAATTTGCACGTTTTAAATCGCAATATTTGTCTAAAAAATGTCCGCTAACGTCTGCTGCTGACATTGCCGTAAATGTAATCACAGCAAAAGAGCCGTGTATCTATCGGTGCCTCCAGATCACGCCAGCGAGAAGTGGATTTTTCTCAATTTGTACCAAAATTACTGTGAGACGCTGCTGAATCCTCCGCATATCGATTAAGAAAATAAAACTGAAGAACGAAGTAAGTGCAGAGCGGTGGGTGTATGCCGGTGGCGGTGAAAACAGAGATGGATTGGCAATATGGCGCTTTGAAAACATGAAGAGTCACTCCGAATACAACTTTGAGATGGTAAATGAGAAGAGGAACAATTACAGCGCGGATAAAAGCTCTGAAAAGTCGATTTTGCAGGAAAGCTTTAAAAAAAAAAAACACATACAAAGCCAAGCACTACTACCTCTTTGGCCCTACCATCAGCTGATCAAAGTACAAGCCTCTTATCTTGGTAAATCTACACCAGCTTCACCGCAACAGCAGAACCATCAGCCACCTCAGCCACCTCAGCCACAACAATAACAAACGTGAGGATGGCGCTCAATTCCTGTGCACGTAGACTAATGTGTGCCAACTTAATGGTTAGAGTTATAAGAAAAAAGGTTTGAATGACTGAATTTTATTTTTAAATTAAATAAAGAAGTCATCATCATAAATTAAGAGGTTTGAATATGATAAAATACAAACTAATGTGAGGCAAAGATGTGTCTGTTTGAGGAATAAGACTTTGGAATGAGCTCACTGATGAATTTAAGTTAATTAAAACTGTCAAAAACAAAAAAAACAACTTTAAAACATGACTTCATTCATACATAAACATCGCAGTAGGTTTATATGAGCCAAGACATCTGTGTTTAAGATACTGATTTAAGTAAATAAATGCTGTTATGTGTTGGTGCACGTGGCTTCAGCCCAATCCTTTTTGGGTTGTAATTAATGTAGAAAATTCATTCATCCATCCAAAAAAAAGATTTAATTTATTACTTTTTCACAAACAGAATGACCATTTGTATCAACTAAAGCCACATTAAAGCCAACAGATGCCTTAACCTCACTAGATTTCATTAATTACAGGCAGTTTGTTCAAAAATAACTTGAAAAACATGCATCCCATCAGTGCCCACTACTAGACACAGAGTTACGAATGAGATCTATGCAGAGGCAAGCCCACACCAGTAATGAAATAAATACATTTTTGGCTGAAATTCTACACAGTGGTGCTTTAAACTAGTATACATGTGTTTATTTAACTATTATAAATTCCGTTTGTGCTTTTGTATATCGTATTTAAGCCAAATAAATCAAGTCAAACCATAAATTTGCATCTTGTCCCCACCCTCTGTGAGATGGACGCTTGTTCCCTGCACCACTGGGCTAATTACAGCTAAACCAGCGCTGGCCTGAACACTTCCCTCCAGCAGCTTATACATGGCTCCGGCCGAATGCTCAATGTTTCACTGTTGCTAGGAGACAAAAATCCTTGGACGCACTCAGCTGGCTGTTAATACAAGTACAAAAAAAAATACAGTCCTTTTTTTGAAAATTGATTTAAAAAAAGAATCAACTCAAAGGACGTGAACTCTTTTATAAGGCTATTTTTTTATCAGCAACTGCCGAGCAATAACTGTCCAGATAATAAAAGATGATAAGGCAGGTGTAAAAGGAGGTTTTATAGTCGGTAAATATGACGTTTGCTTTTGAAAGAATCGAGTCATAAGTTAAACAAACCACTAACATGTTTATGAAAGGAATTAATTTGAACCAAGAGAACATTTAGGTGTAAAACTGAACTGATAATGGATTTTATGAAGAAATACAGCACATGTACATGAATTAGTGCAATACAACAACAAATACTGGCCCGTGTGTGTACTTTTAATTATTTTTCATGGTAACATCCTGACTAAAGGTTTTGACTTTGAGCAAACTAAAATAAATACACACAATTCACAAGAAAAATTAAGAAATGTGTTTGTATTGCTACTGAAAATATCCATTAAGATCAATAATTTAAAAATCTGTGTGAAGTACTTTTACTTTTTACGCTATAAGTACATTTTAAGTGGGTCTTTCAATACTTTAACTGCCAACGCTGCTTAAAACATCAGCGTTTGTAATCAGCAGCACTTAGTAAAATATTTTATTTCAAAGATTCATTTTACCATCAGGACGGCGGCAGAATGTGTAAACAGCAGCATCAATATTGACTTTGTAAACTATGCCAGCTACTCAAACAAATGCATTTTTCCATCTAAAATTAATCATATTTTTTCATTTTATTCTGCTGGTAAAATGAATTTGAAAAGTTTGTTCACTTTTCATCCAACTGCAGCTCCTTCGATTACAGTATTAACAAAAGCAGCTGTGGCGGCTCATGTTTGGCCCTCGGGACATGCAGCGATATCGTGTGGGTGGAAGTCAATACGTAGTAAATACATTTCATTATTCCTTTGTTACATGTAATGCTACGAAATCAGACGCTTTTGTCATTGTAATAAGTCAACAGTGCATCAAAACAAAGCTATTTTGAACTGACTGGAAGATTGTGCAAGTAAAATTCATGGATTCAGAATATTTCGTGAAAACTATTTAAATTTCGGTGTAAATTGTTGTGCGTTTTAGTCAAATCGACAACTGTTTTATGTTTAGTTTCATTCATTCAAACATCCGGGTTTCCTCCTGGTTTGGCCCTGATTCAGTCCTGATTAGTCTGTCAAAAGTATTCAAAATCAAATACTAATCAGTACTATAACTAGTATCACAACTAGATCCTCATTTAAACAAGTATCGATACTAAAAAACAAACTAATCTTTCCTGAATATCTTTAGAATGATCTTGAGCTGCATCAGAGCAAGTATAAGAGTGTATAGAGTGTGTTTTTATTTCATTGTGGTATCAGAATCGGTATTGAGTATCGCGTCTATTCCTTAGTATCAAAATGGCGTATTGCAGCAACACTAGTCCTGATGGAGACTTGATTTAGTCCCAGTTTAATCTTATTTATGAGTAATAAAGTAACAGTAAGTAAACAGTAAACGTACTCAGAGTTGTGCTTTTGTGAAATTTTTGACACGTTTAACAATTTTTGACTGAAAGCGTCAATCAAACTCCTGCTAGATATAAGCCTGCGTGCCTTTAACCATCAACAATGTGTGGATAAACAATTGCTAATTTATAATGTGGGAACAGGATAATGGGACAAAGAGATTGGTTGCGTAATCCTTGGACGTGAGCCACTAAAATAAAGCTGAAAGACAGTGTGCGCTGGTGATCTGAGGAACATTACATACTGTACCGATGTAAATGAGTGCCTTTTATCCGCCTACCTTGACACTGGAATCCCTGTTTGCCGAAACCCCTGCAGAGAAAGCATATAGAAAACAGGTTAAACACTGCACAGGTGAGGACATGTGTTCTACCGCCACAAAAATGCATAGGATTCCTAAGAAAAAGAAAATAGTCCCTCTTTGCCTCGGGGGGATTAGCATAAAAGTCGAATGTCAAACGCGGCGTGACACTAGAGTCCCGCCGTGCCGAGGTTTTCTGTCTAAAAAGAACACATTAAAAATCACACGGAGTCTAGCGCACCTGCTGAGGAGAGTGGGTAGGGTTGGATTTGGATCGGAACAATAGACTTAGGTCAATAAATGGTCCGTAAAAGTGCGGGATTATGATGTGAACAGTGCCTCGCTCACTTGTACCTATGGAGTAATGTGTATAATGAGCAGAGGCAAACGCAGCATTGATTTGCATGTTGATTTGACAATAAATTTCTTTGACATGAGCATCCCGATGTCCTCTTTTAAAGGCGTCCAACCATGAACCGCCAGATTATCAGGTCAATTTCGGAGCACGGAGACTGGATGAGGTGACACGCGCACTCAAAAGATTATTAGTTAGTGAAAAGATTATTAAAATTACAATCATCATCTGTTTTCTTTCTGATCATGGTCTCAACGGATATAAAAAGGTCAACGGACAATATTAAAAGTCCAGAAATCAGATAATAATCAGATTTTTGTGCATGTAACCACAGCCACTACTGATATTTAATCTTTTTTTTTTAAATTACAAGTCAGTCGCTAAACTTTCTGGGGTTTAAAAGATGAACAATTGTAACTTTTCTAGTGTGGGGTGGTATGACCTCAGCTGCTTTTATTCCATTAAAATGCATTGACACTCTGAGCGGGTTCTTTGCGCAGATCTGACCTGTAACTCGTCACTGTGGGGTTAGCTCCTTGTTTCCATGGTGATAGATAAGTTTAATGCCATACTGTGGACATTCTGAGTAAAGTAGAACAGCATCTCCATGGAAAAAAAGCAGTGTCCTTCTCCAGAAAAGTTGCATAGTGCACTTTTAAAACAATATACATCCGTTTTACATTAACGTGGCAGGTTATAGAAGCAGGGTCTCTAGGATAAACTCTGCTGACTGGTTCTCTGTGACAAAAAAACTCTAAATTTGTGGATAAATTCTCATTACAAAACACTGGTAACTAAAAATAGCAATTCCTTTGAGTACTAAATATGCCCATTGACCGTCTAAACAGGTCAGGCTATTACATAGAGTGCACATTATTCATTATTTGGGCTCATTTATAGTATAGCCCATTAGGATTAGATGATGTTATACACATGCACGCAGACCTCACTCTCAGGTCAAACCGTTTAGCAATTCACAAATTAAAAAGCCTGATGCAGGACTTAAATAAGACCATTTTGGGAATAGAGCAAGCCAGATAATAATAAAAGGATCAAATTAGGCCAACGGAGGCGCCGGAAACTCATTTAATAAAACCAGCAAGACAGGCTGTTTGAGTATGGAGAGAGCTCAGCAGGTGGAGCTGGAAGCAGAGGGAGGAAAGGCCATAAATGTCACACGTGTCACAAATGTCAGTGCAGTTACAGTTAACAACAGGGACTCATGTACTTTCTAAATGTGTTGGCCATTATTTAGCCCTCATTCCTGATCACAAAACTTCAACAGGTGCACGGCGTGGACGATCAGGGCTTTCTGCTCACTGAGAGTTGAGCTTTTCTGCGGTTTCAAGCTGCGTTAGAGCCATGTTGAAATGTAAGATAAAAAACATTTGGATTCATGTTCTGGCGTTTTAAGACAACCCCATAAAGACACATTTTGCATTTTTACCACCTGCTGCTTTCCATGTAGATGTTACTGCTTTGCCTGGAATGCTCCACAGTACAGCACTGAACTTATCTAGCCCCATGGCAACAAGCCGCCAAGTTACAGGTCTGAACTGTGGAAAGGCGACTCCGCTCACAGTAAAAATTGTTTGTTCAGGGCATTTCTTAGCAATAAAAACACCTGCAATTGAATAAATGGGCAAAACATGGAACATTTCAATCAAAGCAAAAACATCTTCAAACAGATAAACAGATGGCTGACCCTTCACCAGAAAAGTTACATACAGCACCTTTAAGTTCGACTAAATCATTCTGCAGAGAACCAAAATGGCACAATTGCGTAAAACTATGTAAAAAGCAAATAAATCTATCGTTTCCCCAGAGAGCTGCCTGCCTCTAGTTTATTTTCTGAACCTGCACATCCATTTTTTTTTTCTGAACTGTGAAAAGAAGAACTAAAAGGCCACACACTAGTTGCCACATCGCCCTGAATCTGCCCCTCGCTCACCAGATGAAGTCCGTGCAGTGGCTGCAGAACGTGGGCTGCTTGAAGAACCGCGCGATGAACTTGTGGTCCTTCACCTCGTGCACGTTCTTCTGACGCAGGGCTCCTTGGCGCGCGAAGCCTCTCATTGGCTGCTGCGGGCCGTCCTCACCGTCGCTGTTGGCCGCCGCGGAGTCTGCCATGATCGGAGCGGGACAGGGGACAACTACCTGTGCGGAGAGGACACTCGTGCAGCGGAACTTTACGCGCGCTCTGCTCTCTCTCTCTGTGTGTGTGTGTGTGTGTGTGTCCGCTGTCCGCGCGTGGGTCCCGGGGAGGCGCAGAGGTGCAGCAGGTGTGCGCTCAAAGTGTGCGCAGTTTGGGGAGAGTTTTGGGGCTGGTTCTCTGGCTCACTGGTCCTGTCAAACCGCTGCGTTCACCGCGCTTCCTCCTTCTCCTGTGCGCTCTGAGCTCAGGCTGACAACAGAGAGAAGACAGAGAAGAGAGAGAAGCGAGAGAGGGAGAGGAGGAGGGGAGGAGGGAGGGGTCAAACCGCTGCTCATCTCTGCTTCTGAAAAAAAAAAAAAGAAAGATCTAAATATCTATGAGAGCAAACTGAATCAAAATGCATCCCGAATTAACAAAAACAATCCTCACCTTGCGTAAAACTGATGCTTTTTTATCTTTTACCTTCCATTTATCATTTTTACAACCTATTTCTTGACATTTTCCCACAGCCAATCTTTAGTCCAACCTTCTTCTTCTTAGCTCTTTTTGTACTTAAAGGTGCATTGTGTAACTTTTCTGGTGGAGCTCCCTCACCTGCTGTAAAAAAAAAAAAAAAAAAAAAAAAACAATGTCGATCAGTTTAATACCATTTTGTGGAACATTACAGACAAAAACACTAACATCTCCATGGAGACAAGCTGACAGACGACCCTCCATGAGACTGATCTATTCATTTATTCATTCATTTGTTATTTATTCCTCCCTCCATCCATCCATTTGTGTGTAGACTAAAATGTTACAGTGAAAAAAATCATTTCCATTTCCATCAGCCACTTCCCCAGTAACCATTTACCATAATAACAAATGAAGGCGTTTTTAATCAGGGAAGGTCTAAACCGTAATCTGCACATCGATTCGTACCTGTTTTAAGGTCACGATGGATCAGGGCGACACATTGACGGACGTGGATGTACAGCAGACACACACACACACACACACACACACACACACACACACAGGTTGACATGGATGCACAGCAGACGCACAAACGCACACACAGATACAGGTTGGGTTTCTCTGTTTTTTGGGACATTTTCTGCAGACAAATCCCAACTTTAACCAAACTATTTTGCCCTGACCTTCAAATTCACATGACGGGTTTTCATGTTTTTCGAATTATGATGTGGTTTGGGGAGATAGTAAATATTTATCATAGTTTTACATCAGGACAGAGGCAGTTTGTCTAGAAAAGAAAGTCAAAATACAGGAAGTAGCAGCGAGCTGTGAAAAGAAATACCTCTACAGATGTCATCAACAACAGTTTAACCTGGTTTCAATATGAATTTAACAGAATAAAGGTGTTTGTAATTTATTTGCATGGTCTAATCAGAATTATTGAACAATTTACACAAGTGTTGACCCTTATTAATATCATGGTTTCTAGATATCAGTTATGGAATTACCTTTATGTATGTTAAAACTAGCAAAAAACAAAGCAAGATTTACTGCAAACGCTGAGTCAAATGAGTAGTCTAACCTGTCATATGCACGTTAATCTAAATAAATGCACGTCTGAGCTTTGAATCACGGTGTTGCTCCAATAACAAAGGGCTTACATCATCATGAGGGACCTGATTTTTGTCCCCATAAGTGAGGCAGGTCCCCATGATGTGAGTGTGTTTACAGGCTGCTCCCGCGATGTGAGAAATACCCGCTCATGCGTTCACAATGTGTCAGTATGCTGCAGTAAATGACCTAGATCAGACTGATTTATTTGGCTGCGAGACATGCACATAACAGTAGTGCAACGGCGGAGTACTGATCACCATAACAGGTTTAATATAGACTGAGGAGGCTGCTAATAACTTATATCTGGAGGCAACTTTTGGGTTTAGCAGAGTAAAAGTGAAACATCCTGCCCTACAGACTTTTTACACTTTATTTATAGCCTAATGTTTAATTTGATCATAAATATCATATGGGAATCTTATCCTTGCCATTTCATTTGGGTGTTAATTTGCAAAAAAAAAAAAAAAAGTAAAAGAGCATACGCCATGAGAGGCAAACGTTTTTGTTTGTTTTCTTTTTTTATGAGGATTGAGGAACACATCATGCAAAATGTACCTTTTTTTTTTTTGAGTGTTTCAGCCATGTTATAACATTTTTCCTCTCGTCAAAAACAAACCAGGAGTTGTATTTTGCTTCATTAATCTCGTGTACAGGGTTGTCCACTATGAATGTCAGAAATCACTCCCCAATTTTCCCCGGTGCAAGTCCATAATAAAATACCAGATCAAAAGCATGTTTAAAAGATAATTAAAGCCACAATAATGCATGACATGTCCACGTAAACATCAATTGCAACCAGAAAGAGCTCCTCTGTGTTTTTAAAATCCAGCCGTTCAGAGCTAAACTGCTTTCAATATAACTGCTAAATCTCTGTCTGGTCTTTTCTCTTTTTCCACCTTGGTTCACTTCCATTGTTGTGTAGGTTAAGAGAAGTTTGTAGATAAAATAATTCAAAGTGTTTACAGAATAAGAAAAACATTCAAATCACACAAATCAAATCATATAATTAACATTAAAAGAGAAAAGCACAGATAAACAGAACCGTTTTGAGCCTGGATTTAAACATTGTCAAAGTCGAGGTCTGTCTCACATCTTCAGGAAGAATGTTCAAGTTTTTAGTTGCAGAAAACTCAAACACTGATTCCCCATGTTTAGTCCTGACTCTGGGAGGCCGGTCCCTGAAGTCCTCAGAGTGTAGATGGTTCATGTGGCTGGTCCATAGAGAGACTTGTTCACACTGAGCTGCTTTAAAGTCTCTGAGCCACAGGAGCCACAGACCTAAGCCACAGGACACATGTGTGAAGTACTTCCTGGTTCTAGTCCTGACCCGAGCAGCAGTGTTCTGGATGTTCTGGATGTTCTGGATGTTCTGGATGTTCTGGATGTTCTGTTCTGTCTTAAGGCTCGTTTGGAGAGTCCAGTGAGCAGGACGTTACAGTCGTCTAAACTACTGGACACAAATGCAGGATAAGTCTCTGTGAGTCTGGTTTTGACAGTTTACCTTTGATTTTTCACATGTTTTTAGATATTTTACTGACGCTTCCTATGCACACTTTTGCAGCCAATCACACACATACGTTCCATTATAAAACGTGAAAGACCCAAATGTCCAAAAGTCTGTAAAAAGACATCAGAACCCTCCTTTAATCTTAGACGGTCATATTAAATTTTACATGAGACCCGGCGTCTGGAGCCCTCATGACGTCAGTTAACCATGTCAAAACCTGAATAGAAACACTTAGATTTCATGTTTTTGCGTAATCAATACACAGAGTCTGACGTAACTATTCCCACAGGTTTACCAAATATAGGGCAAGTGAAGATGTCCGAAAAACGGGGTCAAGACAAAGTCAGCTTTAATTTTGAGTTTATACACAGACATTAAACATAATTATAAACTAAAAAAGGTTATAGGATGAGAATATTCATCTCGTCTTCTTAGTAACAACAAAAACTTTAACTCATTATGTAACAGAATCGTTTTTCATGGCATCATAACACTCTCAGATTCCTGTACTTTAAAATAGAGGTGGAAGTCTCGTTAAAAATGCTGTTTAGCTTTTAGGGTCAAAATGAGACTGCTGTGTGCTGTTTGTACCTTTATTGTGTGAGAACCAGGGCGCTGTTAGCATGCTATTTGTTGTTAGCTTTAGCCCGATGACATATCTCTGCTCTGACCTCTGAAAGTTGAGAAAAGCGCAGTCACCTGTGCACAAGAAACAGAAACGGACACAGATTTCAAAGTGTTTTACAATAGTTTGAAAACACTATGGCATTATTTAACAACAAAGGTGTGAGTATTCAAAAGAAAAACCAGACAGTAAGTTTGCGTATGTGAATTTTGTGGATGCTAACAAATATTAAGCTTCAAAATTAAAAGATTTTCGGTTGGTTTATTTCTTTCAAACACGGTGAACTTCCCATAGAGCTGCATAGACCCATACGTGCACAGTCAAACGATAGAACAATGAATTTGTTATGGAAAACATCAGGCTGGTGGTGCAGACGAGAAGAGAAGAAGATGGACAGGTTGAGATGACTGATGATTCTGCTGCTGTGATAGAAATAAGATGGTTGCAACACATATACAGCAAGGAAAGAGAGAACGACCGCGGTTTATATGAGTTTCTTTAGCTTGAACTTTTAATTCTGTGCTTGGCCTCTGGTGCTGCTTTTCTTCACTTCCACAGACAGATTGCAAGTTTCAACACCATGTTATGCAACCACTTCTTATGCCATCTTTTACTATTTGTATCAATGATATGGTATCCAAATAATACAAAATGTGGGGATCCTTAAGCATGTACAAAATTCAGCAGTGCGAACTGTTTTTCTCCCCCAGCGGCTACATACATATTTAAAGAGCATATATTCTGTATTTTTCAACTTGGCATTACATAAAAATCAGGACGAATACTTCCATTTCTAGTGTTCCATGTCAAAGAAATGCCAAATCAAGTTGAATTGTTTGGTAATACAATAGAATAATTAAATCTATGTTTTAGTTCATGAGACGCTCACATCAAGCCACAAATTACACAAAATGAATGAACTTTCCTGAACTTCTCTTTAGGTCACTATAGGTTAGCTAAACAATTACAGTACAGAAAAATCAATGTCATATTTGAAGTATTATCAATATAGTTTTCGAAAATCATCTCTTGAAAACAAACCACTAGATTTCTCAACGCTGTCAGTCAATAATCCATTTGCTGCAGGGGCGACTCATAAGTGATCTATGGAGCGTGGTCATGAGGGTCTCCTGGATGACACCAGACTGATATGTGTCACACTCTCAAAAGTATCTGGAACGGCTCTCACTGAAGGCAGGAAAAGGTGGAACCTACGGAAGTGTATTTAAATTTGATTGGTCGAGCGTCACAACCGCAGAACAAGCAGAGAAATCAAACTTTTGTTACATCCAACTGTGAGAAAAATCACATCCACAAATCCACAAAGTGCTTACCTTCCGCATGCTTTTCAGAGAGAAAATAACCAGTGTTTTGTTAAAATAGGCTCCGCTGGCATCAGATAATTTGCTCACAGAGTAAACCACAGTGCTGCTCTGTGATTGGTCCAGCCTCTGAACCGCCAGAGGCCCGAGCCCAATCACAACAACACGAACTGTGTGTTTACTTGGTGCTGAATATTTTCATATTTATACTATCACGTCGTCTTCATGCACTGCTCACCACACTGTTTACCAAAAAGAAAGTCAACAAAGACATCTCAACTTTACAGATAACACTAATGTGCATGTTTACAACTTATAAGCGTAACTTCTTCCCTCTTCTACACGTTGCTACATATTTCTCCACTTTCCTTTCTCAAACACTCTCTTCTGACCCATCATGTTTGACCCTTAGCCTTCAGTAAACAAATGTTAAGCCCATGCGCATGATCTGTAATGTAACTTTGAGCTTTGAAACGTCAACTCCCATTACACTTCATCCTCAAAACAAACTGTGTTGATCCCTCCGCTGCCATAGGATTAGTACGCAGCATATGCACCAATGCAAACAGACAGTGAAAGTATTATTCTATGTAAACATTTGAATATAACAACTACTCAAGCAAAATCTATTGTTGTTATTTGATTTAATGCCAGGAGAAAAAGCGTTCTCCCTGTCCAGCATTTATTGATGCGTTTGATCAGTGAACAAGGACCAAGGGCAAGGAAAATGTCAATATATCAATTACCCAAAGTAGTGCCCAAAAATATAGACACAGCAGGGTTAGATTAGGCAAATGGGAGAAAAAAAATGGAGTAGATTTACTGGCAAAGGTGGACATAAGGATCAGATGCTCAAAGGGGCTGTACTTGTTTTTTTTCATGTAATAAAGTAAAGTGGTCTTGCCCCAGTAAAAGTGTCTTGTAAAAGCAGCTTTTAAGGTCAAAATGAGACCAGTGTGTGCTGTCTGCGACTAATTACAAAGCATTTTTTTAAGGAAACGAGGTTGTGCGCTGTTAGCATGCTATTTGTTCTGTTATTAGCGTCACCCTGATGGAAAAACTCCACTCTGGCCTCTCAAAGTTGTGAAAAAGCTTATAATCTCATTGCGTTGAATAATTAGGATGCTAGAAGTGCGGAGGACTGTACTTTAGGTCGGGCTGTGCCAAAAATATAAAGGTCGATCCAGGGCTCGTACTCGTCAATGAGCCGTCGATACCAAGAGCCGATACCTCTGTATCTGTTCTGTCTCTTGTTTGACTCTCAGCTCTGGACTTAAAGCTGCACATTGAGCTCAGCTGTGACACATCAAATATACAAATATTTAGGACTCTAAATGTTTTTACATTTCACAGAGGATCAGCTCAGTGCTGTGTTTACAATAGTAGCATGCTAATGTTGCTAATGTTGCTAACGCTGCTAAGTGGAGCTGGTGATTATTTTCTTGCTGCAGTGAAACTTATTAAAACAAACACATTTAGACTGAACAGAGAGAGTTTAGAGATTTAAAAAGACGAACAGCAGGAACAAATGTGTGAAAGTAACACAACAAGTAACACAACAAGTAACACAACACTCAGTGTGATGATAACAGTGAGTGTTAGCATGTTAGCATGTTAGCATGTTAGCCGTTAGCTCTGAGCGCAGTCTGTGGCTCAGCGCGAACTGCAGGATTATTTTAGGTAAATGGTAAATATTAAAGCCAGATACTTATTATTATAAAAGGACAAGCCACAACCAAAAACAGACTCACCTGTGTCCTCTGCCCCTCTGAGGTGTGTCCTCTGTCCCTCTGAGGTGTGTCCTCTGCCCCTCTGAGGTGTGTCCTCTGCCCCTCTGAGGTGTGTCCTCTGTCCCTCTGAGGTGTGTCCTCTGTCCCTCTGAGGTGTGTCCTCTGTCCCTCTGAGGTGTGTCCTCTGTCCCTCTGAGGTGTGTCCTCTGTCCCTCTGAGGTGTGTCCTCTCTGCAGACATACACATGTCCAGTCTCTCTGTTTTATCTGCAGATCCTCTGGTGTAAAGTGGGACATATTTCACGTCTTCTCTGAAAAGTCCTGTTCCCAAATCGATCTTCCTCTGTCCTCTTCAGACATTGTCCCGAAATCAGATAAACGGAACTTCACTACCTAAAGTCTTCAGTTTGTAAAACCCTCATTCAAACGTCCCTCTGCCTCAGTTTCCCAGAGTGCACCTGGAGGGAGGGGTCCTTCACACCGGTGTAAACATGTATCTGTCCACACCACTGATTCAAAAACAAATGTAGGTAGAAGATATTTAGCTAGTGGAAATAAAAACACATCTAATCGTTTTAGAGGAATATTTAGACTAGTAAAAACACCCGAGCGCCAGAAAAAAGGTTCCAAACATTATTTTCAGTACAAACGTATGGGCTCTTGGGGGTCCTCTGGGGGCCTCGGGGCCCTGAGCAGCTGCTCAGTCTGTTGGGTCGATCTTTGGTCAATTTGATGATAAGTAAAGCACATTTTAATCAACATCCTGTGTCAGTAAGAGCTCACGATACTGAGCAGGAGTCACCGCTGTCATGTTTATGTGAAAGGTTTGAGTCAAGGCCAAAGTGATTCTCTTCATGTCTCCTGACTTGTCCTTGCGTTTCACAAGTTTTTACTTAAATAAATAATGTCAGCACTACTAATTGTTTAAATGTTCTAGTTCTGTTTTTCACTTTAAAATCTGGCACAGGCCTTTACAAGACATTTATGTTGTGTGTACTTTAAAAACAAATGTACACTTGGTTTAAATAGTTTACATTCACACTTACATGTACATCAAAACTGGGCATAAAACTGATTTGACCTGGAACTAAACCAGGACTAAACCAGAATTAGACCAGGACAAGTGTACGAGCATAAAACCAGGACCAAACCACAAACACAACCTGAACATTTATTTTTATTCGGCTTTAATGCAGTCTGAACTTTACATGTCCTGCTTTGGTGGATTTTGCACCAGATGACCTCGCTTTTGTGCAGCATAATGTGACAACTCTGAACAATGTGCATCATCTACAGTTCTTTTTTCTTCAGATCTAAGTTCTTTGCTCAGAGGCACAACAACAGCACGTTCCCAAGCTAGATTTGAATCGTTGATCATTAAATTTGTGGGACAGTCTTCACCCTATTGTGCCACTATCAGCAAACACACTTACTACAGAAATAATATTACCCTCACTGCTCACTACTGCAGTACTTCAAAGTACTCTGAAGCTTGTGCAGTAGTAGTTTCCCTCCAGACTTGTGCGTTCTGTTTTTGTACCTCCCACGGCTGGACTCGTGGGACGGTGTAAACAGCAGTCCTTCTCTGAAGAGTATGGACCGGTGCCAGCCAATGTTGTACTTGACAGAAAGGAGAGCCCTGCATCCAACTGAATGTAACACAGGGACTACTACTGCTACAAGTACTACTCTAGGCTAGGGCTGTCAGTATCAAAAATCAGATTCTAATTGATACTAAAACTAGTATTGACACTAAGTATGCATTTGAACAAGTATTTATACTAGAAAAGTCACATCAACAGGACATAAATGAACTTTTTCTGAAGAGGTTTAGAATGATTTTGAGCTGTATTAGAACAAATATAAGACACATAGATGAGTACACGCCCATGGACCACTGAGGGATATATATACACAGATATATTCACATGGTAATAGCAAAAGCCAAAGTTAAATCTGTTATTGGACACATCGTTGTAGGAGTGAAGTGGTCAGATTACTGCTGGACACAAACAGATAAAAGGCAATGTCCATCAGCAGAAAAATGTCTTCGCTTCTACAACGGTTTGTCCAGTTGACAGATTTAACTTTGGCGTTTGCTCTGGATCAGACCTGGACGACTGAGGGTTTACACAGATGTCACATGGTAATATAAAAGAAAGTACAGTACTACGATTTAATGTTAAAAATGACTTACTGTCCAGCGTCTCTTAGTATCATTATGGTTTTGGAATCAGTATTGAGTAGAGTTTATTCCTTAGTATCAAAATTAAGTTTAAAATGTGAGTGTTATTGTAGCACTGCTCTAGGCCAAAGAAACAGACGGGACACACTGTCGATGCAGGAATGTTCCCGACGAAAGTACAGAAAAACAATGTGATACTGAGGTAGGTGGATAATGCTTTGGAAAGATATTTATTTTCCCACAGGAGAATTTTACAATTGTTTTATTTATTTTGTCAAGATTAGCTTGTTGTGTGGGAAAATGTACAGGTGCACTATGAAACTTTTCTAGCGGAGAGTCTGCCATCTGCTCATCTCCATGGAGACGCTATCGATGCATGGTATGTTCAACAATATGGCATTATAGCTCTGTGGAGGAAAGAGGTGAGTGATCAAGCCAAGATCTGTGGAGAGGCAAGCCTGCTTAAGTTAAGGATGCATGTATTTCAATGTGTTTTGAGTAATAAAACGCAATCAGTGCTAGATAAGTTTAATGCCATACCCTGAAACATTACAGGCAAAGCAAAACATCTCTATGCAGGAGACATGAGTGCACCTTTAAGGACGCTACATGTGTTATCTGATTTTATACACTTGATCTCATGGTACAATTTTGGGGTGACAGTGGCTCAGTGGTTAGAGTGTTCTCCACCCCGAAGGTCGGAAGATTGAATCCTGCTCAGACCAAGTTCTGTCGTTGTGTCCTTAGGCAAGACACTTCACCCACATTGCCTGGTATGAAAGTGTTGTGTGCACAAATGACAGGTGGTGGTCGGAGGGGCTGATGGTGCAGATTGGCAGCCTCGCTTCCGTCAGTCTGTCCCAGGGCAGCTATGGCTACAGTAGTATCTTACCATCACCAAGTGTGGAAATTAATGAATAATGACTATAGTGTAGCGCTTTACATGTGTAAGCCATTATTATTAATTTTCTCAGCTTTCTCAGTGTATGAATGTGTTTATACAATATTTAGGTTTAAAAGATCTTTTTTCTTATTGAAATCCTACATCATATCAAAGAAAATACAAACCTTTAAGAAAAATGAATGAAGAAATGGCTCCCTCTAGTGATGCTTAGCAGACTAGCACTTGAAATAAAATGTAAATGTGTAAATTTATCGACCACTAGAGGGCGATAGAGATACACCATCGAATCAGCAAAAGAGGCTAAACATATTATTGTTTATCATTCACTTAAAACTATAAAATGCCTAGGATGTAGGACAAAGATGTATTTATTTAGAGCAATGTTTTGGCCTACAACTTTACTATATATATATATATATATATATATATATATATATATATATATATATATATATATATATATATATATATATATATATATATATATATATATATATATATATATATATATATATATATATATATATATATATATATATATATATATATATATATATATAATATATAATATATAATAAATAAATAAATAAAATGAATGAATAAATACAAACATAAAAATAAAAAATAATAAAATAAAAATTAAAATAAAACAAAACGAAAAATAAAATAAAAGCCTACATAACACTTTTATAGCTCTTTTCAGGACACTCAAAGATGCTTCCCACAATGCAAGACAATTCAATTCAATTCATTTATTTTTGTAACGCCTAAAATCACAACAACAGTTGTCTCGAAGGGCGTTCATGTTTTGGTTGATGGGGGAAACCGGAGTACCCGGAGGAAACCCATCCAGACACGGGGAGAAACATGAAAAACACAGACAGACACAACAAATGAAAACAGCAGATAAAAAAGGAGATGAAATTTTTAAAAAGGAGTTATTTGAAGACAGTTTTGAACAGGTGAGTGCTTTTTTGAAGGTGATGAGTGTGGATGAGTCTCTGATGTGTTTGGGTCAGGGGGATCCAGAGTGTCGGGGCAGCAGCGGAGAAGCCCCTGTCCCTCCTGGTCTTATGTTTATTCGTGATATGGGGAGACGGGAGAGCATGGGTGTCTGTGTGGTGGTGGTGGTGGTGGTGGAGCTCAGAGAGGAGGGTGGAGACTTGTACACAATGATGAGGGGCTTAAACTGGATGCGCTGGGGGAGATTTCTGAGGATAGAGGTCATGTGTTTTGAACCTATTATTAACTATTAATCCAATATCAAACATTTTACCAACCACTGATGAAAAAACTATGGACACCCCTGGATTTTTGTGGATGTTAATGAGAAAAACTAACCTAGAATAAACAAACAAACCTTATAAATCCACAAAATCAATTACTCAATCTTTCCCACTGTGAGGTCACAGAGCTATTTATTATGTTACCCCCAAATTATAAAGAAATTACACATTCATTTTGTGTAGATTATTATGAATAACCATTGCACTTGGCATCTGTTTCCTTCAATTCTTCTTTGGAACACATCACTTGTACAAATACTTCTGTAATACGAAAATATGACTGTTTCTGCAGAATCACCACTCCCAATGACTGGACCTATTCTACGCACTTAGGTCCAGTTAATTGTATTTCAACATAATTCCATTTTATTTCAACTACCTTTCTGCAGTCGTGGCGGAAGAAGAAGAGCAAAAAAAACAACAAAAAAACAAAAAAAAACTAAAATTATGATATGAAAAAGTATTAAAAATGTACTTAAAGAGTAAAAAGTAGATGTATTTTGTGCATTTGTATATTTATGTTTGCTCAAACTACGAACACGTTAAAATAAATCCCTCGGCCTTTTCAGCACGTCTCGAACTATAATAAAAAATACTTTTACTTTTCAGTCCTGGTCAAAATATAATGGAGTAGAAAGTACAGATACTGCTCTCGAATGTAGTTAAGTAAAAGTACCACTAATGTATCTACTTTAAAATTGACTTTAGAATGGTACTTTACTACTTTACACCACTGCTTATCCTGTGACCATTATGTCTCTAGTCCTCTAAATATTACTTTGTTTGGTAAGATCAAATATGCGCTCATAGTTCATCATAGTATTACATCAGTCTAATACCAAAAGGTTGACATAAAAAGTAAAAAAATAAATAAAAATAGGGATTCCTCTATCTATGTCATCAATACAAAAATTCCATCTAAAATGCAACAGCACCTATGTTCATTCAGATATGATGTCATTGCTCAGCCTTTGTCGTATAAATATTTCACAGGGAAGTTACCTTCAAAAGTCAACAAAAGAGCAAATCATTCTATGACTGTATTTCTTGGTAACATGTTGTGTAGTGGAAGCAGATATGAATCACTGATATTAATAACCACATTATAATTTCCTGTGTGACAGATTGTGCAGAAGATTATGGCCAGTGGGTGGGCCTTTTCTCACTATTACTTTCATATATCGTAACCATAGCAACACAAAATGATAAGCACAATGTCCCTGCATCTGGTCCAGTCACAGTCCTTTTAGGGTTAAAGTTTCACTAACACCAGCACAATAGACTTTGCTCTGTTTGTAGAGACAGAACGTGTCCTGGACTGACCCAAGACTGACCCAAGACTAGACCAGGACTAACCCAGACCAGGACTAACCAGGACTAACCCCGACAAGGACTAACCCTGGACTAAGCCAAGACTGACCCAAGACTAGACCAGGACTAACCCAGACCAGGACTAACCCAGGACTAACCCAAGACTAGACCAGGACTAACCCAGACCAGGGCTAACCCAGGACTAACCCAAGACTAGCCCAAGACTAACCCAGACCAGGACTAACCCAGGACTAACCCAGACCAGGACTAACCCAGGACTAACCCAGACCAGAACTAACCCAGGACTAACCCAAGACTAGACCAAGACTAACCCAGAGCAGGACTAACCTAAGACTAACCCAGGACTAGTTCAGGACTAACACAGGACAGGATTTTGATTTTGAGAAATATGCTCCACACATGATGCAGATTTCAACACCACAATGATAATTAAACACCAGTTTGTGATACACTAGAATGTTGTTGTTTTTTCTTTTTTTTCCAAAACAAAATAATGGACATAAACTAAACCTGGAACTAAACCAAGACTAGAACTGGACTGAACTAAGTCTGCATTTGGACTAAAAAAGGGCTAAAACTAGGACCAAAAAAAGATAAATATGAATCCACCCAAAACTATTAACTATTCAACCTGTGTCCTTCATATGTGTGTGTTTTTCAGTAGCAATACCTGCCTAAACTTTAATATCAATTAGTAAACCATCTGGGATTTGTTTGACACTACCGAGGACTACCCAGGAAGTCCTCCTCATGTGAGATGGTTCATGTGGCTCATGTGGGAAATGTTCTTTGGTGCTGGGCCATGGAGAGACTTATTCACACCGAGCTGCTGTGAAGTACTTCCTGGTTCTAGTCCGGACTCGAGCAGCAGTGTTCTGGATGTTCTGGTCTGTCTTAAGGCTCGTTTGGAGAGTCCAGTGAGCAGGACGTTACAGTCGTCTAACCTACGAGACAAATGCAGGATAAGTCTCTTTAAGTCTGATTTTGAGACATGTTTTTAGATGTTAAAAAGCTGCAGATGTTATTGATTTGATGTGGCTGTTAAAGTTCAAGTCTGAGTCCATTATTACCTCTAGATTTCTTGCCTGTTTTGAAGGTTTTAGAGAGAGACCAGAGGTGACTGCTGACACTTTCTCCATGTTTCTGTGGGACAAAGATGATGATTTATTTAGTTTATCTGGAAAAAGTTGTTTTTCCTCCACACACTGACCTGTTGGATGCAGTGTCAGAGTGAATCCACTGGCCCATATTCACCTGCTGCAGTGACACATAGATCTGATTCTATCAATTCTTGTGGAATTGATGACATTTTTAATTCCCTGAACCTTGTCATTAAAGAAAACTGCAAACTCATAGATGTGGAAATTAGAGGGTGTGTCAATCTGTTTACTATTGTAAACAGGACACGTTGTTACTGCAGCTTCCAATAATGTCTGACAAATACCTCTCCCTTGTTCTACATAAACTGTGGGTGTATCTCAGCATCTTTTCTTTTTTTTTTTTTCTTTCTGTAAATCTCATAATGGACCTGGAGCTTTGACTTGCGCCATTTCCACTCGGTCCTCCGGCACTCCCTCTTCTGTGCCTATCATACCTCCATTAGGACAACGGTGTCCAGAACATTCAAAACACTTGAAGTCACAGAGTTCAACAAATCAACATTAGAACATGAGAGAGGCATTTTCAAAGTGTATCATTTCCATGAACAGTGCACCTGTTTTATCATTTATGTGTCTCCTTTGAACAACTGCAGGACCAGCCGCTGGTTTGGGAATAACAGACAGGTCAAAGAAGACACAGAAATGATCAGACAGAGCAACATCCACCACAATGTCATTTGAAATATTTACTCCTTTTGTAATGAGCAGGTCCAGAGTGTGTCCTCTGTTGTGGGTGGGCTCGCTGACATGCTGAGTCAGACCAAAGGTTTCAAGGACAGAACGGAGCTCTTTAGTGTTTCTGTCAAACACATTATCCACATGTACATTAAAATCACCTGTAATGACTAAACCATCAAAGTCTGTGCAAATGAGTGAAAGCATCTCAGTAAAATCATCAATAAAACTCAGACAGTGCTGGGGAGGTTTGTATATGACTAAGTAGAGTATGGAGGGGGATTGTTTTAGCTCCATTTTAAAGGAAACATACTCAAAAGATGAAATCACCATAAATGACAACCTAAGAGTAATTAAATTACCTCTAAAAATGCACACACACATACACCCCTTTTCTTTGCTTGTGTTTCAGATGCATATTAAGTTGGATGGAGTTGGTCCCACTAGAATTGTCTTATCTGTGTGTTGGCCTGGCCAGGTTTTGGCTAAAAGAGACAGATAAATCTTTCATTAAAAATTACGTTTTACATAAAGATGTTGCAGATTAGTTTTAGTAAGACTGGGTGTTATCTCCTTACAGGAAATGTGAACAAAATTTGTACTATTTTTATTCCAAGGAAAGCACATTTTTCTTTAATATCCTTTCACATCATGATTCAAATGCTATCACACTTCATAACCCTTGACCGGACTGGAATGTAAAATCTGCACATTTTGTTTCAGATGACGTACATTTCAACCTTTGAACTGATCTCGGTTCATTGCTTCGTGTTCTCTGAGGAAGTAATCTGTCAGTGTAAAAATTCCTGTACATTATTCTGAAATTACACAGATTGCCTTATTCCTACAAACACACTTTCATTTTTGTCAGTACATGCAACATTGGATTTTATCACTTTTTTTTAAATCACCAGATTTAAAACCACATATTTCATAAGGTAGACTAACTTCACTAAAACATAATATATTTAAAGGCACATGATGTAACTTTTCTGGTGAGAGGTCCCGCTTGTCGCTGTAGAGATGTTATTATTGTAATGTTCCACGGTGTTAAACATGTATATCTTCAATTACAGTTGTTTTTATTGCTGACTGAATGTCGTAAAAACAGGTCTATGTGTCACTGCAGCAGGTGAATATGGACCAGTGGATTCAGTCTGACTCACTCCAACAGATCAGTGTGTGGAGGGAAAACAACTTTCTCCAGATAAACTCAGACAAGACTCAAGTCATCATCTTTGACCCACAGAAACATAGAGAAAGTGTCAGCAGTCACCTCTAGTCTCTCTCTAAAACCTTTAAAACAGGCAAGAAATTTAGAGGTAATAATGGACTCAGACTTGAACTTTAACAGACACATCAAATCAGTAACATCTGCAGCTTTTTACCATCTAAAAACATGTCAAAAGTCATAGGTAAACTGCAGTAGTTTAGACGACTGTAACGTCCTGCTTACTGGACTCTCCAAACGAGCCTTAAGACAGAACAGAACATCCAGAACATCCAGAACACTGCTGCTCGGGTCAGGACTAGAACCAGGAAGTACTTCACACATGTGTCCTGTGGCTCAGGTCTAGAACCAGGAAGTACTTCACACATGTGTCCTGTGGCTCAGGTCTAGAACCAGGAAGTACTTCTCACGTGTCCTGTGGCTCAGGTCTCCGGCTCCTGTGGCTCAGAGACTTTAAAGCAGCTCCGTGTGAACAAGTCTCTCCATGGACCAGCACCAAAGAACATCTTCCATATGTTAGAGCCACATGAACCATCTCACATGAGGAGGACTTCAGGGACCGGCCTCCTGCTGGTTCCAGAGTCAGGACTAAACATGGAGAATCAGTGTTACAGTTTAATGCAGCTGTTGTATTGTGATTTTAATATCTTTTTCATTCTGTAAAACACTTTGAATTGCCTTGTGTACAAATTGTGCTGTACATATAAACTTGCCTTGTACCATAGATACTGTCCTACCAAACTAAGCCACAACTAGAAAAACATGTCATATGAACTTGTCTCACAAAATGCTGTCAACCAGTCTGTTAAAATAAACTTTGTATAGAAATCTAATCGTATTTTGAAATCATGTTATTCCACTACTTCCTGGCGGACTGAGTAAGACTGGACTAACCAATCCCACCGTTGTACAATAAAAACAAAGCTTTGGTTCCCGATGAGGCCTGTTTATCCTGTCACTACACGCCTCTCTCACTGTGACCACAAACAAATCGCTCCAACAGAGAAATTAAGCCGTATAAATAACCACCCAGTTACTGTAAATTCCATATCCTCTTCCCTAGAATTTCTTGATAATTTGTGACTAGTTGCATTTCCCTGTTTGGTCAGACGGAGCTACTGTTGAGCCCAAATAGCCACAGTAACGCTATTGTTCCTAGCAGTAGTGTTTTTATTAACTACTCAGAACTCATCACTTTCAGATCAACATTTTATGGAACTCAAACCGAAACTGGATATTTACAGAAGAACAGGTGCACGGGAATTGAAATGCCGTAAATTTTATTCAAAAAGTTCTGCCGAATTTCATTTTCTGCTGTTTGTCCGTCACATTTAGTCGTTTTGCATGAACTGAACTGAAGGTTATAAATGAAAATGACACTAACAATTAAGGAAGTGTTAAAAAAATACATCACGGCCCAATGCTAAAGGAAAGAAAGTGATAGCGTTTCAAAGGGAGCACAGGCGTGGTGATTTTAGTTCTTGACCTGGGAAATTAAAAACTCACACATGACCCAGTTTTGGCAAAATACTCGGTGAATTCCCAGATCGGACTGTGAGTAAAAATGGAGATATGGACTAGGGATACACCGCCGATACTGGAAAATTAGCTGGATCGGACATCGGCTTCTAAATATCAGTAATAATTTAAACTGATGTAATATAAAGACTATTTCCTGATTGGAACTGGCTCAGAAAGTCTCATAATGTTTGAGTTTTTACTTACACAAAGCTGCTTTATAGATAACTAGTAGCTACATAACACGTTTGTATCAGTTTTGTCTTTTTTAACCTCCAGAGACCCGAGCTCTTGCAGGACTTTATTTGCAAAAACTATTAACTGCTTGAACACATACATTTTGTGTAAAAAACAAAATGAGAAACAATTGTGCCTCTAGGAACAATGTGTCTCATTTGTGCTGTTGACAGGTACAGGAAGACATATGCCTTTAAATAAAAAAAATAAAAAAAAATAAAAATACAATAAATAAAAAAAATTAAAACAAAAAAATTAAAAATAAAATAAAATAAATAAATAAATAAATAAATATTCCAAACTCTTAGAAATATAAAAAAATGAACATGTTCTTGTTGCTGTTCTTCTAAAAAATTGCACTGTGGCCTGAACAACCCAAAATGTGTTGTCCACAGATGAGGACACCAGGTCTCAGGAGGTTAATTTTTGTTTTAAGTAAATAATAGTTTTTTTCAGTTTCTTTACTAGTATCGGTCATCGGGTATCAGCAGATATTTAAAGCAAAAGTATCGAAATAAGTGTTGAAACTGAAAAAGCTGCGTCGGTGTGTCTCTACTGTGGCAAAGTAAGTTTATTTGTATAGCACAATTCGTACACAAAGTGCTATACAGAATTAGAAGGACACTAAAATCACACAAATCAAAACATAATCACAGAAAATCATCATAAAATTTATATTAAAATGAAAAAGCATGTAGAGGTTGAACAACAGTGGTCCTACGATTGACCCCTGAGGAACCCCACAGCTCACTACCATGGACTGAAGATGATTATTAACACGATGGTTCAAGACTTCTATCTGCCGCTTGCTTGTCTCCATGGTGATATTCTTGCGTAGCCAGAAATGTTATAGTATGACATTATCGTTTAATTTTACCCTGACTAAGATGCATTGTCTCTGGGAGCTGGTCGTGTCACGTGTTTATCTTTGTGGAGTTAAATTCCATGCTGCCAAACCTGCCAGGCATGTACCGGTAATAGCGTCTCGGCACAGGAAAAGTTACACAGATCACCTTTAATAACCAGGACTGCAAGCTGCTCGAGTTCAAAAGTTTTACAGCGATAAAAATTAAAAAAAAGATACAAGAAATACTGCCACTTATTTAATTGTATTGTTTTATCTTCTGAAGGAGGTTGGTTGAGGGCTACACCACAAATACAGATTACAACACATTACAACTACTGCAACGCACAATTAAAAAGTCCTATAAATGTGTTCCTAGAAGCCAAACCATTTGTTTTCCACTATTTGAAGACGTCCTGATTAGACAGCCTGATGTGTCTGACGCAGCACCGCACATGGCAGAAGGTCATGTGACTTCATGAAAGAGTGAGTGATATAGGGCGTGACCACAGAGCTGCGGTGAGGGGGAGTGTGTGCTTCTGTGTGTGTAGGTGTGTGTGTGGTAGGTGGTGTGTTGGGGCTGTAATGACTCCGTTTAGTGGAAAGAGAAGACCCAAAACAGTATCACGCCCCCCCCCCCTTCCCCTCCACCGCTGTTTGCCAGGAAGCTTCATGTGCAAATGACAGGTTATAATGACAATTAAGAGAAAAGCGACTTTGTTTAGTGACATGGTTCATATTTATTATCGTTTTACATCCGTCTGTGGCAGTAAAGCAAAAAAAGTGCAGCGGTAGGACGCTTTGTGCTGCTCATGTCCAACCAAAAAGTTACATTATGAACTTCAGAGGTTTGATATTTTAGCAAAAAATATAAATAGAATAATGTGAAATTAGTTGTTTAACCTGTCACTTTTAGCACAAATGAACACTTTTATTTACTTTTATTTACTTTTATATTTACTTCTATATTTACTTTTATATTTACTTATATATTTACTTGAGTGAACAAGTAATGAAATAAAGTAAAATGATTACATCAACAATATTAACTTTATTGCATAATTTTGCTGCAAGAGTTAAAAAACAAGACAAAAAAGAAAACAAAAAAACAAAAACAAGACAGCACACACATACATACACATACATACATATACACACATACACACATACACACCCCTACGCACACATGCATGCACATACACATGCACACAAATACATGCACATATACACACAAACATACGCACACATATACACAAACATACATACATATACACACACAAATATACACACATACATACATACACACACATATACACAAACATACACACATATATACACAAACATATACACACATATAAGCAAACATACATACATATACACACATATACATACATACATACACACACCTATATACATACACACACACGCACGCACACACGCACACCCCCCCCATACATACATACACACACACATACATGCACACACCCACACACACACCCCCACACAAACACGCACGCACACACACCCACCCCCCCCACATACATACACACACACACCCCTACATACATATACACACACACACACACGATTATATTCGTCATGTCTGATAGTTGATAGAGAAAAGTTCTTTCCACAGTTTACGTCTGACTCATTATTAAAGGTTATGAAGTTTTGGGGAAGCCAAAACTTCCACTTTTCGATGGCCTTTTTATTTTGAACTTCTAAAATTTCCTAAAGTTAACTGATACTGTGACTAAAGTATCTTGGAACTGGTCTGAAAAGGTCACCGCAATTTCCAGATAATGTTTTTGACTTATTTTTTTTTAACTAACATAAAACTTGCCCTATTATTTTACACCAGTGATCTGTTATTTGTTATTAAAGTCACGTGGAGAAAATCAGCCAATAAAAACGTCCGTCAGCGCGCCGAAAACTGTTGCTAGGCAGATTTCAGAGAGAACGCTGCAGTTTCACTTTCAGATTCCGAGAAAACACGCCGCTTCAGACGCAGACAGACACGACCGCAGCGTGGAGGTCCAGAATTACACCTGGTATTGTGTCTGCTGCTCGTTCGTGCGATAGAAACTAGGACAGAGGAACAGTTCACAGCTGCAGAATGGAGACGATTATCATTTTAATGCGAATGGGAGATAGATGTCGTTTGAGGACTGCGGGAGAGTGTTTGGGTCCATTGGGAAAGACAAGAGTGTAGCCTAGATGTGAGTACTGGATAAAAAATGGAAGTAGCAGAGTTTACGTTGACTTTAAATTGAATTAATGAAATAGCCCACTGTTAAAAAACACATTTATTTAAATATATGTCTCTTTCAATACCTTTGAAAAAAATAAAAATAAAAATAAATAAATAAATAAATAAATAAATAAGAAATATTATAATAATAATAATAATAATAATAATAATAATAATAATAATAATAATAATGCATGAAAAAATAAAATATAATAATATAAAATGAGTAAATGCATGAGTAATGAAACATAAATAAATCAAATAATAATAATAATAATATAATATAATATAATATAATTTAATATAATAAATACATAAATAAAGATATTACTAGCAAGGCTCATAACATCTATAAAAATGCTTCTATAAAACAGGCAAGGCTACATAAAATGAAAACTGATAGGAAGACTTGAGCCGCTCTTCCCAGAAAAAGAAAAGTGAACAGGAAGCAATAACTTGTTGGGATCAGCATTTCTCCAAAATGGTGAGGATGTTTGGGTTCAGTTGGAGAGGTCTTCAGTTTTCAGTTTTAACTTAACTCACTGAGCAACTCCTTTTACAGTAAAAGATATGTTTCATCAACCGTCCTCTGCAGCTGCTCCATCCTCTTTCATTGTACAAGTATACGCAATATATGACTTATGTACAAAGGATGGGTAAACATTAGTCATGGATAAGCTCCAGGATGAACATTCTTTAAAGTTGGCTTAATCCACACGTTACAAATACAGGAAAACTGCTCTTTGTCTGCATGGAGATTATTCTGAAACTGAGCAACGTGGATAGAAACTAAAACTTGCACACTTAGAGATGACCAAAATTCAACATAATTCATTCTTGGTTTCAGTCTGTCAGTCAAACTTTTCACATCAGGTTCCACCAAAGAAAACATCTGGATTTCTGAGAACCACCAGATGTAAATCAAATCATTTTCCACTGTAGTTTTAGGCAAGAAATGATCCAAAGGAGGACAAAAAAGTGGATAAAATGAGCTCTAAATCTGGCAAACCCTCAAACTGAAGACCTGTCCAAGTGTCACCTGAAGCACCACATGCACTACAGTTTGAGAAACACTGATCTGATCCGTAAACGTTCACTGTGCTCTTTTGTCCAGTGCAGTACATCTGTTAGTGCCATGTTGACCGTAGCCACACGTGCTAAATGATTTAATACAACTCTTAAGTCTATTTTTAAAATTATTTTTATTTTATTCTGTTCTTTAACAGTGCGGTGCAATACTGGAATTTCCCCACTGTGGGACTAATAAAGGCGTATCTTATCTTATCTTATCTTAAAATGTGTTACAGGGCTGGAAAAAAAAATGTTATATTTGAAAACAATGAAACAAATCTCCAAATTTTAATGAAAGAAAACAAAATAAAACAACAAAAAACACTGCAAAACTCAGATTGTCAGATTGTCGTTCATTTTATGTTTCACTTTCCAGTTTATAGGCGACATTTTGAGGACATTTGTTCATTTAAAAGCTATAATGCACTCGCTCTGAAGTAACATCATGTGCAAATCCTGCATGGGAAATGTTTGAGGATGTTGTTTGTATAGATTAAGCGGTTTGTGTGATTGTGTGTCTTTGCATGTCTTTGCATCAGACTGGGCTTTGTAGAACTTGGATAGAGGCCAGTATTGTAAATGTGTTGTTTGTAAAAGGGAGTTTCCTGGCAGTAATTACTTGTACAGTCATTAATCATTGTTGGACTAGGTCACGTGGGTCAAACTCAAGGCTCAAGGATCAAATGTGGCCCGTCATGTCGTTTTATGTGGCCAGCGAGATCGTAAAATAAAAGGCATGAGTGTCATTTTAAAATAAGTCTCTGCTGCGTCGAGTGGAACTGAGAAATATTTGCAAGTAATGATCCCAAAATGTTCAGGAAGAGGAAATTGTCGGCATTGGAAGGCATTTTCAGGAAAGGTGTGAATTTGAATACAAGTTTGTTCTTCAAAAGGAGAAAAACCTGTATGTTTTTTGTGTCAAGAGGCAGGGTCAATGTCATTGTCAAAAAAAATACAATCTACATCAGAATTTTGACGTTTAACACAGAGCTGAGCTGCAAAAGTTAACCTGCAAGAAAAATAACAAATGGTCCAAGAGTTAAACAGCTATAATCTCAGCAGAAAACGTTCACAAAAGCCACTACCAAAAACATGCGTCAGTGAAACTCGCTCTGTTGTGGTTGAGTCTTTTTCAGAGGTTGTGATTTTGAAGCGGTGCTGAAGGTTTGAGCAGGTGAGACCGGACACTAAACGTAATTACATTTTTCTTTACACCAAATTTGTTTACATTTAGTTACATCTGGCCCTTGATGCAGATGTGGCCCTGGACTGGGTTATAGTGGATGGACTAAACCACATATGTCAAACTCAAGGCCCGGGGGCCAAATGCGGCCCGACACATAATTTTATGTGGCCCGCGAGAAGGTAAATTAAGGATTGACTGTCATTTTAAAATAAGTCTATGCTGCTTTAATGTTTGCACTGACAATAAACGAATGAGATTTTCCCAACAAGTGACACTGAGAAATATTTGCAAATAATCATCCCAAATTGTTCAGGAAGAGAAACATTTTTGGTGTAGAAGGCAGTTTCAAGAAAGATGCTAAAGGTGAATACAAGTTTGTGCTTTAAGGAGAAAATCTGTATGTTTTTTGTGTTATGAGGCGCGGTCGGTACAATCTACGTCGACATTTTGACACCAAACACGGAGCTAAGTATTAAAAAGTGAGTCTGCAAGAAAAACAACACATTGTACAATAATTAAAAGGCTTAAAAAGTCTGTTTTTGAAGCAGAGCTGAAGGTCCTGACCAGATCCACACTTTTAAAAATGTCAGTTTATCAGAAAATTCACATACGCAGATATGTAATATTTGCAACTTGAATAAGTAATAAATACAGAAACAGTTATTTAACAAGTTTAAAAGTAGTTACATTTATTTTACATGACATTCGGTTACATTTAGTGACATTTACTCTGCCGCACAGTCACATCTGGCCCTTGATGGCGGCCATTTTGCTGATGTGGCCCTCGGTGAAAATGAGTTTGACGCCTCTGGACTAAACCAAAAATAAATAGAAAATAATGAGTTTAATGAAGAAATAAAAGCATCTTACCAAATCCTTATCAGATTATAAAACTTAAAGGAGACCGATTGTGCAAAAATAAACTTCAGAGCTTTTGACCATATTATTATTATTATTATTATTATTATTATTATTATTATTATTATTATTGTTGTTGTTGTTGTTTTAGTCATTTTAGATCAATATTGCAGTTTTAAATGACCAAAATGTAACTTATAACTAATAATTATCCACGAGTGTCATAGATTATAACTATACGGCCGACAAAAGCACAATATGTCGAAGCAGCTTAGGTTGAACTCAACATTTCTGTCTGTGTTCTGACTTTTAAATGAATAGTGTATTAAAAAGTAAAGCCTATGTGAGGTATAATAGTCCTGAAGTTAAGTGTAACACCCTCTACTGTCAACTGTCAAAAGAAATAATGTGCAGCGAGGCCATTGTCAACATCAGAGTCTTTACAGCTTTTCACTAAACCAAAAGAAAAATGATTCTACGGTTCGACCCTGTTCACGCAAATGTCAGGCCCTGTGTTTGTAAAGCTAATAAAAAAATGATGATTAACGTGTCCCATTGTGTCGCTAATCTGGACCGCTCTTCAAAGCATGAGTACAGTGTGGGGCGAGGGTCAAAAAACATTCAACCATTCAACCATTGTCCCAAAAAGCCAAACCCTCTGCTTTTACTTTGACAGCGATTCCCTGGGATCCATAGGTCACTGGACACACTTCTTGTTTAGCAGATACAGGCGAGGTTCTTGGAAAACAATAAAACAATCTCTACAGATAGTTGGGATTCTTACGAAGCTAATTTCATTTGCGCTTTCACTTTCTTAATTGCAGTTTGGTTCTGATAAATGACTGGGATTACTAGATTTGGTCAAGTAGGTTATGATGTAATGCAGGGGTGTCAAACTCAATTTCAGCAAAATGGTTCGTCTCAGATTTGCAAAGATATAAAAAAATATGTCTGTGTAACTGCGTAACTCCTGATAAACTGACATTTTATGACGTCATACATTTAAATTTACCTTGCCACGGGCCACATAAAATGACATGGCGGGCCGCATTTGACCCCCGGGCCTTGAGTTTGATACATGTGATCTAACGTCTGAAATCATGTGAAATTGTTTAAAAAGGCGCAGGTTCAGATAGCATTTTTGACGTTGTTTCGCATGTAGCTTCGTTAGCATTGTAAGAAGCTTTTATTTGGGTGATTTATTACGTTGGTTGTTCAGCAGTATAATTTACAAATCAATTACAGGTTCTGGAAGAAATGATTTAGAACAAAAGCGCGTTGTCGTTGCCAAATTTACAAAACGCAAGTCAATTTCATCACGGTTTTATTGTGATGAAATTGTGCGGTGATAAAACTCTAATATATATTTTTGCAGCTACGTCTAAAACATGTTTGGCTTATTATTACATGAGCTTTTATTTAAGTTGTACACAGTTTAGTTGCGTAACATCCTTATAATAATAACATCCCCGTGTTTATGATCAGTCCCTTGTACGTGCGAGAGAAGTAAAAGCAAAAGGACAGAAGTATTTCAAGATAAAGTCATGCGAGATGAGGAATCTTTGGAGAAGCACAGTGTTAATCTTATTTATTTCTAAGCAAGTGACAGCATTTCAGGTCAACAGTTAAATTTCAGATCTGAAAAGTGGCGACCAATTAAAAATACAGGTTTCTGAGCGATAAAAGCGCCGACTATGATGTGTGAGATTCCAACCTCTGTGAAGACAAGCAGCTGGCAAACACCCAACAGAAAAGTAAATGCAGCTTTAGATAATATTGAACTATTTAAGAAAAAACATTTGTGCGTGTAACTGTGAAATTGAAGTTTTACTAAGGGATTTCAAATATGAAGGTGGAGTAGCTGTGTACCTGCTGCGTTTCAAACTATGAGGTCATTTATTATTTATTATTTATCTGTTATGTCGCGTTTTATAAGAAGACAACTGTTGTGCAATAGTAGTTATAATAAAACTGAATAAGGATGTTCCTGTTTTCCTGACAGGGAAGTTGGTTAAGCCTTGTCTTTACTGCAGTGAAGTGAATTGCATTTTTTATAAACACTTGATAACAAAGCTCTGGATTTGGTGCAAGAAATATGATAAAGTTGTGGGTTTTTTTTGTGGTATGGTTTGTGTTTGTGTGTGGCAGGCGTGTCCAAAGTACTTTTTACTGTACATTTTTGAAAGTTTACTGACTATCCATCTCAAATATTTAATGCGTCCCGGGATGTGAGCGTGAGTAAAAGTCTAGTGGTTGTAATAAACACACAGGTCCCTCAATTGCCGCTCAGCTTTGTATATGTGTCCCGTAATGATAAAACTTTAAACTGGGACTAAACCCGGAATAGACCAGGACGAAAGTAACATCAAACAAAGTCGACATCTGACACTTATCTGGGTTCAAACCAGGACAAATGTGAATGCAACTTGAGAACATGGAGTCAGGAAACGTTAATAAACTTGTAATGGTAGAAGTTTATTTATCCTTCCTTTTTTAAATTCAACAAAACACGTATGAACAGATAAACGCGAGACAGAAATAAGTGGCTTGGACGAGCAGCGAAGCGTCTCCACTCCTGCAACTTTTCGTCCAGTTGACAGATTTAACTTCAGACCTGACGACTGAGGGATTACACAGATACTTTACTTAGAGCTTACCAGGCAAAGCAATAACATCTCCATGACGACAAGGCACATTTTGCACCTTTAATATACAGAACTACTAAAACCCATCTGCATCTGTTTGTTGCATTCGTGAAAATACCACACTTTATGGTTTCTTTGTGAATTTAGACGACTTACTTTCATGATTTTGCATTGCGTTTACATTTAAATATGACACAGCCAGCAATAATTAATGAAATCTGGATCGTACTCGTCATTACTTATTAACTTTTGCAACTGATCCAACTCTATAAAACGAAGTGAAAGTCAAGATTTCCTAAACAATGCACCCCTTTGTTGGAAAGCGCGGGCCTAAGTTACCGTTTCTCGCCTGCACGCTCACTCGTAAATGCATTTGGGTCGTATGCTTGTGATTATGAGTTTTGCTGTGTCTCTTTTTGCACACATGACCCGTCTGCTGAACACACAGGCAGCTCACGTCACAGCCCAGTTACAAAGAAATGAAACTCATGGAGAGGCCCTAGAGAAAAAAAACAAAACAACCAAGGACGTATTTTGCGCTGATATGCAAGGTTATCAACAATATTTCCAAAAAAAACCTTGCAAGATGTATAATAATAGTTGTATTACCACGTTTTGTAGTTGTAGATTGCATGCAGACCTTGCAGATAAAAAAATAAAAAAAAGCAAAGTGTGCTCCAGCTTTGCAGTTGTAGCTTATCTCAAAAGGACAAGTAAGGTCAATAGGAGGGATTAAAAAACACAACTTATCAACAAGTACTTTCTATATTATCTGTGGTGGGCCGTGCTGTTTTTACTGTTCACAAGATAATCCTCTGCTGCGCGTTAGTCTGTAAGAAAATAAAGGACAAAACAGTGAATATCATTACTCAAGTAGAAGTAAAAAGTACTTCAAATATGCTAGAATAAAGAATAGCATGTGTTTGATTGTGGTCAAATAAAAATAATAATAAAATAAAATTAAATAAATAAATAAATAAATAAATAATAATGTATTTTATTTATATTACACTCAACATTTCAAATCTATTATGTTACTACTGTTGCTGTTTCTACTACTACTACTGCAACTGTTACTGCAACTACTACAATAACTGATTCCATAATTCTTACCAAAACAACATTTACTATTGTAAGATGCACTTTTGTTTTTGGTGCAAATACTGATGCATAATACAAAAGTAAAGTCAATAAATATGAAGCAAATCACAGCTTTAACATAATAATAATAATAATAATAATAATAATAATAATAATAATAATAATAATAATAATAATAATTAAAAACTGACGTTAACGCCAAATTTTCTTTACAAAATGTATCTATATGAGAATTCCAGACATTCTACAAAATTGCTAAACATTTTAAAATCATAATTGATGTAAAATATTTGTTTGCAGCCACAGAAAAGATACTGTCTCCAACTTTTTGCCTTAAGCTGAGCACTTGAAAAACATGTTGACTTAATGAGCCTGAAGGTTAAAATGAAAGTTAAGGCTCCTCCGCCCTGTGCGTGCACTGCAGGATATTATTCAACTGTTTAGAAACACTCCTGGTCTTAACTTTCTGTTTGTGTGTCCGACTGTTTTGCAAACACAGCTCTTGCTTTGTACATCTTTGCAAATCATGTTCTGAGTTTGATCAAAAGGATTTGTCCAAGTGCAGACACAGTGAGCTGATGAGCTGCCAAATTAAAGAAAATTAGACTTTTATTAAATTATAACCATTTTATAACAGTGTCCATCATGATGAACTCACTCCTGGTTGTATTTTGATTATGATTTTGTACTTTTGACTGAGTGGGTCTGTATTATCCTGCAGCTGAGTCTTGCTTCCTCAGAAAAAAAAAAAAAAAAAAATCTGTTTTCCACTTAGCCCCGCCCACTTCTCACCTGTGATTATTCAAAAAGATCAGACTCTGTGTCACATGTATCATTGAACCCTCTGCGTGTGACATGGAGTCTGGTCTTTTGTCACATAGGACATTTTTATAAAAGAAATGCAGAAATTAAAATTTAAAATGAAACTATAGAGGCGGAGCCTATTCGCTCTGCAGTGTTGAGCAGGAAACCAATGGAGCTGTTTCTATTTTAAAGCCTTTTTAAATCAATATTGTTGCCCACAATGAAGAAAATATATAATAATGATCCATGCAGGTTATATTTTTATATTAAGTGCCTGAAACATATATGTTTTCTTTGAGTCTGTTTGCAGCAATAAAATAAGCAAAAGTGAATGAAATATTACAAAATAAAAGTTGTCACGGACCCACTTGAAAAACATAAACATAACATATGTTTTTACAATAAATGCAGCCAGTTTACTCTGACACAGACCCGTCCCCCAAACACAAGGGAAAACTCCAAGGACCAGTGGAAAGTCCTTCTGGTGAGTTTGTTGTGATTTTAGTTCAGTCTGTACTGACTGGACACTGAATCACTTTATAAGACACTCACCTCCTCTAAACATGACCATACTTAGTGTTTTCAGTGACATCATCTTGACTCTAAAACATGTATCATTGTGTTGGATCCACTGTTACAATAAAGAGGAAGTGGAAATGTCTCAGATGAGTTTTTCAGGTTAGTCAGATCCATCAGACTCCACAGTCCCTCTAGTCCTGAGTAATGCCATGTGTACTATGTGTACTATGTGTACTGTGTAGTACTTGTGCTGTGCAGCATGTGTACTGTGTAGTACTTGTACTGTGTGTTTGTGTACTGTGACAGTCATGTGGTTTCGCGGTTTGCGCCCTGGTCATGGTAAAGGATTTGCATTGAAACGAATGCTACGCTTAAGTTTCACTTTCGTTTACTAGAAGCGCTCAGTCTGACTATAAACAGAGCAGCTCAGAGCAGCAGGGCGGAGTTTAAAGGCACAGGAGGCACAGGACGGACAGTATAAAAGATGAACCTTCAGACCTGAAACATTTAGAAGAGACGCACAGACGGAGCGCGGCACAGACTCGGGATTACGCGCCGCGTTTTGTGGATTTAAGGATATTTAAAGTGTGAAAAGTGCTGCACAAACAACACGGTAAGATTTAAAACGCTTCATTGTTAGATTATTTTAACCAAAACACACTCATAAGATTCACTGAAAGTATCATCTGCAAACACGTCAGGATGTGACATTTATATCACGTTATATTCTAATTGAAACGTAACAGGTGTGTCCTGTCCTGTCCTGTTCTGTCCTCTTCTGTTCTGTCCTGTTCTCTTCTGTTCTGTTCTGTCCTGTCCTGTCCTCTTCTGTTCTGTCCTGTCCTTTTCTGTCCTCTTCTGTTCTGTTCTCTTCTGTCCTGTCCTCTTCTGTCCTGTCCTTTTCTGTCCTCTTCTGTTCTGTTCTGTTCTCTTCTGTCCTCTTCTGTTCTGTTCTGTTCTCTTCTGTCCTCTTCTGTTCTGTCCTGTCCTGTCCTGTTTTGTCCTGTTCTGTCTTGTCCTGTCCTGTTTTGTCCTGTTCTGTCTTGTCCTGTCCTCATGTCTTAAACTGGGACAGGACAGATTGATCAGAAGTAATTTGACCCAAGCACCACGTCATTGTTTTAAACTGGATAAACAGTGAAGCCAAAGGTAAAATCTGCTGCTTCAGTCCTGAAGAAGCTTTTTGGACGAGCAGACAAACTTCTTCACTCCTACAACTTTTTGTCCAGTGACAGATTAAACATTTGCCTTTTATGGATCAGACCTGAGGGATTACACCACCTGGAGCAATAAAAAGGAGTGCTGACTGGAAAAAGTATCTGCTGTGGACTAGTGTGTTTCTTAAACAAAGAGAGAACAAAAGACAGTGATATTGACATAAGGCTCCAGATTGTCTGTGTCATTCATGAATCTTCTCTCTCTCTTCTGACTCATGAATCTTCTCTCTGTTGTTTCAGGATGTCAGAGGAGCAGGCAGAGATGGGAGAGGGTCTGGATGGAGGATGGTAGCCAACAGCACCCTGGAAGGTCTTCATGACTGCACACGCTCACTCTCATCGTCCTCTGCATCGTCCTCTGCATCATCGTCTGCTTCATCCTCTGCATCGTCCTCTGCCTCCTCTCGGTCCTCTTCATCCTCCCTGTGCTCCTCTTCGTCCCTGTCGGTGAGCCCCCTCAGTTGGGAGGATCTTCAGAGAGTCCCTCCTCCTGCTCCGGTGCACAGATCAGTGCCCTGTGTTTACCTCACACATTTCCCAGTCTTCTCCTGCAAAGAGGACTGTGACATCATCACGGACACGGCGTCTAAGCTGGAGCGCAGCGGGTTCTACTGGGGTCCTCTGGGCGTGGAGGAGGCTCACCGTCTGCTCAAAGAGGCTCCTCTGGGCAGTTTTCTGATCCGAGACAGTCGTCAGAAGGACGTGTTCTTCACTCTGTCCTACCACTCCAAGAGCGGCCCGGTCAGCGTGCGCATCGATTACAAAAAACACCGGTTCTCCCTGGCTGGAAACGAGCGCTCCTTCCCATCGCTCTTTGCTCTATTGGAACATTACATCAGCTCGCCCAAAAAGAGCCTGAGCGTTCCCTACAGGAAATGGGAGCCCACTCTGCAGGAGCTGTGCAGAAAGAGAGTGTTGGAGCTGAGCGGGAGCATAGGTCACATTTCAGAGCTGCCCATCACCACAGTGGTCAAAGACTTTATACAGGAGTTTCCCTACAAGTTATGACTGTCCTCTGCTGTGTCCTGTGTGTCCCTGCTCTAACTGCACTGTCACAGAGACACGGGGCTCCTGTCGGGACGCCGCAGCCCTGTCAGATATTTCATGAACATTACAGGACTATACACAACAGTTTAGTGAAAATGACTTTTAGTCTATTTATACCTTGGAAAAATAATAGTCATATGACAAATACTGCTGCTGTGTTAAAACAAAACTACAGGGACAGAATGAAAGTACAGACTGTTCTGGGCCCATGGGCGTCTCTGGGAAGTGTAGCACCAGGTCTTGTCCATGTGCGTCCATTCTTCAGTTCAGTCGGGACAGTCGGAGAAGTACGGCCCTGGTGGAGGGTACGGTTGAAACCAGCACAAACGTGTAGCACAAACTCTTTAAAAACTCTAATGTGAAAGTTTACATTATGACTGTGTACTACACTGGCTCAGATACCATCAGTCTGAATGTCGCGGTCGCTTCATGCTACTTTGTGATTTCAATGGTCAAGATGGTGCAAGAAACAGTGAGCTTTGTACTGTAACACACAAACTGTCAGATCCTTCAAATAATGTCTATTTTTTTATTTAGTTTTATTTACTAATATTATTAAAATTGAATGTCTTTGCTTGAACCCTTGTTGGTGTTATCATTGCAGCACAGACAGGAGGGGCGACAGTCTTAACGTACAGTATCATCCCCACAATGATTCATCTGTGGCGCCTGCAGACAGTGGTGGGCGGGGTTACCGGGGTAGTCAATGGCCTTTTACCAGAAACAGGGGCAGAGGTGACATACTAATAGTGCAGGCGTGAATACTAACCTAGCAAAATGAGAAACGCATCATACTGAAAGTCTTTGAGGAAGTTTATTTTTATCCTTTTAAATTATTGGTGAGAAAGTTGAATGTTGGCAGAGTTCATTCATTCATTCATTCGTACAACAGTTATTCGCTATTGGGTGCGGCTTCACTTTACTCGTGAAGCAGGTGCTATAGAACAGACGGTGACTCATAGTACTGCATTGTAGCGAAGGAATGTACTAGTGATGAAATAAATAAACTAGTGGGACAAGAATAAAACAGTAATTTGTCCATTCCAGCCTTCAGGGTTTTAGAGTTTACAGTTAACAGTTAGCATCTGTGTTTTCTCATCCGTGACCGCTCGCTCAGGATCCAGAAGTCAAATTTTTCATTAATTTTTCCTCATAAATAAATCAAATATTAAGAGTTCAAAGATATCGCAGAGGATAAGCAGATATGTGCAAACTTATATCAATAAATAGGTCAAAAAAACGTCATTTAAAACACAAGATTCAGTAAAACGCTTCAATAACTTGTCGGTTTATAAAGTTTCAGAGACATTTAAACTTAATTATACGTCTTGTGGTTATTAATTATGATGTCGCTGATTATCCCTGAGCAAGCTTTCAAACTTTTATAATTTTTTTCAGAAAGTTTATGAGAAAACTTAATGGTAATTAATGGGAAGTTTAGTTCTGTAAGCTCATTCTGGACATCACTGTTGAGCTCCACCTCTTCCATGAGCAGAGGTGGGTGGAGTAGCCAATTTGTAATGAAGATTGCTGTAAAATTCTGATGATTAAATGATTACACAGGTCAAAAAGTGTTAGATTAAGTCATGCACGTGGGTTTTTTTCCACTATAGAGTTACTCAAAGTGGGGAGAGGAGCCAAAACTTTTACTTAAATAAGAGAATTACAAAATTACTCTGACTCAAGGAGGTGTAACGCTCCACCTCAGTTCACACGTCAAAGCAGACTTCACATTACACTTTTAATATGGGCATGTGGGCAGCGGAATCACACCGATATATTTAGAAACAGTGGGTAGTAAATTTTCAGTTTTTACATCCTCATATGTCAAATGATGTCAGCACTTCTCTTAAACGTCGACGCGTGAAGTGATGAAGTAGCGCGTTCTAAACAGTTCTGAGTAGAAGCGAGAGGTAGTTTTTCAATTTTCTCAAGCCAAAAATCTGACATTTCTTGATACTACCGATATGTCAGCCATCGCAAACACTACCCGGAACACACAAGTCTGCGCACATGTGTCGAGACTTCTCTGAATACACTAACCGCAGAAGAGAAACACGTATAGACCACAAGATCATACAGGGCCCCACCACGCTGCATTTATGTCAACAAGTCAGGCCCTTATAGGAACGCAAACCACCGAAATCAAGTAGTACTAAAACTATGAAGTACGAAGGGGTAAGAGGTTGTTGTTGTTGTAGTAGAATAATTTATTGCAGGTATTTTTTTCTTAATTTTACAGTCAAAAGCATTTACAGGGCGTACAAACACACACACGCTCACTACAATCATGGGCTAGGGGTGGGCGGTATCGATATCGTTTAATTTTAGTTTTATTTTTAGCATTTTCTGATCAAAAATAGACTTCCCGAAATCCAGTGTTGTGCTGGAATGTGTCTAAATGTTTTTGGTTGAGATTCCAGTCTTGCACAAAAACTGAAAGTGCAGTAAAATTGAAAACAAAAGTTAGGAAGTGGCACTTTACACCTAATTCTGAAAGATTACTGTACTACATGAGAGGTTTTGGTAGCACTTCAGAAAAACTACATTTAATTACTTGAATTACCCGAAGATTTAGTTGAAAATGAGGAAATGGTTTATTAAGAATCAGGGCTGAACGGTTTGAGAAAAAGATCTAATTGTGATGCTGATCTGTGAATAGAATTATAGAAATAGAAAAAAAGGTTGAAATATGAAGTGCAAATTAAAACAAGAATCACATTTTTCAGTTTAGAGATGCAAAAACAAAAAAATGCCTTTGTGATTTGCCAATTTCGAACTTTCAAACCCTTTTAAGTATGATTCAGTCTTTGTAACTAATTCAAGGTTTAGGAGTTAGGGCATTAGTTTAGTTACTAAGACTGAATCATTCTTATCAGGGCTGCATGATAAATAGCAAAACGTGATTCTTGTTTTAGTTTGCCAGTTCATATTCCAGCCTTTTTATCAATTATTCTATTCCCGTATAAAAAAATCGCAGTTAGATATTTTTCTCAAATCGTTCAGACTTAGTAACTAAACTAATACTCTCCCTCCAAAACCTTTAATTAGTGACGAAGTCTGAACGATTTGAGAAAGATATCTGCGATTTTTGGGATAAAAAGGCTGAAATATGAACTGGCAAAGTAAAAGATGAATCACATTTTGCAGTTTGTAGAGGAAGTTATCGTACTTTCAACCATTCAAATTGCTATTTATCGTACATCCCTAATAAGAATGATAAAGTCTTAGTGACTAAACTAATCCTCTACCTCCTAACCCTTTAATTAAGTAGTTTCTAAGTGTGAACCATTCTTAATAAACCATTTTCTCCTTGTGAATTGAGTCAATGTTTGTGTTTTATTACTGCTAATTGAGGTGTGGTTATTATAAAGTATAACCTAAATTTCTTTTAATCAAAAAACGTATGCAGTTTTTGAATTCTTATCATAGACACTCATCAAAATGTCAGTATTATTTAACAAACACAATACACTGCCCACCTCTAAATGAACACCGGCAGCTCGTCACCGTGCCAAGCCTGCAGTGCACCAGTGATCACGACCGCTGCCATTCTGCTGCTATTTACAAAACCATACGGAAATACGAAGAGGAAAACTCCATAAAGAGAGTATTGCTCTGAATTTCTTATTTATAAAGTGGATGACTGTACAGTGTAAGAAATAACCCACTGATCATTAAGACTGTACAATATAATGGCACAGAAAGAAAAAAAAGGTCAAAGGTCAATGGCCGTGAGAGGTCGCTCTGACATTCTGTGCTTTGTTTGTTGAAAATAGACTAAGAAATTCCATTCAAACGTATAGATAGAGAGATAGAGATAGAGAGAGAGAGACACCAGCATTGGGAAACTTGTATTACATTCACCTGTCACCTCTGATTAGCTTTTGCAGAAGTAAAGCTTTGTTTTACTCATTACACAAAGTGAGAGGCTGCACTATTCTCTAAATAACTGCTTAGTCACGGCTCAAGAAACAACATTTTCAGAAGGTCTTGAGTTCTCGTTTCGATCCGGCGCGCTCTAAAGTGCTTCCAGGAACTCGACTGGTGTTACTGGTGCGTGCTAAAAGAGCTGACAGTACATTCACGCGCTGTTGGCCATGTCAGTTAATTAGTAAAGCAGCAATAAGGAACATTGAACTGTGTCATCGTTGTTGTTGTTCATTCAGTCTGTTAGCTCTGTCACTAGCGTGTTCGTTTCAGTGCGCGTTTACTGTCCTGGACGCTATCAAATGGGATGTTGTCATAAAACTGCAAATTAAAATTACACAAGGTCTAAAACTCTACGCAGCCCGAGTATATACCTGTTTTTCTTTGTTGTTTAAATGCTAGCTACAATGATACACACCCGTTAGCTTGAATCAAACCGTGTGAAAAGCGTAGACATTAGTAGGGATGGGCGATATGGCAAAGAATTAGATCACAGTTTTTATTTTCATTAATGTGCACTGCATTTTTCTATTGCCTTTAAAATGTCTGCCATTTCTGAATGCTTACGTTTCACTGTGACTGGTTAAATCCAGCCGTCACTCACTCACAGCCTTATAAGGACTAACCTATGAGAGAAAATGAGTGGGAGAAACTGTGTGAAGAGCTACCGTACATAAAATAGAGAAATAGTGAATCATGATAAACAAAAGGGCATATCATCACATGGATAAGGTCACCATCCGATTATTCTCACCATATCACCCAGCCCTAGACAGTAGAGCAGTGTTTGGTGCCACTGCCGTTCACAGACACACCCCACGCACTGCAGGGACACAGCAGCTGTTGTCATAGGTGGAATATGAACCGATGGTATCTACTTAAAAGCAAAGGGCTAAAAACACATTTGTATGACGTCTGCAGCTGCGACTAAGGGCATATCCACAGAACAAGTCCATTAAAACCCTTTGAGACACTCTGAAAACAGAATGAGTAGAAATGTTGCTGGTTGTGCCTGTTGATGCGTGCTGAGGACACACTGGAGCAGGTCTTCTCCCATGAAGAGAGTTCATGTCTTCAGAGAGAGTGCAGTTTGAGTTATAGTGGTTCAACCACTGGTCACTTTCTTGTGCTAAATTCCTAGTCCAGTTCAGGTGAGTCTATGGTGTCACATTGACCTGTCTGTGGGTGTTCGGGTGAGTCTTCATCAGTGGTTGTCATTTGCTCTTCTTTTACAGTAGCATCAGTCTCCTCTTCCTCCTCATCCCCCGTGTGTCCTAGCTCCTTCATCTCCTCCTCTTCTATGATGGTGGCCTGTCCTTTTGGGGCGACGCTGGTGCAGGGGTGGAGGTGAGGGGAGCCAGCAGGGGGCAGGAGAGTGAGTGACTCCACACTGAGGCTGTCCGTGGCGTCGTCTGTGAGGAGGGAAATGGTGGGCTGCGTGGCCGGAGTCAAGCTCGGGGCCAGCGCTGGGCCATGAGCGGAGGCAGGAGCGCCTTCTTCTGGTGCTACACAAGCAGGGGGGGTGTACGCAGAAAACACGCTCTCATCTGCAAAGACGGACAAAACAGTGTCATTCTATTTTATGGCTCTGGTCAACTTCAGTGATATCAGTAAAAATGTATCAGTAGTAAACAGCAGGTCTAAAGATCCAATGAAGCTGCAGCAAAGCAATTTGAGCTGTGCCGCGCTGTTTTGTGTACACACTGTCACATATGAAAGAACTTCCGAGGAAAGCATCATTCCTTTGTACTACAACTGATTTAGCTCATGTCTGTTCACTGTTCTGTTAGAATCCACATGAATCCCCTACACCCGTACTGAAAAGGTGCACCATGATATTTTTGCTATGCGGTGTTTATGGGATTAAACTAATCTATATTAAGGACCCCTTTGAAAAAGAGATGATGCATCTCAAGGTTCAATCCAAAATAAATAAATATATAAATATTGTATCTATTCAGTTACCTAAAATGTTATTGATCAATAATAACGTGCATTCTTAATGATAGCGGGGACGTCTCTCCAGAGATCTGTCAAACATAGTGCACTTAAAAGGTGCCGCACATGCTTTTTACTGCAGTTTTAAAGATATGAAAAACAGAACTAGTTCATTTGAAACTGCTTGCAGCTGTCCGGGCGTGTTCCTCACCTTCCAAACCCCTAGCAACTCAACTACTGACCCTGATGAGTTCATGACCTTCAGATGCCAGAGTGGAGTTTTGCTGTGTTTGTGGAAAACTCTATAATAAGATGCAGGCAGCAAAACACCTGTAGAGCTGCTTTTACAATCACATAAAAAACTGTATCCAGCCCCTTTAAGAGGCCTGTTTGTGTGTACATGTGTGTGTTACCTGCAGGGCTCTGCGTCGACACTGTACTGTTAGTGACAGAATCACAACGGCCTGTACTTCCACTGCCACTGGAGGGGGGAGAAGGGGAAGACAGGGGGGAGGGGCTGTGCTGGGACACACAGTGGGCCACTGCAAAGCCTGAGTATGACATGAACGCAGCGTTAACAATGACATCACTTGTGGTCATACACAGACTTTCTCAAGAAATACTTTTGCTGTACCAGTTAACATGTTTCAAAGATCATATCCTAAAAGGATTTCCGGATGACTTCTGTAAAGTTCAAATTATTTTCACAAAAATAACTCAGGTCAAAGAGTCAGAAGGCTGTGTTCGTGTGTATGACACTGATATCAGCCATGAAATGATTTAGAGCAGGGGATTTTTCCCTCATACTCCCTCAAGTTCATGAATATAAAACAGACTTTTTATTTAGTAAAATTAATTCCTAAAAAAATTAATAAATAAATAAGTTGTCAAGCTCCAAACCAGATGCTTGTATTGGCAGAGAATTGTCTGTAACCATTGACCACTGACTATTTAAAACTATTGGATGTGGATTCAGTTAAAATTGAATGTATAGAACATCACTGAATGACAGCGCCTGTGCTTTACCTGGTACTTTATCCACAGACGCAAACACAGATCTGCTCGCGGTGGGGTCATTGGGGGATCGTCTGGACTGCTCATAGAAGCGGAAAGGCAGGCCTCCTGGTGATGCATTCACTGTCTGTCCGAATCCCAGCACTTCAGTCGCACTGGGCTGCACAGGGAGGTCTAGGAGAGCTGCACACACCTAGAGTCTTAGACACAGCCGACAGAACGGGCAGGACAATGGTGCTGGATCTCACCTGCGATCCTCTGCATCTTCATTCGCCGAGCCTGGATGCGGCCTTTCGCCAGTCTTTGCTTGGCGATGATGCAGCGGATGTGGTCAGCAAATATAAAGTTGGCCTGCAGAATGGGCAAGGGCTTGGCGTGGGGGTTCGAGCTGGGCTTATGAATCACTATGTTTAAGGCTCTACTGTCATCCTCAACACCAGATACTTGCATGTCCTGTTAATAATATATATATAAAAAAATGCAAACACTGTCAAGAATACGCCCAACATTTCTATACAACAAACTAATACAATATAATTACTTACTTGCAGAAGGCCAGCAAATTTGACCACACCCCATCCAAGGCGTTTGGTGTCTGGTTCGACGAGACTCATTTGATAGATGTCCACAGCCAGGAACCTCTGAGCCTGGAGCCCGTCTTTACTGACCACCATACAGGCGATAAGGTCACTGTTATCTGGAGCAGAGAGCAGCACAGGCTTCCATGTTTAATCACGTCTTATTGTGAAATTAAATATGCTATAAATTAAAGCAAATATGAACTAAACAATTAGTGGAACAGACATGCATATCTGGGCGACAGGTGCAAGAGGAGAGGCTGAAAATAGTCAGAGGGACCAAAATGTGCAAAAGTAAAAAAAAAAAAAAAAAAAAAAAAGAGAAAGAGAAAGAGACTGTGTGCTTGAGTTTTCTTAGAATCTCTGCACCAGACATTAAAATTTGCCTTCATTTTTCTATGAAATGCTATCTCACAATAGGCTAAAAAGCTCTTTTTTTCAGAGATAATAATTACTGGAAGAAGAAAGGTATCGGTTCTAAGTTAATCAGGAGGATATGGGTTGATATGTGGTGTTAAGTTCTGAGTGTGCAGTAGAATTTGGTGAGTCAATATGTATCTTACTGAGATCTAAGACGTCATCAGTCTTTATCAGGTCCTCGGGTCTAGTCAAAGGCAGCTGTGTCTCTGGTTCCCCCTGAAGCTGGAGTGACAACGAGCGCAGCATGAAAAACACACGGATGGCCTGCGTAAACAGAGAGAGGGGACATATGTTAACAAAAGTCTAAATCTTTGTCCCGTATATGCATTAGGACATACTCGTCTTGTCTTCTCCACGTCCCCACAGGGCAGCCTCTTCACAAAGTCGATGCCCGTCAAAGGGGTGCCCGTCGGTGGCAGGAGAATGGAGGCGTCCATCATGAGATACTCCACATTCAAGGGTTTACTCTGCAGCACAGGTTATATAAAGTACTTTATTCACCCACTCTTAAGTTACAGCCTTTAATTTAAACTTGAGCTGAATAAAACATTAAGGCCACTAACAGTCATGCTCCTGTACTCATCCTCAAACATGTCCAGGAATATCTCCTCCCCCTGTGATAGGACAAATAATTTATTAAATATAGTAAAGGAAATGGGTTTGTATTTTCAAACTAGACACCGGCATATTCAAAATAAATTTAACAACTGCAGCATTAATGTGTGGATTTGTAAACGCACCTTATAAAATGTACGCAGTAGGTGGAGGCTTTCTTCACGGGCGCCCTGCAAATGAGAACAAGATGCTGAATTTTGCTTTTACTATGAATCATACCTGGACGACTGAGAGACAACACAGAAAAATCGATGTAATGTAAGCCCCGTTTTTAATATACTTTACACTCGGTTTAGGCTTGTAATTTGTCAATACCTCCAAGTCAAAAGGTATAAAAGTCCACCAAACAATGATAAGTTAGCGCAGGTTAAAGTTGGGACAGAAAAATAGTATTGTGTGTTACCTCAAGGCACGCGAGGTGGACATCTTTTATTATGCAGTCATTGCCGGAGAGCACGGACTGCTTTAATAAAAGGCAGCTAAGTTCCAGAGTGGCGAGGCGCACTCTGCCGTCTACAAACATAGGGCACAACACACACTTTTTTAGGATGTTATGATAATATGAGAATGTTAAAATAGTAGTAGTGGAGCAGACTGGTACCTGGCTGTGCACAATGGCTCATGATTCTGATGAGTCTCTCCACCAGCACCACACTGTAGGAGCTCCTCTGCTGCTCTGGTGCGGGCAGCTGCAGCCGCTCCAAGACGTCTCGGTTTATGCCTGCGCAAACAGCACAACACAGGCACGGGACGTTACAGGCTTTGTTTTGATACGTCTGCTCATTTCTAGTGAAAGGCAATGAGTTGAGGGCTGACCTTTACTGTGGGAGATGGCATAGAGCAGGCACAGGACAAACAGGGCCTGGTAGTCGTCACTGGTGCAGTCCAAGGCCGTGTACACCATGTCTAAAAAGGGTCTTCACAAACACAAACACGTACCCGTTTAACCTTATGGCCAGGGGACTACAGATGAAAAGTAGCCCTTTGACTAATTCTGGCTTTTTTTCTCATGTTTACACACATGTTTAATGGGATAACACAGTTCTCCTCTAAATAAAGTAATTTGATTTAATTTCTTAAAGAATTCATCACAATTTCTGTTGTCTTTTGATCCATTACATTTAATTTTTGTTTTTTTTTTGCAAATAAAAATCTGTGCTCCTACCTGTGTGTGTACATGCAGGTCGCTGCTGCCGTCTTCTCCTCATCGGTGATGTTCTGCTCAGTGAGCTCAGACACCTTAGATTTATCCATAACCACCATCTCTATTTCTGTACACAGCAAAACTACATTTCAGTTACTGCACTTGAACATTAAACTGAATTCAAAAACACATCCACCTTCTCTAAACTTTACACACCAATGAGAGTCACCAATGAGGATGTGATATGAAAGGATTCCTTCAGGATACTATTAGCAAAGTATTTGAACTATAGAATATTATAATATATTTAATATTATGAATAATGACTGGAGAAGGAATTGTTTCATATCAGTGATAATAAACACACATGCACACAGAGCCAGGGTGAGAGACAGACGGAGAGGTGAGGTGGAATGGTGTCACCCCGTGGGAGAGAACTAGGACCACCATAGACCAAACAAATGTGTATGTACACACTGGACAAACAAGGGCATTCTAATGGGCGGTTAGGCTTTTTAGCTTAACTTCTCCTGTTAAATAATGATCATTAAATAGTGATGTGACTTTTAGTGGTATTTAGTCCAATTCATTTTATTGGGATACAAAAACAAAATATATAATTATAAAACTGGTTACATAAGCCTTAGGAGACAAGGGCTGCAGTTTTATGGATGGTGGGTTGGATGAGGATAATAACACACAGAGGCCGTACGTACGGTGGCCTGTGAGGCACACACTCACCTTCGGCTGTCTCCCCACTGGCTCTGCTGCCCTTAGAGCTCCCACCTGCCACTCCCTCTGTACCTTTGGCCTTCTCCCGGACCCCCTCTCTCTCGTCCCAGCCATCGTCGGCCTCACCCCCTCCTAAGCCCGCCCGCTCCTCCTCCTCCTCCTCTCCCAAGTTCTTATAGTTGGGCCTCTTCTGGGTCTTTTTGCGTCCGCGGTGTCGGGACATTTCCAGAGAGCGTTCCAGTGATTCGGGGGGCTTGATGAAGCGACGCATTCCACCTGCACTGGCCTGACAGTAAAGGAAACAATGAGAAAAAATGAATAGTTTGACAGTGAAAATAGGAAATAACAAGAGCTATCCATTTCATAAAGAGTTACTTCAAAATATGAGTTATAAATCACTCAAACAAATAAGGTTTACCCACAACTACAAAGTCTGAACCTCACTAGAGCACATACTGCCTTTGTTTTCATGGACAAGTCACTACTCTCACATAATTTATACTCTATTTATGGATTTCAACATGTGCCTTGTTGCTATAGGAAGGGCATCGGAGTTAAAAAATAAAAACATGTGTGCAAACAGCAAACCTCGTGTGCTGATATAGGTGCACATAAACAGTGTAACACTTAAGGAGAAGTCATGCGAAACAAACCACAGAGTAAGACAAACGTGTGCGCTGTTCTGGTAAACCGCGCACACTCTGAGCCCAATGCTGAGAAATCAATGGAGGTCACCACTCACACATCTGTGCATGCCAACTACAGTGTGCACATGAAAGGGCCCGGTGCAGCGCGCAGGGGGAGGGGGGTGGGTTTCTCATATGCAAATGTTCAACAGCAGGTACAGTAACTAGGAGCACAAGCGCCCAAACACGCGGCACAATGGAGAAAGAGAAAAAAGTGCTTCCAGGAAAAGATCTGGGTTAGGTGAACCTGCTCTGTCAAGGCACCGTCGTGTGACCTCACTTCCTGCCACATCAAACACACACAGGAAGTGCCACCAACCACCTGCACTGACACCGGCCTGTACACCTGATGGCCTTTAAGCAAATCATACAATCCCACAGGTGACAGATTTTAGTAGCACTGGGAAATAAAAAATACAACAAAACAAAAGATGATATACAAATACACAATCATAAAATGTATAAAGTATCAAAGTATATGTATTATCTATTAAATATATAACTATTAAAAGGTACAGTATGTAACTTTTTGGAAGTGGCACGTCAGTTTTGTGAAGATGCAAGCCCAGTCACAGCTCATCCAAAATGAAAAAAAAAACAAACAAACAAAAAAGCTTTCTGTTTAGCCTTTTTTTTGGTTAAAAGGTGACATACTGTGGCTTAACCAGTTTATATTACATGTTGCGTACACAGTATACATGTCCAATTTGTGTGAAAATGTGATTGATTGACCGTTCCTAGCATGTCCTCATGTTGTGCGGTTGACCGATATTGTGAGTGCACTCCCCCTCCTTGTTATGTTCAGTGAAAAGGTGGGCCGCTTCTTACAAAAGCCACAAGTCTAACACGCGTAGACACGAGCTCAGTCAGGGAGGTTCTGAGAAAAAAACACGTGGGTCAGAGCTCAAAAGACGGGGGTTATGACATCAAAGAACACAAGTCATACAGACAGAAAGAGAGAAAGTAAGAGGAGAGGAGTGTCAAAAGAGGAGTGAGGTTAAGCAGAGGGAGAGAGGGGGAGGTGTGGGGAAATCACAGCACAGGCTATGGCACATCCAGAATCGAGACTGTGAGTGCATGTGGTTTATGTGCATGTGGTAGTGTAGAGCTGGGTGTGTGGGCTGCTGCTTATCACATCGCGAGGACTAAAATCTATATATAGTCACAACAATCAGGTCCCTGTGGACATGTATGCTTCAGTGTGTCACTGTTCATCTGTATTAGGGTTGAACGATTTGGGAAAAAGCTATAATTGTAAAGCATTGTGATTGAGATTAGATTTGTGATTGATGTTTTAATAATAGGGTTCTGTTCAAAGTTCACACGTCCAGAAGAATTGCCAAAAAGACTAAAATATGAAACTAATACAAGAATCACATTTCAGTACAGGGGTAGCAGATATTTAGAGAAGATATTTTGTCAGTTGTCATTTGTAGAGGAAATTATGGTACTTCAAAAAATTGCAGCCTTTGTGTTTTGGAGTCTTAATCTATACACAGTGGTCCCTCGTTTATCGCGAGGGCAAAACAGCAAGACCGTGAAAGGAGGGACAACTGTACACACTTAATTTGTGGGGACCTGCCTTCCTCCTGGAGACAAAACCAACAACGTGTAGGTTAAAGTTACGGTTCAGGTTAAGGTTAGGTCTCCACGAAACAAACTCAATGTAATGTCCCCAAAACTAAGAGTGTGGGGAGAAAAAAAAAGTACAAAAGAAATGTTTATCAGTAAAAAAAAACTAAACAAAAACAAGGCTATGTATCAGGAGAGTTGGAGTGTCTTACCATAAATGTGTGTGCACTTTGGATGTCTGTCTGCTGCGTGAAAACAGACAGGTCCCCATTGAGAATCACATCGGCTAAGGAGTTGACTAGAGGCTGGTAGTGGATGATCAAGAAAACCTGAGAGCACAAATAACACATTACATTTAGTTGTATCTAATATAAGTACCTCCATCATTTTCAGAAATATAAAGTAACCCTTGCACTCACTTGGGACAGCAGGTAGAGAGAGACTTGAGGGTTGATTTTTCGCTCTTCAGACTACAAAAGGTAAAAATATCAGTTGTGGTTGTACAGGAAAAGCTACGTTAGAAGACACAAGCTGGGATGGAGGCTTACAATTTCGGGGCTGATCAGGGAGTAGACGTAGAGGGGTAAAAAGAGCCGGTTGAGCAGGTGGTCCGTGAGCACGTCGTTAAGGAACTCGCAGTTGATTATGAGGATGTCGTTCAGGTAGTGCAGGTGGTCCAAATGCTCCGCCACCAGGTCGCTCAGCTTTCCACGATTTTTGTGTCTGCGGGGAAAAAAAGGGGGAATTTTGGATGTTGAATTAACCTGATTAATTATTTGGCAAACTCAAAATATTAATCTCATGATTTAAAGTAATTTTAACAAAAAAGTAATCACATATCGCACCACTTTCTGAAGCTACTGTGAAAAAACAATTTGACTTTTGTTTATTTATGTTTATTTATGCTGTCAGACAAATCATTGGACTTTAAACCCAGCAATTACAGAGATATTAACCATGAACCAGATGAACAAATCTTCAATCTGACAGTTAAACAGCAGATTCCACCACAGAATTCTGATCTGTCCTCCAGCTCAGTTTTGAACTATGGAGACTCCTTTCTGTGTAAACTCTGTACACCTGACTGAGCGGCAGGTACGTCAGAGGAGAAGCACTTGACTGAAAGGTTAATAAGACTCCCACACACTCTTTTCGGTCCTTCTAACCTAGGACCGTAACGCTGTATTAATAAAAGTGATCCAAGAGTGAGCCAGAGTGCGGGAGTCTTCTTAAAACCTTTCAACTATGGAGATTCCAGAGTGTAACGCCACATGAACACAAACTATAATGTTAAAACGAAATGCACTTGGAGCGAAAACGTTGACCTGGTGCTGAAAACTGTACTCACTCTTCATCCGTCTGTACACATTTGTCCAGTTCAATCACATGGCTCCCGATAAACCAGACCAGGTTACTGAAGTAAGGGACCGCAGTCTTATCTCTTATGTAGTGGAGCATGTGCTGGTTATCCACTGCAGAAAGTAACAGGTCAGGTTAATAAATAAAGCTTATATACAATACGGAGTTGAACAAAATTATGGCACTAACATACTAATATAACGATCAAAACTTATCACATGCATAAATACAATAGTTAAGCAATAAAAAGAAAGTATTTGATTAAAACGTCAGGAGAACAGAAGCTGGGTGTTACTTTAACGAGAGCAACATAAAACCAGGAATGAAAGAACAGCACAGCGGAATAACACTGAAAACTTAGAAAAGAAAGTAAAGTAAATTACGCCACGATTTGCACGGTATATATAGGTTTTTAAGATTTGTTTGTTGAAAAGAGGAAAGTAGAATTCAAAGCAAAACCACCAATTCAAAACAGTGTATTTGGCTGATAATACGAGTGTGTAAAATGTCCATGCAGCAAACACATGCGTTGAAAAAAAAGAATCCATTGTGCATGTGTAACAAAGACTGGAAGGAAGAGCAGGGCTGGATATAAGCATGCACATGTGTGACATTTCCTGTACAATTATTTAAAAAAAACAACATGGCCTGACAGTTAAAGAAAAAAAAAAAGACGGATCAGTACACCCAGCCCCCAGAAGAAGACTGAATGAATGGATCAACCAACTTACATGAGACTGCGGTTAGGCAGATGGGGCACGCAGAGGAGACAAGGAGAGGAGTGAGGGAAACAGACACAGGGTTAATGTGAGTTAATGTGGCATGTGAACTATAGAGGCCTCACAGGTATCGCAAAGTACAAACAAGGACACTGGACCACGGTCTACAATAGAATACCCCCACTATGACAATCTACCCGGGAATTATTAGCAGGGAATATCTGAAAGACGTAGCAGAAAACCCGACTGAATAAACGTGCAAAGGCCTACTAGGACAGAACTACAGAAATGACTATGGGGCAGGCCTTTAGTCATTGTTGATTAGTTAGAATAAGACACCATCAGCTAACCAAATTTATATTTGTCAGCTGATCATCATATGGGTTTATGTGGGACAAAAGCAGAAAGGAGAAGTTAGTGAGCAAGCTAGCTGAAAATTTGGCATTTTTTGGTATTTATGTGTAAAAAGGCAAATTAAACTCATGATTCACAAGTTTAATCTGTTGTTATATAAATATAAACTGTTGCCTAGTTCTTTTTTCTGCATGAATAATTGTTTTTGTATTAACTTCCACGCAGGTGCAGTCTTGTGAGAGCAGTTTGGGTCAGATACATAGAGATGTGTAATACTTTTTTCATGCCACCTTTTTAGTCGACTAATCGGGCAGGATATGCCATCTCATACTTTCAGGTTTACATTTAATGGATTAAAATTCTTTACAGTTACAATTAATCAAATGTTCTTTTTGATATTTACAAACCCAATTCCAAAACACATAAACACACAAAAAGAAATGGGGATTATTAACAAAAGATATTAGGTCAGATATGTAACCGGGATAGAATACAAAGTAAGTAAAGTTTAATTTTATTCAGAATTTGTTTTTTTATTTCAATAGAAAGCAGGTTGTTGGGTAATTAAAAATTTAGAAGACATTTCTTTTTCAGTGTCATGACTTGGGTTTGTAAAGTTAACAGAATGTCAGAGGTAGAACACTGTTTGGAGCCAGTCAACAGTGCAGGACAAATGCGACATGCAGAGGAGAGGAGATGACACCTTGTCCTCGGATAGTGACTGCAGCTGAACGCTGGATCAATGTTAGCACAGAGAGGACATGCATGAGCTGTACAAGAGAGCCAAATGCACAAGCTACACAAGTTCATCTAACATCAAGGAAGAACTCCTACACGACAAAAGACAACTGTAAACCAAACAAATATATTCAAATAGATTTTTTCTAGCTGAATGACCTTTTATTCCTAATTTACTACAGAGTAATAATAACTTATTTTTCACCACCAGTTTACAGCTCATTTTAAGATAGTGTTAGTAAAGTAGTACAGTAGTAGATAAAGTATTAGTCAGCAAATATTCATAGATTTTAAAGCACAGACAAGATGCAGTAAACAATCTGATACTATAGTAATTTGTTACCAGTTACTACAGCAGTTCTACTGACTGGAAGTTGTGCTCATGCACTACTGGCAGCAGCAGAAAAAGGAGACATGGACAGAAAGCTGTAGACAGGCTAACAGCGCCCCCTGGTGCATGTGTATTTGACCACTCACCTTTGTAAACATTGAGCGTGATGGTCCGGACTGCAATGCGCACCATGCTCTCAGGGTGGTTGAAAAACTTAATGGCCTCAGTGTACAGAGCAAAGTCATTTGTGTGCTGTGTGGAGGACATAAAGACGTCTGAATAAGAATACCAAACCCAACAGTGACAGAAACAGGACATTCTATAAGGCTCTCCAAATAAAGAGTCATAGAGCTTTTTTCATCACATACAGGCTCAGAAGGACAGTTTTGTAATTTCTCTGCAGCCTTACCTCATTGTAGAAGAAGTGCACAGTATGGTTGTTTAGTTTAAGTGAAAGCGTCTTGAGGAACGATATATAGTAGGCCATTATCTCCTCATCAGAAAAGTCAAACTTGTGGACGATGATGGAGTTCACATGATTGTTTGACAAGAGATAATCTAAGACAAAACAATAGATTACTTTAATCAGATAATGCGTTGCTAATGGAATATAAACTAAAACATGATGATGAATATTGTTGCTTTAGTAAACCACAATCTTTGTCGACACTCACATAAGGACGTCTCGTGGCTGATGTTCTCAAACAGAATATTGAGAGTCTGAAGGAGCTGCACACACACGTAACGACCAGACTTTTGTCGAAGGATGTTGAGGAAGAAAGCGAACATGTTCTTCTCCAGGAAAAAGCTGTGAACAGATAAGGTTGGTCAGACTGAACAACACCAGAGAAGCTTTTAATAAAAACTGCAGCGAAATAACTAACCAACTATATATTGGGAATAGAATATTTTGCTGTATTATACCTTTATGTGGATAATATTGCTATAGCATAAGAGTTTTTCTATTGCAATAATCAGATGGTACTTTCAGTGTGCTGAACTATAATTAGTGCCTGGTGCTGCACAAAAACAGACACACAAAAAGGTCTCACTATGTATAAGATCACATTGGTTCTGTTCTTCTATTTTTAATCAACACATTCCAGATTCTCATGGCCAGCACAGAATGGTGGCCGACACAGGCTAGGACTCACTCAAACACAGAGCTGTCATTCTGATCTCCCCAGATGAGATTCTCAGTGATGGAGCGGATCGTCTCCACCAGCAGATTTCTGTTGTGGTCTGTCACTGTGGTGTTTTTGGTCAGGACATGGTACAAATACCTACAAAGAAACATTCACAAGAAAATATAAAATTATCACATGGACATGGCAATAATTTTATAGTCGTGTCTTGTCAAAATGGCTTTATTTATGTATATATTTTGCATTCCTCAGGTTTTAACATTCTACAAAGTGATAAAATATTCCCAAATAGGGGACAAAAGCAATTTCCCCATACAAGTTTCTTAAAAAATATCCAAAAGAACAATCCACAAATGCTGAATCTGATCATTGATACAACTAGCTCTGTAATCACAATTTTGTCCTGTATTACACCTACTTACTTATATTTAGCTTTTCTGACTGGTTTCTGGTTTATCAATTAATCTGAAGTGGTGTGTCTGTGGGTTGTCTTAACATGGACATTAAACATTAGAGCCTGGGTAAAACATATCCCAGCACGACCACACAAGGACAATATGTGGAAAATGCAACTACATAACTGCTTGGACTTCAATCCTAAACTATTTTAAGACGTTATTTGGTAGTTAATGGGGTTAATTATAATCGGTTGTCCCAGATGCAAACGTTAGCTTGTAGTAGCTACTCACTTCAACTGATCCAAGGAGTGGACGTTCTTTGCCCTTCCCTGTCCAACCCAGCTCCGCGACCGACCGAACATGGCGGCCGTAAGGTAGAATCCTCTGCACCGCGCGTGTTATTTTACTAATCTAAATGTTGTTTTCAATCCATTCTACACACTTTCCTTAGCCCACAGATAGCCATTTAGCAAACAGAAGGTGAGAGGCGGCGATAGCAGCGCTTGGGTCACTGCGAAACTGTCCGTGTAGTTGGGCTAATGGGATTTGGTGTTTTTTCTCACATGAAAAGCCCTGTCAACGGCGTTCCAAAAACTACAGAAAATACTTCCGGTAGAGGAAGTGGCGCAGATGACACGCGACGCATGTACGTTTTGATTGACATCTGGCTGGACCAATCCGTAAACAGAAACCCAATGCAGACGTTGAAGTGTCAGATTTCGTGTTTTTGTCAGCGATGTTTTGGCACTGACGGTTCAAAATGCCGAAGCTTTTTAGCGATACTGTTCTTGATGGAGAATTGTGATCGTGATGCGTTTTAATTGTGGGTACGAAACAGCATGCGAATATGTAACTTTTCCTTGCTTGTGTTTTGGCTCGCACTCATGCTACTGTTTTTAGCATTTAAGCTAGCTGCATGCTGTGAGTTTCCTTAGCCTGACAAAAACATGACCAGTTGTCTAAGATGGTATTTTTATACTGTGTGTTGGGTATTATTAGCTCTGCAGATGGCCACCTGGACTGTACTTGTGTAGTTTAAAGCCAATGATAAGATTCTATGCCTTAAACTGCTTTTGACTGTTGCAGGTCAACTCACGCCGACATGGACTGTGTAGGGTCACCTCAGGCTGGGCTCTAGCCTTCTCTTCGGCCCATGTAAATACTGGACCCAGACGTCTGGATTTCTATGACACACCCAATTTATGCACAGCTAGATTCGGTGGAATCGCACTTGGACGAGCTCCCATATATGTTTTATCTGGGCCTGTTCTTTGTGAACGTGCTGATCCTGTACTATGCCTTTCTGATGGAGTACATTGTTCTGAATGTAGGAATCGTGTTTTTGCCCGAGGACATGGACCAGGCGCTGGTGGACCTTGGAGTCCTTTCTGACCCCGCATCGATGCCCTATGACACGGACACTGAGCTGGATGTATTTGAAGGCTATCTTGAGTAACAAAGCCCCATGGACTGATGCTGATAAAACATGGGGCAGCAAAAACACTGCTTGGATCAATTGGGACAACCATGTATGCACCTCAGAAAATGTCAAAGGGTAAGTGCTAACTATATTAAGGTGTCAAATTAGGAGTGCCCTCAATTATATTTTTAATTTTTTTTAAAGGTTGTCCCGGCTCACAAAAAGGTAACCAGAGTGAAAGTGCTGCCAGCCACTTGTAGTGGCTGTCCACCAGGAAGATGCAAAAATGAATAAGCAAGTACCTGCTTACTTGTAGGGTCTACAAGAAATGAATTAGTCTAATTCTCAGGCTTGGTGTAACTGCTCACTGCAAAAATCAACTTAAAATGATCTGAGTTGGTACTGTGAAATAAACAGTGAGCAGTGGTGACATATAAAGGATGTCTAAACAATTGCTGCCAATTATTTAGACACCACTGTTGAGAAAAGTAACAGCGAGTGCTTTAGTTTAGAAAGAAAGAAAGTATTTTTATTTATATCTTAAAAGCAAATTGCAAAAGCCTCGCTACTTACAAGGAATATTTGAGATGCTGTTATGTTTTCCCATGAAACTAAAAGAAACACAGTGAAGATGAAACACCCAGCTGTCATGAGCATCTGCAGAGCCCTTTGGTCACTGGCTTATACGAGTAGGCTGACACTTTGTTGTGCCAATAATTAGTTTGATTTCCCTTTGTTAACAGCATGACTGTATGACATTGTAAAATGTTTTTAAATGGATGTTGCTTACAACTGTCCATTGTCTTGTTTTATAGTGGTCTGTTCTTTAGGGTTTTCTTTAAAGATGTTTTAATGTAGTTCTCATCATCATAAATAAGCACTTGCAAGGACAGAGGAATGTCCTGAAACCAGTGGAAGCTGAAGTCCACTGCAGATGTGTGTGAATACCCTGCATGTTTCTCGGATCATGCATTGTTTTAGTGAGTTGGTAAAGGCTGGTTTGTACTTTAGAGTCAAGTTGACATAGATGCTCCACGACACATCAGACAGCCAAATAGAAAGCCTGCAGTAGCTGCTGTGCACCTCCAAAAAGTTACTTTGCGTCAAAGCTCTTTGATTGGTTGATCCACAGTGACTCAAAGATATGCAGATAGAAGAAACTGGAAAATACTTGAGGTTCGTACTTCCCTGCACGAGCCTGTTGTAATAGTTCTGTCTAACTGAATACATAAATAAAAATGAAATCTTTAGCATTCCCACAACATTCCCCCTGATATCTGACGTAGAAGCTCGAATGGTTCAGGTCTGCAGCTTGATGCCAGTCCCCACTGAGCACTGCTCAACCCTGAGGTATAAACCAGCCTTAACACAGTTTGAGCTGTGACAAGCTCTTCTTCAGCAGAACTCACATGAGCTCTGTGCCGCTCCTCATTGTGTAGTTTGAGGAAGAAAGCCATAATTTAAACAGGTATAAAGTATTGTAAAATGCAGACAGGGTCCATATTTGGCATTAATCAAATAACTTGATCATATTTATTTTATGTTTAGTAGTTGTTTTTTTGGAGTGTCACATGCTGACCTATGACTAGGTTTAAATGTATAAAGTCAACTTCATGATACTCACTAAAGCAGGGCTAGCTGCTCACACACATGGATATGGCTCTACATAAGCTGCTCACTTCACTCAGACTAGGACAGACTTCACTCATCCTCCATCTGCATCTGGTCCCATATGCTGCTATTGTAGCATTTTGTATTTTGTTCTCAAAATGTATTTAATAAACTAAGGCAATTCAATTGCCAACATGATATGACTATTTTTTGTGAGCATCGCCCACACTATACCACTTTTTGTTTCAATCTAAATGAAAAACTGCAAGAAGCTGTATTTTTCATGCATTAAGTATTGTTATGTCACATAATGTCCACAAGAGGGCATTCATGCAATTGATACTGAAACAATGTAGCTAATGAGGAAAACCAGCCACACAGTGTATGAAAAGAAAAACTGTGTCCTTTCTTAGTCTTTTGTCATTAATGGTAAATAATCTCTCATTAATATCTTTTAGTCCAAATTAATCTTCAAGAACTTACTTTATGCATTCCCAAGTTGGATCAAAACCAAAAGCCAAATCTAAATATGAGTTCATCAAAAATAGGAAGAGAAACAATTTGAAAGGAAATTGTTTTAGTACGAACTTGTTGACCAAAGAATATATATTAAAAAAAAAAACAGTGTTTACAGAATTGAGAGTTGCTTGACACTCAACACAGTGTAACCCAACGAAAAAATAAATATATTTATAAGTGCAAATGTGCCTCAGTTTCTCCACACTAGAAAGTGTCCATAATGCGGGGGTCCTGCTGCTGGAGTCTCTCAAACACCCCATAAGGAATGCACTGGCTCCACATCCTACAGTGGCACAAAGCATAACGTGAGTAAATCATTAAAACACGTAACCATGGCAACAAATCAAGACTTTCTTCTCACCTCAGAGATTTCATATGATGACATTCCTTCAGGCTGCTACCCAAACTATGTGCTCCGATATCTGTTAGCCTGTTGTACCTTATGCTGTTAAAACATGAAGTGGTTGTTAGGTATAGCACTTTAAAGGTGCACTATGCAACTTTTTTGTTAGAGGGCAGGGGTTGCAGCTGCTTATATCCATGAAGATGTCATTACTTGCCTCCAGTGTTCCTCATTATGGCGTTAAATTTATCAAATCTATCCACGTTGCATTTATTCAGCTATTTTTACAGTTAATAATTCCTTGAAAACCTGCGTCTAACTGTGAGTTCTCTCTGCACAGACGAGTTTTATGCTGTACTGAACATTCTTGGCAAAATGCTAACATCCCCATGGAAACAAGCAGCTTGCATCTGCCTGGGTAAAGTGTATGCAAAAAATATTCTTACTCCAATTCGGTGAGGGCGGACATGTGACGAAGAACTGCAGCTAAACTGTTTGCGCCTTGATCACAAATGACATTGCTGTGAAGGCTGGAAAGATAAAGATAAATGTGGAATAAAAATAAATAGAATTGTCTGCGTAATCCCTCAGTCGATCCACAGTAAAAGCCAAAAGTAAAATCTGTCAACTGGACAAAATGTTGTAGGAGTGAGCAGCTTTTTGTGCAGTTGACAGATTTTAATTTTGGTTTTTCTGTGGGTTAACCGACGGAAGCTTATCTTATTCTGCGCCAACTGTATCAGGACGCTTTAGGAGTGCACTTATGCTAATACAGTTACTGAATATCGGAGCCGATCCAGGAAAATTAGCTGAATTGGGCATCAATATCCTGGTTCCTTTACACAGATGCAATGAGACTTTTTACTGACTGATTTAGCAGCTGTTTAGTTGTAATTTGCAGGATAAATAACAGTTACATAACGCAATTGGATCAAATTTGTAACAAGTTAAGTGTATTTTGAGAGAAAAAAAAAAAGCCATTTGCAATCCTTACACTTGTATCTGTTCATATCAGATATCGGCAGACGCTTATAGCCATAGTATCGATATTGGTATTGAAACTGAAAACACTGGAGCGTGCACTCTCATGGTGTCACAATATTAAAATTTCAAATTCGAGTGCAGTACTAAGAAATAGACTCTCTATATACGCTATATACTGATTCCGATACCACAATGAGAATTTAAAGTCTTTATTTAGACAATAGAACGTCATTTTCAACATTAAACTGTAGTATTTTCTTTTATGTTACCACGTGGCCTTGTATATTAGTGTAATCCAGCAATGTCCAAACTTTTCTCATTAAGGGCCACATATGAAAACACCGACAAAGCGGAGGGACGATTGAAGGCCATAGACTGGTCGCCGATACAGTGAACACTTAAAATCTGTGTGTTAAACTGAACCACTAGACCTTTATTCACGCTTACATCCTCAGTGGGACACATTAAACATTTGAGATGGGCTTGTTAAAGTAGATTTTCAGAAATGTGCAATAAAAAGTACTGTTTAAGGTAATATGGGCCAAGAAAAACTGGTCTGAGGGCCGCATTTGGCCCCGGGGCCACAGTTTGGACATGCCTGTTGTGGTCTTTCTGATCTTCTACTTGTTCTGATACAGCTCAAGAACGATTTATTTCTGTCCTGTGAATGTGCCTTTTAGTATCGACACTTGTTTGGGTAAGTATCTAGTTTCGATACTACTTTTAATATCGTTTAGTATCTGATTTTTGACACTTTTGACAACGCTAACGCTTACACAATCACACATTCCAGGTAGGTGAAGTATCTCGGGACACAATGTCAGAAAGAATTGATTGGAAAAGGACTGAAACTACCAACTTTGTCATTTATAATCCACCTCGTCCATCTGAGCCAGTTTTGCCCATAGTTACACATCTACACAATGACAATAAACCACAAATTCTGCTATAATATGACTTTTTGTACCTTAGTCTGTCAAGTCTGGGGAGATTTGTCAAAGTGGCCGATAGTGACTGTGCTCCAGTATCTCCAATAGTGTTCTGTGACAGACTGGACCAAACAAAACAGGTCATTTTTATGTTCAATTTGTAATAAAAACATAAAAGCGTCAGTGTAAGACTCACTTTAGTGTTTCTAAGGAGGACAGCGAGACCAAAGCCTTTGCCAAATGCTGCGCTCCGTCGTCACCGATTTTGTTGTTTTCCAGACTAAAAAGAAAAGAGGAAATGAGACAACTACATCGACACTACATCGATAAACATTTAATAAGAAAATAATTTACTCCAAGTGTTGCAAGTTGTGTAGACCTGGCAACAACCTCCACAGCATCGGAAGAGAAAGTGGACCTTTTTCTGGACCAAGCCTAAGAATAAAGGGAATTATTAGGACTTAACATTTGAAAAAAACATCTGATATTTCTGTATTGCAGCTGTGAAAAGATTTGCGCTACATTTTTGCAATATCGTGGTAGATTTTACGTCTATTAGTAGTTATTTCTCTCGATTAGTTATAGTTATTCGCTTGTTATTCTCTTGCTGTTTTTGAACTTTGTATTGCAACATGTCTTGATTGCCGGACTAGTAAAGGATTATCTTATCTTAATAGTACATTTCATCCATGTTTGTAGACGTCTAGTTAAGGTTCAGTCACCAACTTGTCTCATAAAATGTTATCGCTTTGGTTAGAATGTTCCACAGTGTGAGATAAGCTTATCTAAGTTGAATTTATTTTATTGCAGGTACTTTTAGCCAGATAAATGGAGCTGGAGTAAATTCAGGGTGGAAGAACCTAAGATCTACTTCACCAGTTCTGCAGAGTTTGCTCCTCAGCCTTTATCATCTCACTCAAGTTACTCCTCCTCACTGCTCGCCGCACCTCCTCCTCGTCCAATCATTACTCAGTCTGCCCAATTTAAACCCCACCTCCTCCTCTGGCCACGTCCTTCATTTCGACGTGTTCTACCGGGGTCTGAGCGCCAAACACAACTCATTCAATAAAGTTTACTACTAATACTTTTCTCTTGGTTCCTGTCTGAGGCTCTCCAGATTGAATCGGTGCCATTTTGCGGAACATTCCAGACAAAACAACAACAGATTTCAGACCCTCTACATCGGCGGTGTCAAACTCAAATTCACAGAGGACCAAAAATAAAAACTTGGACTAAATCGTGGCCAAACTAAACTGAATCTCAACAACATCTGCGCGTTTTTCAGACGGGGCGGATTACATTTGAGTGAGTGTCAACAGAAGTGGTTGGGGGATTTGATATGATCTCACGGGCCAAATATATTTATATCGAGAGCCAAATTTAGGGGAATGAGTCTGACATGTCCGCTCTACATCAAAACGTACAAAGGGTGTAACCAGAATATCTAAATCTGCAGTAAAACGGTTGAATTGAATGTTTCTGGATTGACAGATGTTTTGAAAAGGCTCACACGATCAAAGCGTCTTATCTTACTTCAAATGTTGCCAAACTATATTTACTTACTCCAGTTCCAGCTTGTACAGATGTTTGACAGCTGGTACTCCTTCAGCAAAAATTGAATTCATTTGGCTAGAGGAGAAACGCCACATCGTCAGTTTCATTTTAACAGGTTTTCCCCAAGTAGTTACGTCTGTCGATGTCACATTACCATTCAGAAAGTCTCTTGTTTGTATGGATGCCCACCAGCTTCGTGAGATGTTCAATGTGACTGACTTGTGTCGCTTTAAAAGGGTCGATGTTGAATTTGGACACAGCATCACGCAGCAGACTCTCTTCTTTTTGTTGTTCAAGCTCCTCCCACATGAAAATGACGTCCACGATGCAGGTCCTAGAACGTACTTTGGTCAACATTGTCCAGCTAAATGTTTCAGAAGTTCAAAAGCAAGTACCTGTATGTTCTTATAGCGTCCAGTCCCACCAAAGACTTCAGCCCGGACACTTGGATCCCACAGTTTTGAAGGTCTAAAGAAAACCTCCTCTCTTCGTCGCCTCCGTGTTGCATAAAGTTTTTGATGACGTGAATATCGGCCGGACAGAGCGGCACTCCGTTGAATGTAAGTCTCTCTGGAAAGTTCTTCAAGATGTGCTTAGCTAATTTAGAAGATCTACAATGTGTGAAAGATCCCTCGTACACAAAGTAATACAAGTCCAAGATCTGAGAAGGTCTAAGGTGACCGAACTGGAGGTGTTTAAGGTGTTTGATGAGTGCGTTCTGTTTCGTAACCATTGTGCTGTTTAAGTTGTTCGTAGGTTGGAGCCAGAGGAGATCGTCTTGGTTCTGGAAAAGCAGTCCCACGGCGAAGCGCTGAGTGAGTTCGAATTCTTCTCTCTGCTGTCGTCGTCGTCCCTTGGAGCCGCTTTGGAACGAAAGGGTCTTTACAAATGCAGAGCTGTAGGAACGAAAAGGGAGAAGTTGTCTCTATAAAGCCTTCGTGATCACAGAGTCTTATACACTGCCTGGCCAAAAAAAACACACACAAAAAAAGGCGCCACCTGGATTTAACTAAGCAAATAGATACAAGCCTCCTGCAGTTGGTCCGGTCTAGGTTCAGCAACAGTCTGTGCTCAAAGAATGAGGTCAGCTGACACCTGAATATACTGAATGACCAGGTTATTCCATCAATGGATTTTTGGGCATATTCCAAGATGAAAATGCCACGATTCAACGGGATCAAACTGTGAAAGAGAGAATCAGGAGCATGAACACAGAGAGAGAGAGGAGAAGGGAGAGAAAGGGAGCCTGAGAGGGAGAGAGAAGGAGAAGCAGAGAGAGACAGAGAGAGAGAGAGAGGGAGGGGGAGAGAGAGAGAAAGCAGAGAGAGAGAGGGAGAAACAGAGGCAGAGAGAGAGAGCGGCACAGAGAGAGAGAAAGGGAGGGAGAGAGAGAGGAAGAGAGAGAAATAGAAGCAGAGAGGGGGAGAGAAAGAGAAACAGGGAGAGAGAGAGAAAGCAGAGAGAGGGGGGAAACAGAGGCAGAGAGAGAGAGAGATGCACAGAGAGAGAGAGAAGGAGGGAGGGAGAGGAAGAGAGAGAGGGAGAGAGAAAAAGATGCAGAGAGGGGGACAGAGAGAAAGAGGGAGAAACAGAGACATCAGAGAAAGAGGGAGAGAGACGGAGGCAGAGAGAGGGAGAAACAAAGGGAGAGACAGAGACATCATTTTCACACATGGATTGTCCACCACAGAGTCCAGACCTTAACCCCATTGAGAATCTTTGGGATGAGCTGGAGAAGCTGCAGCGTCAGACTCGACCAGCATCAATGCAACAGGTGAAACATTAATGCAACACTGGATGGAAATAAATCTGTGACGTTGGAGAAGGCGGAACAACAAAATATTAGAGTGTGTGACCTTTTTTTGGCCAGGCAGTGAATATCGCTTCTCTAGACCCTCAAGATTGACAGATTTGACGCTGCCAATCTGCACCACGAGTCATTTACTTAGATTACATTCATACTAGGCCAGATGGGTTAAGTGTTTTGTCTAAGGACGCAACAACAGTTTCCATAAAAGCCACTGTTTCTCCACTGTGGTACCTGATATTCCCAGTGGTCTCCCATTGAAGGACTGATGAAGCTCGGTTGCGCTTAGCTTCCGAGATCAGACGAGATCGGGCGTTGACGAACAGGTTTTGTCGTGAAGGAACATATACCATATTGTACATAATTCTGAACTTTTGATCTATTTTTGGAGATAGTCATGTCAAAATGATTCTTAATTGATAACTCATCTGGTCATAATGTAACTGTAAGAACAAAAATTAACAATCGAGAAACAAAATATAAGCCAATTCAAGTCGATCTATGCTTCAAAACGATGAGCCTACATGAACATTGTTTCTATCATAATAAGTTTAATTTATCAGTAAGAACAATTTATTTTACAAAAGCTGGACATTAGAGGAGTGATAATGAATTATACAATGTGATGTTTGGTTATAGTGTCATTAATTGTGAATAATTCTTCTTACACTAATCACTAATCAATAACGAAATTTTGATATTGTAACGTTCATATTTGGAGATTTTATCCTTTTTTTAATTGTTATTCAGCTGTAATTTCTGTGCAAAACACCACTGTTTCCTGCACAAGGGACAATTTTGTCACTGAACGATGACGCGACCATTAAAATTACGCTAATAACAATATCTGCAAGCTGTGATGTTGATTATTGACAAGAAATACAAGCATAATCATGGTAATTTGAGCATTGAAATGGAACAAAACAGAACTCCAGGTTTGTTCTGATAACGAAATTCAACACCACAGCTAACGTTCATTACTTCTCACATCATACACAATTCTATAGACACGAAGAGGAAGTCTAATGTTATTATGATGAGTTTTAATTACAATAAATGACCTGTTCGTTCTTACCTTGACAATGACAAGTGAACAGCTGCCAGGAAGCTCTGAAGAAAAGAATTGGCCCATGACAAAATTTCATATCCCAAATTTTCCACATCTTCCATTTCCATGTCTTTGTCGTCCGTTGTTTGACTCCCATCGTCTGTTTTGCCTTCATTGTTTTCAGGATTTGATAAACTCTTCCTTCTCACCCGGGTAAGAGAGTTTAAGAGTCCCGTTTCGAGTCCTGCCGCTCTTGTTTGTCCTGATACGGAAAATTCACTCGTGATTATTGAGGTATTCATTTTGACAGTTTCCCAGGCTAGGTAACTCAGCTCAGACATCAGTCCATTTTCTTCTTGATTTCCCGTCTTTTTATTTGGTCTTCTTAACGTTTTTTGCGATTTGCGCCTTGCTCGAGTTGCACTACCCACATTTACTTCTTCAATAGTTTCCTGAGGTGTTAGTGTTTTTCCATCATTCAAATTGTTCATTTTCAGACGTAGCACCTGAAAGCAAATCTCCGTCAAAGTTCTCGGTACTTCGTCCAAATCCGTTTGCCGTTCCAATACCGTGCACACGAGCTGACATATCCCAGGATTCCAGCAAAGAAGATTGAGATAGTCGCAGTTTTGCAAGCACTTCATGGTCGATTTTTGGACTTCCGGATCGGGAACGAGTTTTGTAACATACATCTCGACATCTGAGGGCGAAAATCCGGTAATTTCCAAAAAATTGTCCACTTTTCGTAGCAGCTGGCTTGCACTGCCCCTTGGTCTGGATGAAAGAAGAAGGGAGCAACCAGGAAGTACCAGTCTTTGCAGAATCGCTGAATATAGCTGCCTGATTGTAAAAGTATTGCATTTCCTTTCCTTTTGTAAAGAAGTGGCTACATCTTTTTCTAAAGGCTGAAGAAGGAGCTCGAATTCTCTCAGATCTTCAAAACCGTCGCATATGATAAGCACGCGTTTTGGAGAGGTAAAGATTTGGGATAAAACTTCATCTGAGTTTGAGCAAGAAGGAGTGAAAGAGGAGAGGTGAAGCAGAAGTGTCTCAAGGCTGTATTTTGGTTCAGTTATGGTGAGGAATCTGCCGTCCAATAGGAACACAAAGTCAAACTGAGGGAGGCAATCCATGGACCAATCACGGCAAAGTTTCTTGATGCATGTAGTTTTCCCCATCCCGGCTTTCCCCACGAGCAGGTGGCAACTTTTAGAACGACCTCCGTGGCTTTGCTCAAAAATCTGTGAAACAAACAAAATATATAATAATAATTATTAAATCAATTTACTAACCGGTTTATATTGAGTTTGATTTGGACAAAGCCTGAACAATTTTGGCAAAATATTAAATTACGATTTTTCTAACAAACATTTGCTATTACCATTTTATTTGTGATTTATGTTTTAATAATTTAGTCACGCTCAAAGTGCACATTTTGAATAGGTTTCTTTAATAAATAAGTTCATGTTTAAAATGCATTAAAAAGTTAAAAAGGCTTCTATAATAATGTATAATAATATAATATAATAAATAGTTTGTATAAGTATTTCAGGATTCTTTCATTTCATTTATTTATTTAATTTATTTAAGTGCAAAGGCAGAGATGCTTGTACTAGATTCAATTTTTGTAGCTAATTTCCGTCTGTAGTCCTCGGGGGGAGGGGTCAACATTAAAATTTACATACACACACACACACACACACACACACGTACACACACATACACACACATATACAGGCACATACACAAAACCATTTAAAATCCACACCTGTACAACATTAAAATTTACATATCCACAATACAATTTAAAATGCAAACCTGTCCATGTAGCAATTTAAACCAATCTTAATCTTTGTGCTTTGGATTAAAAAATATTGCAAGACAGTTTTACTTTTGTTTTTACTGTGCCACCTGTGGTTTCCAGCCTTCACAGCAAACGAGAAGCAACTGAGATTTGTCTCTCTCTGTCACCGTCCGCCATGAGGCACATACAAGGCAGTGCCATTTGTGAATATAATAATAAAGGTCTCGTCATCTATATTTTTACATTATTTAGCTGAAATGTGAAGTTAAAAAACAAGATGAATGCACTTTATTTTTGTGTTACAATAAGTTCCGTTTTCTGAGAGCATGTTGTTGTATTTCTCTTACAGTTTTCATCATCTGGAGAGGGAACTAAAAGCAAGAAAATCCCCTGTAGTCCTGGTTCTTCTTCAGTGGTTTAAATCAGTGCTATAATGACGACACTACATTAAACTTTAAACAATCAGCTGATAAACTAATCCAAGAATCCCATGTATTTGAGAGAATCTAGGTCTAAACTACAGCTTTTTTATAGATAATAACTCAGGACTTTTTGTTGTTTGCAAAGGACATAAATAATTGCTCCTTTCTGCTGTCGTCCCATATAAATCCGTATAATCTAAATAAACACAAATTTGGTCGAGTAAAACACCATCGACCAGTTAATGGACTAAACGACAGCCCTTTATCCCTCGTAACACCGACTCCTTTACGACACAAACGCCTCTAGATTCACGGCGGATCAGTACCTGGTTTAGTTGGACCGTGCACTTCCTTCTGTCCGTGTCTCCCATGACGTTGAGCTCCTTGTCCAGACTTTTGTTGTTATTCCTCCCTGTTCGGATCGTGTCACGCTGAATCACTTTAGAGTCCACGTAGTTTGAGCTGAGGGTCAAACCATCTCCCATGTCCTCACAGGCTCGAGACATGTAGGCTTTGGTCTCCTGAATGTAGGACTTCACTGTCTCTGGAATAGAGACGGATAATGTTATACAGAGTTAGTGTTGTAGGACTGACTCATAGGGCTGCACAGTATTTGAAAGTTTAGCTCTGTCGTTGTTAAGAACTGCAATTTCTACATCATTGTGATATTTTAATATACTTCTTGGGTCAAGAATTTCATACTTAATAAGGAGAATCATTAATAAAATCAGCTTTTTAAAAACGTATTCATAAAAAGGTGGTAATGTGACATCAATTATTTTGTCAGCCAATATTGAAATATCGATACATATGCTATGCGATATATTGTGCAGTACTTTTCAAAATACTGGGTCTAAGAAGTATTACATGAAATAAATTATATTTTTCAGGTAAAAATTGCCAATAATGTGTTGGGTGTGTGTGTGTGTTCAAGGGGAAATTTGTGCAAAGATTCAATAATCTTGTGGGAAAAAAAGAAAAAGATAAAAATCACTAGGCATACATTTCAAATTTTGTATAAAGCGAAACACCACTCGGGTTGTTATTGAACTGTGGTGGTAATTATGATTTCCATACCACACCATTTTCAAGCACAAGGGTGTCCATCAGTGCATGTGGCACCAGGACACCCTCGCCCATCTGACCTTGTGTGTCGTGGACACTCGTGTGAAGAGTGGGGCAGAGCTGTCAACTGATCATCACCTGAGTTGGCTCTGCTGGCAGAGGAGGAAGCTACAAAGACCTGACAGACCCGAGCGTATAGTGGTCTTCACTGCCCTCAAAAAGTCAAGAACAGGGATAGTGACTTACGTGTCATAGGCTTTGTAGCAGGTCGAAAAGTATGTGACTTTGGACTGACTGGAGACTTCTCTGAAAAAAGAAGCACATTGGATCATGTGTGAATGGAAAACAATCCAAATTTGTTAATGTAGTCTAAACAACAACATTACATGAATTGTATCATCAATCGTGTTCTTTGCTTTTCTCAATGTTCTTTTCGAGATGATAATGGGTATAATGGGTGAACTTTAATGTTTAATAAAGAAGAACTCCATAACATTGACCATGTTCTGTTACGTACCATGGACCTGTGGACACGTAGACACAGGAGAGACGTCCGACTTTGACCCTGATGGTGAAGTCGGCTGGGCTGGAGCTGGAGCCCCGTTCACTGTGTGTGAAGTAGAAAAACATGAGGGTGGAGTTATGAGTTACAGAGCAGTAGGTGAAGAGCATTTATGAAGCAGGACTGACCTGGTGACAGGGGGGGCATGTGACATTTGGGTTCAGGTGAGACAGGCACTGTAAAAAAAAACAACACAATAATTATGATTAAAGAGTTGAAGGCTTACATGGGATAATACGCTGTTTTTATATTTTCATCAAGTCAGGTAGAATGTAAATATGAATCATTAATACATATTCAAAACGCAAAGTTCAAAACCAATTTCATATTAAAGGGAATGGTACATTATGTAACTTTTGTTGTCTCTGGGAGAATGGCATTAAACTTTATCAAACTTTAAAATACATCTCAACGTAGACAAGCAGTTACAGCTCTGATCTATGGAAAGGCAAACCAGCTCAGCGTGACTGTTTTTTAAGGTTTTTATGACCAATAAAAAGACGAAAGACAGAAAAGTATAAATGATTAAGCTTTGTAAAACTTATACTTTTCCATTAATACAAGGAAAGGTTTTAAACTTTTATCGTTGGAGGATCAAAATGGAAATCCTAGCTCACCGAGTGCCAAACAGACTGCATGGATTAAATGACACCAACAACAGTGACACATTTTGAAAGCATGACCATTGTGAGTGTGATGCTGGCTTAAAGTTTAAAAAGTAGTTAAGATTCTATAATACACTATCTGGCCAAAAAAAAAGTCGCCACCAAACAAAAGGTCACACAGATTTATTTCCATCCAGTGTTGCATTAATGTTTCACCTGTTGCATTGATGCTGGTCGAGTCTGACGCTGCTCAAAGCTTCTCCAGCTCATCCCAAAGATTCTCAATGGGGTTAAGGTCTGGACTCTGTGGTGGACGATCCATGTGTGAAAATGATGTCTCTGTCTCTCCCTTTGTTTCTCCCTCTCTCTACCCCCATGTCTCTCTCTCTGTTGTCTCTGTTTCTCCCTCTTTCTCTCTTTCTCTCTTTCTCTCTGTCCCCCTCTCTGCATCTTTTTCTCTCTCTCCCTCTCTCTCTCTTCCTCTCTCCCTCCCTCCTTCTCTCTCTCTCTCTGTGCATCTCTCTCTCTGTCTCTGCCTCTGTTTCCCCTCTCTCTCTGCTTTCTCTCTCTCTCCCTGTTTCTCTCTCTCACCCCCTCTCTGCTTCTATTTCTCTCCCCTCCTTTCTCTCCCTCTCTCTTCCCCTCTCTCTCTCTCCCTCCCTCTCCCTCTTTCTCTCTCTCTGTGCCACTCTCTCTCTCTGCCTTTGTTTCTCCCTCTCTCTCTGCTTTCTCTCTCTCTCCTCCCTCTCTCTGTCTCTCTCTGCTTCTCTTTTTCTCTCCCTCTCAGCCTCCCTTTCTCTCCCTTCTCCTCCCTCTCTCTCCCTCTCTCTCTGTGTTCATGCTCCTGATTCTCTCTTTCACAGTTTAATCCTGTTGAATCGTGTCATTTTCATCTTGGAATATTCCCAAAAATCCACTGCTGTAATAACCTGGTCATTCAGTATATTCAGGTGTCAGCTGACCTCATTCTTTGAGCACAGACTGTTTCTGAACCTTGACCAGACCAACCGCAGGAGGAAAGGACTTGTTTGTTTAGTTAAATCCAGGTGGCCAGGCAGTGTATATCAAAGTATATCATGATATCTTAACTGATTGTATGACTGAGCAAAGAACAATGTATTTCAAGGTGGACAATCAACATTTTACATCCAGGAAGGAAGACCGACATCTCTAGAATCAGCATGTTTGTTTTGCCATATTGGCATCGTTTGTTATGGTGATTATTGGCGAACGATGCTAAACCTGTTCCTCTTACCCAGAATGAAAGCAGAAGCAGTGGACGTCTGTGGCAGCCTGACGAGGGGAGGGAGTTTAATGGTCTGCACCACAGAGCGGAGAGTCTTACGACTGATGGTGATGATCTCCAAAATGGAGGGCGGAGGCTCGCAGGGACTGGGGCAGTGGACTGGGGCAGGGACGGCCTCTGGACATGAGCCTGGAGCACCTGCTGTTAAATAAGAAGTTACATTTGAAATCAGCTTGGTAATAATAATAATAATAATAATAATAATAATAATAATAATAATAATAATAATAATAATAATAATAATAATGATAATAAGTATGAAAAAGATAAATGTGTTTGCTAATTGTAGAGGTGAGGATGATTCTTAATATTTCAAATTAAAATGCTTTTTTAATGTGTTTTATGGTTGATCGATCTTATCTTCATAATTGTCATGAGCCGAATAACAAACGTCGTATGGAACAGTACATTTGTAATTCTGTCAACTTTCTTGATAGAATTATAACTTCGATATACGTTTAGTCTAAAATCAAACTATTTCACAACCCTGGTTCAATTGTACTCAGATTCATTTCTCTTTCCATTGATTGAACTTCCTGTTTTATTCAGAGAACTTTCATTCTAACGAATCAAACACACACGCACACCCCCACGCACACACACACCCCCACACGCGTGTGCACACACACACGCGTGTGCACACACATGCATGATTTTAATGTGCACTTCCACATTGTTTTACCTTGTCGTGTTCTTTGCTTTTTGTGTGATGATGTTGTGTCTGCACCATCTCCCTGCTTTACTGAAAAACACCATAGAAACCATAAAAGAAGTTACATTTGTGTTTTACAAACTCAGGTCTCTCAAATGGCTACATTGCTGTGGTCTTTTATTCTTTTTGTTCATTCTTTCCGCACTCGGAGGTGGTTGGCTGTGAGGCTGCCAGTGTGTGCGCCGCCCTGCAGTCACACACACTCAGACATGAGGCAGGTGGGTGAAGTGTCTTGCCCAAGAACAAGCACAGGCACCGCTTGTTGTTTTTGGGCAAGGAACTGAGCTCGGATTGACCTTTAGGTTGGTGAGAAACACTCAGACGAGCTGCATTAGTAGATCAACATTCACCTCTTTTTCTTCTGTACGGTTGAATCGTCGTTTTGCTCCCCTGAAGCCCCTCGTGTGCACCTCCAGCTAAAGCAGAGCCTTTCCCTGGGGGCCAGAAAAGAGGAAGGAAACTGTCACTGCAGAACGTAGTTATTATTAATTTGAGCTTTTACTGAAACACATTTTAAGAACCACGTGTTTTTTACAATTTGGTCCGAATGACGTTTATATAACAAAGAGGAATTATTTATCAGGCAGTTTAATTTAGTGAGTTTCAGGTTGAGTGTCATTTTTCCACAGTGCTGTAGAGTTTGGGAATCGCTGAATTATTAAATCTAGTCAAAATTATAATACAGCAATTTATATAAACATAATTCTGCACATCTAAAATAGGTTATTTACAAAATGTCTGTCCTTACTGTGGCTCTCTGCTTCATCCTCACACGGCTGCCAATTTAACAGGATGCTTGGATCTGGAAAACAATAACCATAAAAACATATCTGAGCCAGAGCTTTTGCATCAAAGACGATCGTTTCTTTGTGTTACTTACCCACAAAACTATCCAGATTTTCATCCGCCAAATATTGTTGTACCAAGTCATCTACAAGTTACCAAACAAGTTATTTTAGGTGTATTATTTGGTCAGTGCTAGTATCACGTAAACTTACCTAGAAAATCTGGAACTTGATCGACTTCCTGCATTTTGCTGTTGGAATGTGGAAAAAATCAGAACAATACTTAACTTTAGTCCATTTAAGGCAATTCAGAAACACTAGTTCTAGTCCTGACCTGAGCAGCAGTGTTCTGGATGTTCTGGATGTTCTGTTCTGTCTTAAGGCTCGTTTGGAGAGTCCAGTGAGCAGGACGTTACAGTCGTCTAACCTACGAGACAAATGCAGGATAAGTCTCTTTAAGTCTGATTTTGAGAGATGTTTTTAGATGATAAAAAGCTGCAGATGTTACTGATTTGATGTGGCTGTTAAAGTTCAAGTCTGAGTCCATTATTACCTCTAGATTTCTCACCTGATTTGAAGGTTTTAGAGACAGACTGGAGGTGACTGCTGACACTTTCTCTATGTTTCTGTGGGACAAAGACGATGACTTGAGTCTTGTCAGAGTTTATCTGGAGAAAGTTGTTTTTCCTCCACACACTGATCTGTTGGAGTGAATCAGAGTGAATCCACTGGTCCATATTCACCTGCTGCAGTGAGACATAGATCTGAGCGTCATGTGTAGAGTTGTGGTACGACACATTATTGCTGCGTATTGACTTTAGTCCATTTAAGGCAATTCAGAAGAAGGGAAATGAAAAAAATATAAAGTAGAAGTAAAAGTGGGTGCAAGTGAAACCAGAAAAATAAAGGTTACCACACCAATTTGGAGCTTAGCCATCAGTTATTTATCAGGTTCTGAGCAAAAGGCAGAGGGTGCAGCACTATAAAAGTTACATTCAGTTTAGACTAATGGCACAGTAGGCCTAGTGTTTCTGGAGGTGGCACGTCGCCGGTATGATTCCAAGGAAATGCAAAGTTAAAACCATACTCTGGAACATTTATAGACATAAATAATAGACAAGGCATAGATTTTTTGCCATACGGTGGAAGATTATAGCCAAAGGAACATTTTTAGACGAGGTTAAAAAGGAGTCAAGTTTGAGGAAATGCAAAAAAGAGTAAATAAAAAGAAATAAATTAGTTAAAAAAGTCTTGAAATTAGTTACTTTCCACCCATTATCCCACAGCCACACCTTAAAGCAAGTTTTGTTCTTACAAAATAAGTATTAAAATGCAGTTGCAAAGAAATAATATAGCCATGCTCTTTGTGCGTAATGGATCCGTGACGCACGTATGGACACGTTTGGTTTACCTGCAGCACGTGTGGAGATGCTGAGCCCGCGACCCTATGCGACCTTTATCCCGACATTATCCTCCGTGTTCTTCCGTGTGAACAGCCCTGGTTGATGTATAGATGCATCTACCGCAGCCTCTTTCCGCACTGACTCCAATGTGCGCAATCCACTCTCATCTGCGCTCTTTACTTTCACTTTCTGTCCGACGCGCAGAGGAGGTCCACATTAAAGCGTGAGGGGGATGCTGCCAAGTTTAATTTAATACTTTTGACTCTTTTAAGTCTGTGGAGAGTTTACTTTCGGATTATTTCTTAAAATGAGCTGGTCAAAACCTAAAGTGAAGGAAGAAAGCGCTGGTAAAATGTGTCCAAAATGAGAAACTTGGATGGACTTGGTTAAAGTAGTGTCTGTGATGTTATGGACTGTAGACTAGTAAAAAAATAAATAAATAAATAAAAAATAAAAATAATACTTAATTAATAAAAATAATAAAAAATCTGGTGTTTTTTCAGTAGACCTAATTGAATGCACATTTACATAAAGATTCCTCAATATGGCATTAACCTACGCTAATCTCTATAATATCTGCACTAAACTGGACACTTTATAACACCGGTCGCCTTAATAAGTCACGTTTTTGTCTGTTGTTCTGATGTTATTGTATAAATCTACCTCTATGACTATTTCATTTTTAAGCATATCTTTTTTTAACTTTATGCATGCCCTTATTTGTATTTATAATAGCTATATTCCTACTTTTTATTACTTTACTTATATTATTATTCAGTGTTTTATGTTGCACTTTATCACCAAAGAAAGTTCCTTGTTCCTAGAGTTGTGTTCACTGAAAATGGCAATAAAAGTCGTCTGATTCTGATCTATTTTGCATTAAGTTTATTACAGTTACAGTTATTTTTATTGCTTTAAATAAGACCATTAAAAAACTATTCTTACTGTGCATCACCTTGCTCTCCAGTGACATAGATAAAGTCAAAACTGGGGAACATTCTAGGCAAAACAATAACATCTCCATGGAGACACAGAGGCGGCGGCACTCCACCCAAAAGTTACATCGTTTACCTTTAACTAACCTGATATACTTTTAACGTTGGACGACAGAAATCGCCCCCCCGTCTACTGTCATTGTTATTATCGTATAACTAAAAGCACAGCTGTGTCTGCAGAGTGTTACGCTTCACCTGGAGATCAACAGACTCGGGGAGCTGGGGAGTTTTGGTGTAACCATGGGAAATAACCGGTTAAACTCGCTCACCAGCTCGGCACATAATTCATCAAACATTAACCACTCGCAGCTATCGCACATAATAGTTGTTTATTGAGAACTGTAAAGAGAATGCAAAAGAATAGGCCTTGTTTTCAGTTTGTGTCATTGTGCCTTTGGGCAAGCCACTGCAGGCACACAACCCTGTTTCAGATTACACACAGAGTCAAATATGCACAAGTTCTAAATGTGATACAGTTTCATTTCAGTTTCATTCGGTTTCAGTTTTCTATGCTGTATTTTCTAAGTAGTTTAAAGGTGCGTTAAGTCATTTTTCAGATGAAGTATCCAATATCCTGCCAGCTCAAGTCCATGGAAATGTTGAATTGCTTTCCACAGTATTTAACTCACATGTTTTTATTGGTAAAAAGCAAACAAACACATTATATTCCTACTGTGAGTGGGGTGGCCTCTTAACAGATCTGGCTCGTCCCACTGGAGACACATAATATTTCATACTGTGCAACATTCTAACCAAAGTATTAATGTCTTCATGGGGAGGTGGCAGACAAACATTTGCAACTGTCTCCTCTGACAAAGACAAGTACTCGCCGCACCTTGGCAAACGAGGGCGTTGCATCAAAGCCAGTCAAAATGAAAGTGAAAGAATAACGTTCCTCTCCCAGTGGGTTTAGGATTTCCAAGGGCATTCACATTTTGAAAACACACGCCACTTGTGTTTTATTCTCCATTATACACTGTCTGGAGAAAAAAAACGGTCACAAACTCTGATATTTGGTTGTTCCGCCTTTAGCTTTGACTACAGCTTTGTTTGGATGAGCTTCTGCATTGTCTCGCGGTTTATTTCCATCCAGTTTTCCCCTCTTGCATTGATGACGGTCGAGTCTGACGCTGCACAAAGCCTTCTCCTGACCAACTGCGGCAACCCCAACATATTTGCTTAGTTAAATCCAGATGGCAACGTTTATTTTTGGCCAGGCAGTGTATTAAGTTGCTGCAAAGTGCTTTAAGTTGCATTTCAAAAGTGTGGTTGTTGAAAATTGGTACCATTCAGTTGCTCTTTCAGTGGAGAAGTTGTGCCGATAAAGTATAAAATTCTACTTGCTCTTGCATAAAAAACAAAATACATTTCTCTTTGTCTTTGCGTCAAGCATCAAAATGTAAAATGAATCACAACAGACAGTAAACACATTGCATTACCCAGTCACTCCACACCTGTCTGCTCCATTAATAATGTCTTGTATTGTCATATTTTGGTGTTGTTATAGTTAGTTTTTGTAGCGTGTATTCATGTGTGGGTGGAGGTTGGCAGGATGACCCCTACCCTATCCTGGATGAGCCCCCCTCTGTCCCTTAGTTGAGTCGCTCAGGTCCTACAGATTTGAACTTTATTTACAAATGGATACACACTAGTTCTGGACACATCTGGAGCCTCCTTCTCTGTGGTTCCTCTTGAGTTTCTCTTTTCCCCACAGTGTCTTTTGAGTTTTTCTTGCCAAGAAGGAAGTTCTAAGGACTGGGGATGTTCTGGGACAGTTATCCATTTGCTTGTTTTCTATGAATGTTGGTTAATCTGTCTGTGTTATTAACCAATGTCTGTTTCACTATTGATTTTTTAAACTTTCTGTTGGTTAAATTAATCTTCTGGTCACCATAGCAGTATCTTCTTGAGCTCCCATGCAGCGGCAGGGTAACAGGAACTGTCCTTGAGTCCAAACAACAAAGCATTCTACTGTATTCTATGTGTTTCCGACTCACTAGGATTAACTTTATCATTAGTACAGCAAGATAAAAGTGTAATAGTTGGTGCATTGCTAAATGTGGACACTTTACAGTTCCCCCTTTTTGGTGTGAAACAACCAGTGAAAAGAAAAAAGTATCACACAACAAAACATAAAACATGAAAAACAAAACTTAAAACCATATACCATCTAAAAACAAACCCATAACGTAACAACAAAACACTCATGTGTAAACGAATCAAACCATATACAGATTATCCATTGTAATCTGGAGACTTTATGACCCTCACACCAGAAAACACTTACACAGGAGTGCGACGGGCACACAATCATTCAATTATAACTTTAAAAACTGAAGCATGTGGATCCAGGCAGTATGACATAAAATAAAACAAAAACATTACTCACAATACTGATATTCTTGACAGTGCTGCCCCTTTGTTACTGTCGGACTTAAACAGGCAAAAACATCTCATGCTCCCAGGTGCCACGGTTCATGTCTGAAGAAACATCACACCTTGGACAATGGTTAAATCCAGGCTCTGTTTAGGCAAGAAACGTTTATTTGCATAGCACAATTTGTACACAAAGTGCTTTACAGAAAAAGAAAGATAATACAACAAATTAAAACAAATACTGTTAATTTTATGATGATTATTTATGATTAAAAGAGTCCTCAGAGTGTGAGATGGTTCATGTGGCTCATGTGGGAGATGTTCTTTGGTGCTGGTCCATGGAGAGACTTGTTCACACTGAGCTACTTTAAAGTCTCTGAGCCACAGGAGCCAGAGACCTGAGCCACAGGACACATGTGTGAAGTACTTCCTGGTTCTAGTCCTGACCCGAGCAGCACTGTTCTGGATGTTCTGGATGTTCTGTTCTGTCTTAAGGCTCGTTTGGAGAGTCCAGTGAGCAGGTCGTCTAACCTACTGGAGACATATGCAGGATAAGTCTCCCTAAGTCTGGTTTTGACACTTTACCTTTGATGTTTGACATGTTTTTAGATGGTAAAAAGCTGCAGATGTTATTGATTTGATGTGGCTGTTAAAGTTCAATTATTCAGTTCATTATTACCTCTAGATTTCTCGCCTGATTTGAAGGTTTTAGAGAGAGAGACTGGAGGTGACTGCTGACACTTTCTATGTTTCTGCGGGACAAAGACGATGACTTGAGTCTTGTCAGAGTTTATCTGGAGAAAGTTGTTTTCCCTCACACACTGATCTGTTGGAGTCAGACTGAATCCACTGGTCCATATTCACCTGCTGCAGTGACACATAGATCTGAGCATTATTGCTGCGTATTAACTGGCCTAACAGCAGCATGTAGAGACTGAACAACAGGAGTCCCAGGATTGACCCCTGGGGAACCCCACAGGTCACAGACATTTTATCTGAAACATATTTTCCAATTTCAACAAAGTACTCTCTGTTTTCTAGATAGGACTTGAACAAGTTTAGTGCCGTACCACAGATGCCCTCCCAGTCCTCTGGTCTCTGTGAGAGGATCACATGATCCACAGTGTCAAAAGCAGCACTCAGATCTAACAGGATCAACACTGAGACTTTTCCTGCATCAGTGTTCAGCTGTGCATATGAAAGGTTTTTATTCTGCCTCTTCTCTTTTAATGTTCATTTTATGATAATTATTTGTGATTATTTACGTTTAAATTTGCTGTATTGTTATTTTAACATATTTCTGATTCTGTAACGCACGCTGAATTACCTTGTGTGTGGATTGTGCTGTATAAATAAACTTGACCTGCCTGTTCCTGTGAGTGAGTGAGACTGTGAGTAGTAACTAACACAATAAACAATAAAAGAGCAGAGTAAAATACAGTGCTTCAAAGAGGCATTGTACGTTTGATTAAGTTATGAGGCTGTTTTAGAGTCTTTGTAAGTCTGCCAGGGAAAACTGGACGTCTGTTACGATAGCTACTTATTTACCATGTTTGTTACACATTTGTCAACACACTGAGCTCATGCAAACACTGAGCTCATACAGTCCACGAGACAAGATCCTGTCAGTACAGATCAGATTCACTGAATATCCATCATCACAGCTTATTTTTATCATTTCCACTATTTCCATCTGGGTGTTTGTTCAGTCCTAGTTGTGAATCTCTTCTGTGAGAGTGATCACATGTGTGAGATGTTTTAATCACGGCCTTAACTGTAACTGTGCATGTTCTATCTCTGTGTTGTCTAGATTTGCACTATGGGCCTTAAATCCTCCCCCTTTTTTGACTTAATTGTTTTGCTGATATAATTCAACCCATTCTTAGAAATAATTTATTCTATTCTATTTAAAACAATTTAAAACTGGGTTTTGATTTGCACTTGTTCTATTTCTTTTATATTTTCCCTGTGGTTAATTATTTGAGTTTAGACACATTTATACTGCTAGACATTTAGCTTTTTATATTTCAGAGGCATTTAAACTACTTTTGTTTGTTTACATTATTTAGGTTTACTGTGATTATGAAGTAATTATAATCGTTACTACTGAGAACCAGCCAATGGGCCTCGACTCTGTCCCTCCTCATTTCACTCCTGTGCAGAGTCCGACACAGGGAGGAAACTTGGCCGAGAGTACAGTGGGTTTATCACGAGGGTCACGTCCTAAAAATAACCCACAACAGGCAAAATCCGGCAAGAGGTCAACTTTATTTTTACAATTATTCTCTATGTTTTTGTCTGTAAAACCCCTCACCACACACTTTATACACTTTTCTCACACAGGCGTTAACATTTTCTCACATTTCTCTCTCGTTTAAACTCTCTCAAAGTTCAAACCTTCGTAGGCGTCTTTGTCGGTGCAGAACGTTTCGTCGACATTGTGGGTTTTGTCGGGGAGAAAACAAATTGCAAACGTACAGCACTTCAGAGTCACACTGAGATCCAACGTTTATGTAAATTTGTCTGAACACATTCTGTACTGAACAGGAGACACGGCACGGAGGAGACTGATGGACAATGGTCTACAGTCCAACAGCCAATCAGGACAAAGAACACAATGCATGTTTATACACTGGAAAAAAAACATGCAAAATTGTATGAAACAAATCTGCGATGCAGTTATAGAGGGACAACTGTAGACACTTTTTGGGTCAATTTTGTGTGTGTGTATATATATATATATATATATATATATATATATATATGTGTGTGTGTGTGTGTGTGTGTATTCTGTTCTATTATGTACAGGTTGTATACATAATAAGGACAGATATTTTGTTATTTACATTGAAGTTATACTTATTGGTTATTGGTCTACAATAATAAAATACAGACTTTTGTAATTCTGATGTTATACAAGAAAAATATAATAAAAGGAAAAATACAAAAAGAAGGTTATTTTCAGGAATGTAACAAAAATGTAAATAATAATAATAATAATAAAAAACAATATATTTAACTGGAGTGGGTCTGAGAGCAGGTGTCAGTCATGCGTGTCCACGGAGCCACAGAGATGCCACGGAGCCACAGTGGAGATGCTAAAGAGCCACAATGGAGGAACCACAGAGCCACAGTAGAGGAGCCACAATGGAGGAGCCACAATGGAGGAGCCACAATGGAGGAGCCACAATGGAGGAGCCACAATGGAGGAGCCACAATGGAGGAGCCACAGAGGTACAGTCCACAGAGCACATCCAGACCCAGTTTGATATTTGTGTTTAAACAGCAGAAACAGTCCCATGTGATCGTTCAGTTCAGGCTGGAGAGAAACACCAAGAGCCACAGAAGCCACACCCACCCAGACACAACATGGACCCGTCCCAAATCCAGACAGAACAAAAGTCTGTCCAGATCCATTCAGTCTTTATGTTTAAGAGACGTGGGGGGAAAAATGAATTACATAACAAAAGTGCAAAGTTTGAATTGTTTATTAAAATTTCAGCATTATCCAACTAAATATAAATATAAAATTATCTCCCCAAGTCTATTTAAATAGTTCTAAAATAAAATGAACAGTGTCAGTTTAAAATCATTTAATCATCAGATAAGTTTAAAAAAAAAATAATCTAAGTAACATAAACTGTGCCACTTTAAATATTAATACCATAAACTTAAAACTTACATAATTTAGGTTTGGTTGAACTCTAAACTAAAGTCTAATTATACTGCTGTGATAATTGTCTGGGTTTAGATTAGATTTTATAACCAGGTGCAGCAGCTGACGGCTTTAGACTTGTAGTGTAAATTATTAAGGCCCGTGGGCCAAATGCGGCCCTCCACATCATTTTATGTGGCCCTCGACAGAATAAATTAAAAGGTATGACGACTTAACATGTTATTTTATGAAGCAATACACAGTTAAACAGCTATATTTTTACATCTCTGCAAATGAATATGCAACATTTTTAAGTTGAATAAGTAAAAACCAAAACAGTTAATTAAAAACGTTAAAAATGTAGTTACGTTTATTTTACATCTGGCCGTTTGAGCGCAGCTATTTTGCTGATGTGGCCCTCGGTGAAAATGTGTTTGACGCCCCTGCTCTCTGTGATACAAATGAGAAGTCAGACACTCAGGACGTCCACAGTTACACCCAAAAAACAGAAAACAAGTTCGGTCCCTGCCGGTTTGCTTAGTTACCACGGAGCTGTCCCAGTTACAGTTGAGATCATCACCAAACACTCAGTTAGTGCCAAATGACCAATGTAACTGCAGACTTTCCCAATCACAGTTTAACATAGAGGAGGGTGATGCTGACAAAATTAAAATATCAGTATATATGGGATACATCTTTTGTGTACCATAAATTGACCATAAAAGGGTATTTTAATTTGACATATTACCACTTTTCCAATATCACACACACCTTCACACACACAGTTCAACCGTCCGGGCCACAGGGCAACTACGTTTCTTGGACGACACTCAACAGACTCTCATCAGACTCCATCCGAGAGGTAATTTGATCAAGAATTAGACAAGACGCCCTCAGAGTCCAGCTCCGTCCAGTCGACCTCGTCTAGTGCCAGTCTGACCGGGCCCAGTGCCACCTGCTCCAACCAGGATTTTAACGCCTGTTTATTGTTCTGCTGTTGTTTGTGAGTGCTTTGTGAAACTCAGACAAGCAAAAACAACAAAACTTCTAAATATGCAAGAGAATTATAGATTTCTGTGACAGTGACAACCGTCGGCAAATCAAAACTGACCTGTGCGGACATTTTATTAAAAAGGTTTCTGCTGACCTTATTCTGTGGGTACCCCAGTGGTCAGCGACACAAACAGACACAGACCACACTGCTCCATCGTGTCAGGGTCAGTTATTTGTAAAGATGTTTGTTTTATTTATTTATTTATGTAGTTTATTTGACAGGAAAAATGTACATTAATTTCTGTAAATGCACCAGAATTAGCCAGATAGACAATTTTTCATGTGTAGTCCCTGGACCGATGGTAATTTATCATCCTAAAACATAGTAAAGATTATAAAATTATACAGTTAGAAACAGTGCAGGTTAAAATTACAAATGTACAAACAGTGGAGTTAAGACAGTAGACGTTTGTTTCTGGTGTAAGTGTGAAAGAGGACTATTTATTGAGTCTCACACAGGTAAAGTTGTTTTTGTTGTGTGTATCAGGACAGGTGTGTGAAGGAGGATGTTCTCGTCAGCAGAGGGTTATTGATGGATTCAAAATATATATTCAAGTTATGTTTATTAATCTCACTGTGTATCTTAAAGGTAATGTAATGTTCACTCTTATTATATTCATTATATTCACTATGTAATCTGCACTAATGTCTGTTCTTGAGTCTTGCAGAAAATGTCTTGTGAAGTTTGAAGGACCACACGGGAGATGTCGAGGTCACTGTGAACTTGCAAAGTCTTTTCTTGAACATCCTGGGAGGGTGTATGCAAAATAATTAATAAAAAGAGTTGAAAGGCGGTGGAGACTTCAGAAGGGGTAAGGAGGTTGTAACTGAAGGTTTTGTCTCCCCGTCCTTTCTCCTCAATATTGAGACAAAATAATCTCTCTTGTCTTCTCTTCTCTTTTGAACTGTAACTTAGGTTAAGAGTAAACCTATCAGTTATCTTCATGAGCTTCCAGGAACTCACAGTCCTGTCCTCGAGTCTATTGTATTATACGTGTTTGGAACTTACTGGTACCGGTATTTACTTTAGCATTAGTACATCAAGATAAAAGTGCAGTAGTAAAGCGGTTTGTTAAATGTGGATAATTTATATTACACAGTACAATAGACAGAAGAAGTTAAATAAGTACTTTTTTAATTCAAATTGAGACAGTTTTACAAAATGTCAACTTTTAAAGGACCCGTATGACGCTATGTTGTTTTATGTTTCATTCGCGAATAAATGTTTAACACACAAATCCTGCATATTTAGGTTCAGTTCCAGCTTGTGATCTCATGTCATGATACAGGAAGTGCTCCAGTGTGTTTTTAAACTCAACACACCTTCAACACGCCCTTCATCTCTACAGAACAAAAGGCAAAAGGAGCTGGGAACTTGAAAACAACAACTACATGACATCACAAGGTGGAACGGAGCATTTTGAGCTTTGGGGATGTAGACAGACTAATAATGTGTGAATGAAACAACATCTGTGCAACAACATTCTAATTCTTATGGCTAAAAGCTCGCAGGAGTCAATTTTGTGTAATACAGGATCTTTAATAATAATAAAATACAATCCCTTCAATATTTATATAACAAAAAAAATTGGTCTGTGTCCAGTGCATTTTAAAGGAATTCAGAAATGTACTAGATGGTCTATTTGTTGATAACTATTGTAGTCATGTGGTACTCTGCTCGGTTTCCCTGTTGGCACAGTAATCTTGGATACCTGCAAACAAAACACAAAAGTACATAAAGATAAAGCCACAGCAGAACTGAGATACTGAGACAGTATTTGGCCTTTCTTTAATGGTACCATTTCCTCTATAACTTCTCACTTCCTTGTAATCAACAATTCTTTGCAAAAACAGAGGATGTTTACTTAGAACAATGCGCTGGTAGGCTAAAGCAGCAGGGGATTCTGGGATGTCACTGAGGAAGGAACGGCCCTCGTCGCAGCTGCGGGCGATGCGTGGGTCCAGTGGCACTTTCCCCAGGAGAGGCAGGCTCAGGTCGGCACACAGTTTCTCTGCTCCTCCGCTCGTGGGTGGGAAAATCTGTGAGGTGTTCTGCGAGCGAAAATACAGGAAGAGCAAGTACTGTGACCGGACCACAAACACTTACTTAAAGTACTATTAAAAGAAACAGTACGCGGCCTGTGCTCTTACAAACTCTACAAAAAATACTCCAATCACAAATGAATCTGGGGCGCCAACCTGCAAACAGAGGACACGTGCAAGTTTTTTCTCGTGTTCAGTTTATGGACAGGCCTCATGTGAAACCTCAGAACCTCCAGAATTCACTCACTGAGCTGCAGAGGCCGCACTAGCACTGATTCATGACTGGCTGTAGGTGCTGAGCTTTAGGTAGTGAGGATTCAAATCAGAAATAGTCCTCTTCTTTAAACAAACTAGATTTCGTTACCCAAATTCTACTTTCTGATCGGATAATCGTCTTAAGAACTAGAACACAAAATTATAGCAAATATTATCATGTCTAATATTTGTGTAATTAAGAATAAACATTATAAGTGTTATCGGTGAAAGCAACGATTGATTTGAACATGTTTACCTTGGATTCAGGTGCACGGAATTTAAAATCACTTCCTTAAAAAGAGTAAATAAATGAGTACAGTTGTCTCTCGCTATAACGTGGTTCACCTTTCGTGGCTTCGCTGTTTCGTGGATTTTTTTAGCGCAATTTTTCATGTTTTTTTTTACAGAGTATGAACGTGCATTGTGTTCTGCGTCCTGATTGGCTGTTGGACTGTAGACCATTGTGTTCTGCATCCTGATTGGCTAAGAGACTGTAGACCATTGTGTTCTGCATCCTGATTGGCTAAGGGACTGTAGACCATTGTGTTCTGCGTCCTGATTGGCTAAAGGACTGTAGACCATTGTGTTCTGCGTCCCGATTGGCTGTTGGACTGTAGACCATTGTCCATCAGTCTCCTCCGTGCCGTGTCTCCTGTCCAGTACAGAATGTGTTCAGACAAATTTACATAAATGTTGGATCGCAGTGTGACTCTGAAGTGCTGTACGTTTGCAATTTGTTTTCTCTCCGACAAAACCCACAATGTCGATGAAACGTTCTGCACCGACAAAGACGCCTACGAAGGTTTGAACTTTGAGAGAGTTTAAACGAGAGAGAAATGTGAGAAAATGTTAACGCCTGTGTGAGAAAAGTGTATAAAGTGTGTGGTGAGGGGTTTTACGGACAAAAACATAGAGAATAATTGTAAAAAATAAAGCTGATTCTTCGCGGATTTCGCCTATTACGGGTTATTTTTAGAACGTGACCCCCGCGATAAACGAGGGACCACTGTATATAACATTAAAATATGTTTTGTAGTGTGGATAAAAATGTGTCTGTACGCCTTTAGTGTTCCACCTAAATTGCTGAACTGAAACTAGACAGAGGCGGCATACAAATCTGATTGAAAGGTTTGTTTTAAAAAATTCCGACGCTGGATATGATGCACCTCTAAAACAAAACCTTTTATAGAGTAGAGTACCAACACACTTTTGCTGTATAGAAAACACATGGTCAAATGCACGTAACTCGTTATAATTGACCCTCATACGAAGCAATTAGGGGTTCAATGTGTATGAATTTGCTCAAAAACATGTGGGGGAAAAAAAACAAGTACAAGACCTATGAGATGGATGAAGCAGACAAAACTATAAATGTTTGTGTAACTTTTAAAAAACTTGTTACTAAACATATGTGACTGTTTTACTGTTTTGGTGTCACTTGTACGCGTGATTAACCTTGCAATTAGGGCAGACGAAGCCGCTCATATTCTCCACCACTCCAATAATTGGCAGCTTGACCTTCTGACAGAATCTGATCTCCTTACGCACGTCCTGCAGTGACACCTCCTACAAAAAAGGACAAAAAAAAAGCACCAAATTCACTCACTTTAACCTTGTGATGATCAAAGTTTTTTTTGTTGATATGTAACCTTAGCGCTTGGTTAACAAACAAGGAAGTAACGACTATGTGGACACGGTTTCACACACTGCCAAATTTAAGAATGAGGAAATTATTATTAAAAACACTGCATAGGTCAGACAGCTACCGGTTTTGCGTTTTTGTTTGTGGAAAATTGTTTAAAATATAACCAAGTCTTTCAGTCAAATGAGCACAGTCCATGTTAAATATATGTAGTTTATCTATTATTATGTTGGTACAGTAACAAAACAGACAGACATTTCTCTAACATGAGTATTTTTACTGGTAAAGGTGTGTCTCTTAGGTAGATAATAACCTTCTGTGCAAGAGTTACATAAATCAGCATAATGGATGAATTAATAAATGTAATGGCAGGTGTGGGCTCGTGGGAAAAAAGGTGAAACGTAAACCAGACTTTAAATCAGGGACTGCACAGGAACATTAGAGACAGTCCCACATACGATCTGTCCAAAAAACACGTAAAGAACTGGATAATAACCATCAAACCTGTGACCACTAGTGTGTGCTGCTGTGTGTTCTACTGTAATGTGTGTGTGTCATGTACTATGTGTGTGTCATGTACAGTGTGTGTTCTTCTGAGTGTGTGCGTCATGTACAGTGTGTGTTCTTCTGAGTGTGTGCGTCATGTACAGTGTATATTCTTCTGAGTGTGTGTCATGTACAGTGTGTGTGTGTCATGTACAGTGTGTGTTCTTCTGAGTGTGTGTGTCATGTACAGTGTGTGTTCTTCTGAGTGTGTGTCATGTACAGTGTGTGTCATGTACAGTGTGCGTTCTTCTGAGTGTGTGTGTCATGTACAGTGTGTGTTCTTCTGAGTGTGTGTCATGTACAGTGTGTGTTCTTCTGAGTGTGTGTCATGTACAGTGTGTGTCATGTACAGTGTGTGTTCTTCTGAGTGTGTGTGTCATGTACAGTGTGTGTTCTTCTGAGTGTGTGTGTCATGTACAGTGTGTGTTCTTCTGAGTGTGTGTGTCATGTACAGTGTGTGTTCTTCTGAGTGTGTGTGTCATGTATAGTGTGTGTTCTTCTGAGTGTGTGTGTCATGTACAGTGTGTGTTCTTCTGAGTGTGTCATGTATAGTATATGTATTGGCTTTTATTATCTGAGTGTATTCACTAGTTCACCTGAATTGTTGATTTTATTTTGCACTGTTGTAAATATATTGCATAACTTTTATTGTTACATTCCAGGGCGACTGCTTCATCTTTCCAGGGACGACAGTTGAAAAATAGCCTTTCTGGTTAAATCTGGTACATTTACAGAAATGTTGATTAATGTACACTATCCCTGTCAAATAAACCAAATAAAAATAAAAATAAACTAATGAAAATAATGTAAATAATAGGCCTTTTAAATTTAATATGGACGACCTACATAAACTAAAAAAAAAAAAAAAAAAGGTTAATTCACCTCACACAGTTTCAAAATGAGGTGAAACTCATTCTTTAAAAAAAAAAAAAAACAGTTTTGAGTTTATCAGACCAAATTAAGATGGAAAGCTGCTATAGATTAACCTTAATACTAACTAAAGGAATTCAGAAGAAGAACAGTGGACATGTTTTAGTTTCGAATTTACCCACAAACACATTTAACTGTACGAGTGGGTGTAGTGCAATACGAAAACATCTCTAACTAAAAATACTCGTATTTGCATGCGTTACCTGCGGTGTGGTAATGACAACTGCTCCATCTACATTAGTGGCGCTCAGGTACTGTACGATCGACAGGTGCTCGTCAGAAGTGCCGGGGGGCGTGTCTATGATGAGGTAATCCAGATCGCCCCAATCCACATCTCTCAGAAACTGCTTGATCATCCCTGCACAGAGTCATGGCCGGTAAAAATCAGATAACTAGAGTAATCAGTTAACAACCCAATAATTTAGATCGGACTTTTGGTGCGTGTTTACAAGCACAAATAAATCTCATCATCCAAAACATCTGGCGACATGTGTCTGTTAATCAATGGATATTTAGAGTAACTGTTGTATTTGAACGACAAAGTACAATTAATTATAAAATACATCTTTAAATCTTTATCATCTTATCTTTCATTTGTCTTTGCCACATTAGTTTGCTCTACACAGGTGTGAACATGTCACTGTTTACATATCATTTCAATAATATGATAATGATCAGACTTCTGGTGTGTAATTAAACATAACCGGTGTCACAACTAGGCTAGGTTATGTAAGTTCTATAAAAACACTTTGGGCATGTCACTGTACATGTCTTGTCTGCTTCCTGTAGCCCTCCTCAGATGTGTCATGATGGTGTCTTGTAAGCTGCTTTACTTTGCCAGGTAGAAGAGACTTCGCCCCCTACTGTCTGGCCTCTCCAAATCACTTATCGAAATAATGAAATCACTACTCGAACTCACGGATCTCACTGTACAATGGACGCAGTCAGGATGGCAGGATCACAATCTAGGAAGTTGATGGCGTGCACTGATGACGTTCAGGAAAAAATCTAAATCAGCTACAGACGACAGCTCACCTGAACACCATGGACCACACTAACAGCATCAAATTTACACATGAGGAGGAATAAAATAATCAGCATTTAAGTTTTATGCAGCTAAAACCTGGAACAATCTTCCTGAAGATGTGAGACAGACCTCGACTTTGACAATGTTTAAATCCAGGCTCAAAATGGTTCTGTTCAGCTGTGCATACGACTGAAAGGTTTTTATTCTGCACTCTTCTCTTTTAATGGTAAATTTATGATGATTATTTGTGATTATTTATGTTTTGATTTGTGTGATTTTAATGTCTTTCTTATTCTGTAAAGCACTTTGAATTACCTTGTGTACGAATTGTGTTATACAAATAAACTTGCCTTGCCTTGCCTAAAATAAAGAAATAGCATATTTGGACTTAAAAATAAACCACAATGGCGACAGAAACATAAAAGTAAATATATACTGCAAACCAAAATACACTGACCAGTACCTACTATGACATATGAAGACCCGACAGAACACAAATTGTCAGAACTCAGAACAATGTAGAACTGGGTCACCGTCATCACAGACACTCAAGACTCAAGAGAGGAGAAGGAGACACGTACACAACGCACAACATCCATACACCAGTCAAACCGAAAATGAAACTCAGACGGTTATTAGTGAGACGAAAAATAGAATACAACCAGAACACAAATGTGATGAAATATACGAGATAACGTGTCAATTATGTAACAAAACATGTGTAAGGGGAACCGGAAGGCACAGGAAAAAAAAAGAACATCCATGCTGAAAGGATCAAAGAGGCAATAGAGATTCACAAACAAGGTCCAAGGAGCATAAACTGATGAGGGAGCGTCCACTTTGTTACGCAGATGGGATGCATTCTTCCCCTACTGTCTGACAAAACCAGCAAAAGCAACCTACAAGACACATCACTACACCATCATGTGTGACGCTCCTGAAGAAGGCTCCTCGAAGTAACGGAAACATGTAAAGCAGGTAAACAAACGGTCCTGTCTGACAAAAAGCTAACTGCTAATTCTAAGTTTAAAGCTGAAGACAGAATGAACCTTTACCAGAGACTGAATGTAAGTTATGTTATAGTTGCACAAAATGGATTTATACCGTTTTTCTTAGGGCCTCTCCAGATCACAGCATCATCAGGGCTGCCGAGGAGGAAACCGATGGACATAACTGCAAGGTTGTCTTCTACGTACTGAAAATAAACGGAAGTGGAAGCAACAGGACTAAAACAACAACATAAATGATTAAATACAAATCTGTGGTGATTGATCAACTTACAACAGGAGACCAACCAGAGCCACTTTGGTGAACCTGCGAACAATAGCACATATGTAAGCAAAGTGTAAGTGAAGGTGAAGGAAGTACAACACCATCTGGTAAAGGATAAATACTTTATTTAGTACATGCTACATACTACCAACTACTTTTTATAACCACTGTATTGTTACTGACACTAACAGTACACAGTACTACGATTAGACTATTGTGGGTCAGATTACGTCATAAAACTAATCGGATAACTGACTACTGCAGGGCTGGAATTGCTAAAAAAAAAATAAAAAAAATCACTAAACGAATTACTCACGAAAACTTGTTACGTTACTGCTTTACTAATAAGTATTCTGATTCCATTAATCCCTTAAAGTAACAAATTTGTGCTTCATATAAAATATAAACTGTACTGTACCTGTTCTCCCTCTAAACCCATAATACGAGGAGCTGATGGACCACATATATCTACATCCAATAAGGCGACCTGTAAATAGATAAACATTTCAAAAACCAATACTTAATACAGTTTTGATAATCAATATTTTATAAGATCTGTGACCTCACCTCCTTCGTTCCATCACTGGCCAGAGCGTGTGCCAAGTGTGCGCTGAACGTGCTCTTCCCCACTCCCCCTTTACCGGAAAGCACCAGGATCTTGTGTTTCACTGTTGACAACTTTTCTCCGATCTCTGCTATGGCTGTGAGGAAACATGAGACATTTTACAACTACAGGTACATCAATATTATTATTTTAAGTACTGATTGTTCTCCTACCTGGGTCGGGGGCCTTCGTGGCTCCAGATGCACAGAGCTTCTGATTGGGACACCCCGCACATGATGACGCTTTCCCAGCCTGGTCACTTTGAGTGCCTGGGCAGTCTGAAAACAGAGAAAACATATGAATTGTAGCTTTAATAAAGACACATTACTAAAACTACAACAAAACTGCAGAACACAATTTGGAACTTTATAAAATGGAGAAAATGGTGAAACCTAAGTAAACTGAATGTAGGATAGAACTTAAAGCCATAGTATGTGACTTTTCAATTTGCACTGAAAAACATCCTTACTGAAGGGCTTGCATCTCCACAAACCTGACTTATTTGGCCTGAAGGAGGGCTGTATGGCATAAAAACATAAACTCTCCATGGGGGATCTTTCGAGGTATGGTTTTAACTTTCTATTTCCATGGAATCATCATGCAGGGGATGTCCCACCTGCAGAAAGTTGCGTACTGTACCTTTACTAATTAAACTAAGACAAAACGTAAAGAATGTGCACTAAAGACCTGTGTCAGCATGACTCAGCTTATTTTTGGAAGAAAAACAGGGACAAAAATGTAAGAATAAAACGTATAAATGCTGTAATAATAAAATTCGAAACTAATTTATACAGTGGTTAATGAAAATGTTTAACACCAATTTAACAAAACAAATAAGAGTTGTAGAATAAATTAATGTGACAATCTCAGTGACCTATTAACACAAAATTACATAAAATAAACAAAAGCATTAACACGACACAACTAACCTCGAATACACGATTATTAAAGTTATTAAAACTCAAAACTCACGATCGTTCGCATGATCAGGTACGTCTGCCATGTTTGTTATGTGTCCGTCTATAATGTCTTCCCCCTCGAAGGTTCCGCATATATGTCTTTTACAGATTAACTAGCAAAAATATGATATAGAGAAATGAAAAAATTAAATACATAAATAAATGAATTAATAATAATAATAATAATAATAATAATAATAATAATAATAATAATAATAATAATAATAATAATAATAATAATAATAATAATAATAATAATAATAATAATAATATTGCCCACACATGCTGTTCTTTAGTCCCAGCATCCCACTCTCTCCTTGATCTGACTTCAAACTACAGCCTTGGCCTCCAATTTGCTGCTTAATTTTCATTTCAACATAGCTTTTGTTTTGGGCTCCTTTGGCCAGTTTGTCCACCTTTTCCTTTTCATTACCCCTGATTCCAGTATGAGCTGGCACCCACAAGAACTGAACACAGCTGCCATGCTACTGTGTTCTAGTCACACTCATAAGAATGGATGTTACTAAGGACTGAGCGGAGTCAGACAAGGCACACTAACACCTGACTCACTTTAGCAACCTCTTCTATTTTATTGCCACTGATATTACCACCATCTCCACAGAGTGCCCTCCCAGCCCATTCGAGGTACTCCTATTTATGCTCCTACTGGGCAATACAAAACCTATAATGTCAGTGTCTGGGTTTTTTTGTTGCATCTGTGAATATATGACTAAAATCAAAGTACTCTTACTGAATATGAAAATGAGAGGCTGCAACGAGATCTATTTTTCACTTTCACTCCCTTTTCAGTCCCGGAGAAGCCAGGAATCTTGGTGCATCACATTCTACATCAGGAGTAGGATGTGACTCACCCCGTCTCCGGAAATGAATCCAGGAGTTAACAATAAGAATGAAAGAGGCATTTCTCACATCTCGACTTGTAAGGCAGTGACTGGAGAAAATTTTGAAAACAGTTTTTATTAAAGCCTGATTCTCTTCAGGGCAGAACAACTATAGCCTCCCATTGTCTCCTAACCACACATCTCGTAACATTAATCACCTTTTGCTTTCAAAGTTGTCTATACGAAGCTTCCATCTCAGGCTGAATCAAATTTGACCTCCAAGAACTTAAAGCTTACTTTCAATTTCTTCACCGTGCAGATTCAATGCCACAAACCTCCAACATCTGCAAACAGGGACCAGCCTTTCCCCTCAGGAACAGCAGAAAAAAACACCATTAATCACAATGACAAAAAGCAAAGGACTTATTGCACTGCAGTTGCATCATTTCTACCATAGTAAATTATGGATTCAAGTTGTAGTCTGTCCTGGTCTTTCTTTCTAGTGAACTGTGAATCATAACAAGATTTTTGGCCATAATCGCTGTTTTTTTCATGGTCTGAAACAGCTGCCCTCTCCTCTGAGATTGAGACAGGGAGGTCCCATTTCTGTCTCTCCTCACATCCTCCTGACCATTCCCCACACATCCCTATTTTTGAACAGAAACTTCTCCAACGTTCCTGCCTTGCCCATTTCACTGTCCTTGACTTGTGCCTCTGCTTCCCTGTACTGGAGGATTTTTGGCATGTTAAGTGTTTTTTTTTTTGTTTGTTTGTTTTTTTGAGCAACCTAAAGTCTTTGTTTCATTCCTTTACAGATAGTTGACACTCATCTGTCCACCAGGGGGTACGAATACTCCGCACTGTTTGCTTTTGATTACAGGAATAGAGGACTGAGACGCAGCTAACATTATTTCAGTGAGCTGATTTTTTATCTGGGGTATTTTATTAGAGCCATCAGCTTTTTCACAGCTTCTGGAACTTTTCCCAGTCAGCCCTGTGGAAGAGCACTGCTTAATTCCTTCCCTAAGTATTACCTGTACCTTGTCCCTGCCAGAACAAAATCGGGATGGTGGTAACTCCCCAGAGTAGTATCTGACAGGTCTCTACTTTGACAATGTTTAAATCCAGATTCAAAACGGTTCTTTTTATCCGTGCATATGACTGAAAGGGTTTTATTCTGCACTTTTCTCCTTTAATGTTAATCTTATGATGATTATTCGTGATTATTTATATTTCAACTTGTTGTATTGTAATTTTTTATCTTTATTATTCTGTAAAGCACTTTGAATTAACTTGTGTACGAATGCCTATCTTGCCTATCTGTTCTGATTATCCACTGGTTTACTCCTGCAGGATTATTCGATACCGACTTCAGATCCAAAAATACTCTGCCATTCACATCATTCCACCTGGTGCTTCTGTCATTATTCAGACCCAAACTCACACTCACTCACACTACGGCAATTTAAATCTCTATATCTCTATAACTCTGTGTTGTAGCTCTAATCTGACACATGGATTATAATAATTAATAAATACAGTTGCCTTTTTTGTCCCAGATTTCTACTGCAATATATTCCAGGTCACAGTATTTTTCTAAGAGTCTGTGCTTGTTTAACAACCTCTGCCTCCTGACAACAACTCAACATCCACTGTAACTACTCTTTTAATAAAATAAATTCAAAATAAATGTAAATGTATTATCAGTGAGGCTGTTAAAATGTATGCAGTCAGTATATATATGCAACTAAAAGATAAGAAATATACTGAATCAATATACTTATGCACTAAAACAGGGGTGTCAAACTCAATTTCACCGAGGGTTAATTTGCATAGATGTAAAAAAAAAAAAAAAAAAAGAAAAAAAAAAAAAAGACTCTGTAACTGCCTATCTACTGATAAACTGACATTTTAAGACAGTCATACATTTTAATTTACCTTGTCGTGGCCACATAAAATGACATGGCGGGCCAGATTTCGCCCCTGGGCCTTGAGTTTGACACATGTGCACTAAAACACAGCTTATACAAGGCATTTAGTGTAATTTAATTTATTAATAATATGTTCATGCACAGACTTTTTCTAACCACCAGAGGTCAGTGTTGGTGCAGTTTTACAGAGTTATTCACCAAAACTCCTGCAGTGCAATGTGTCCGAAGTCTCACACCACAATAATGATGCAATAGGCATTAAAAAAACAGTTTAATTTAATGTTATTTTGCTGTCATCTTTTAATTTTGTGCAGTTTGTAGCATAGAGTCTAGTAGTTTGGTCCAACACAGAATTATTTGAATGAATGCATTGCTTATTGTGTAGTTAGAGAGATATTTACATGTCCTGCAATACAGTACTAGTAGAAAGTGCAAATATTTAATGACTACACTGGACATATACCATAGTACTGTGCAGTTTAATGTAAAGTGTACAAATGCCAGTGTGTTTTGGATGGGTGCCCTCCCTTCCCCCAACACTGTGCCCTGAACCAGTAACTTGATATTTTCTTTCCCTCAGCCTTTTGTCTCAACATGGCCAACAATTACAGCAACGTACACATTTTTACATCAGTGGTCTGTTCTTCTCCAACAATGGGGCTATTAATGTGCTCAACTGGCATTTATTTCAAAATACCAGATAAATTAAATTATGTGGAATGTTTATAATAATGGTGAGCATTGAGAGGATTAATGACATGCAGATTTGGCTGGAATAGTTGTGCGAATAATGAGTTTCTTGGCACAAAGTGAAAGTATACCGCGATTAGGGCGATATATTTTGGATAAGTCATGTGTGTTATATCCTTCCTCTTTTCACTTTTCAGTCCTCCCCTCCTTGGGCACGCCATAGGAAACGCTAAAAGGGCTGGAACCTTGAGTTTGAGCTACATTTGCAAAAAAAAATATATAATATGTGGTCAGTGGTAAAGTATTGTTTTTATAGTTTATTCAAAATGGGGACAGTGCACATTAATAAACATCTGTGTGAATACAGCTTTAGGATCTATTAGATAAACAGTTAAGTAAAATGGCAGCAGTAGAAGTAGTTTAATATTTAGCACGTTAAGATAATTTCAGTAGTAATAACATTTAACGCATCTCAGAATAATCAGTGTGGCTGCCATTATGCGCCTGTAACTTCAGACCAGCACGTATCAAAAAACCTCAATAAAACATGAACAAAGCTCCAGTTTGGCCCATATTATTATTATCTACGTAAGGTTAAAATATATAAATAATTAAAGCCATAGTATCTACAATTTTTAGACCAAAATAAAAGCTTGTTTTATCATTATGGATGTTTTTATTGCACTGAAAAACAAAAGCTTTGAGCATATTTCTGTAAAAACCTGCACATAATTGATTGTTTTAATTGGTTTGGACTGTGGGAAACACACTGTACTGGACATGGAGACATTGTGTTGTATTTTCCTGCTAATGTCAGTAGTGAGTCTTGTAATGTAATCATAATTAAATGTTAATGTTTTTGATGGATTCAAAATATATATTCAAGTTATATTATGTTATCTCACTGTTCATTTTAAAGGTACTGTAATGTAATGTTCACTCTTTATTTAGTCATTGCTATTAGTTATAGTCAGTTCACTATTTTATTTAGTCATTATATTCAATTATGTAAACTATGTAATCTGCACTAATGTTTGTTCTTGAGTCTTGCAGAAAATGTCTTTTGAAAGTGCAGGATCCCACGGGAAGAAGGTCACGGTGAAACCGAAACATCATGGGAGGATGTTTTGTGACCTTCTGGAAATGCAAAACAGAATATATTTCTCTGTGAATTTCGTCATACGTTTTTACACTGCTTGCCCCCCCCCCCTTTAGATGTGTATGTAACTAGGGTTTCCTAACTTTAATAAAAGAGGTGAAAGACGGTCTGGGCCCCAGAGAGGGTGGTGGTTTGTAACTGGGGTTTTTTGCCTCTCCGCTCTTTCTCCTCAATATTGAGACAAAATAATCTCTCTTGTCTTCTCTTCTCTTTTGAACTCTAATATAGGTTGTGAACCTATCAACTTGGTCCTTCGAGCCGAATCCCAATATACCGGAGGACTCCAGCGGATGTCGGAGACCCAGGAGAGACTGTGGCCACAGCATATGAGACCTTTTCCAGGACTGGTTTTCTTCGATATCTTTTGGAGTCTAAAGGTTGACGGGATACCGAGGGAGAGAGACGAGACGAGTGAGTAAGTCTTGCTTTAAAAAAACGGTATGACTGGGGGTCATGCGCGTAGAAAAACCCTAATTATCCTAGGCTCCAATTAGGTACTAAAACCTACTAATACTAATAGTAGTAGTAGTACTAGGGACGGATACGGAGTCCCGTTACCGGGTAAAATAGTGATATTTTACTGGCTGGTACAAAACCGTGGAATAAAAAGCAAGGGTGTGTGAGAGAGAGAGACGTGTGAGTGGAGATTCTGAACCACTAGGTGACGAATCTCATACCAAAAAGGTTGGGGAAATACGGTGTATTTTTGTGGATGCAGAGGCAAGATCTCTCCGCCTGCTGAGGCTAAAGTGAGAGATACCACACTAATCACTCATACCAACCTGTTGTTGTTGTATTCCAGCGATAGAGACCTCCCTAGGAGTTAAAAGCTGGACTAAATTTGAGGAAATAAAAATGGGAAATAAAACTACAAAATTGACACCAAAAGTAAAAGACTAGAAAGCCGTGCACGCAAAATATCCTGAAAAATGTACATAGTTAGATTTGTGGGTAACAAAATATAAATTTGAAGGCGAGTTAAAATCTTCTAAAATAATGGAGCTCCAAAATAAAATACTAAATAAAATACAAAATGAAATACAAGAAAAATGCAAAAATAAAGAATATGATATGTGTAAACTATCTATCATTACTATACTATACTATACTATACTATACTATACTATACTATACTATACTATACTATACTATACTATACTATACTATACTATACTATACTATACTATACTATACTATACTATACTATACTATACTATACTATACTATACTATACTATCATTTGGAAAGATGGTGGGAATTGGCACAAGCCAGAGAAAAAGGCCAAACAGAGGCAAAGCGTAAGCAACAAATTATGCTTAATACAAAGGAGGAAGATGATTTCACCACTGTAATCTGTAATAGCAGCTGAGCCATAAACACCAGTACAGCAGGCTCAAGCCGAGATAGAGGGATAGCAGTAGTGGGAGGGGAGCAGCAAGTGCCCGCGCCCCCGCCCCCGTATCACCCGTATCAAGAGGCAACAGAGCTATTACACCAGATGAAAACTACACAAACTAGAAGTGAGGCAAAAGCTAAAGCTGAAAAAATTGAATTTAGTAAAACCATGGGAGCTAACCCTGTGGTCATTTACTTATGAACAACCTAATGAAGCATCCAAGCAGGAACAAACTTTCATTATTCCTACTGCCCCCATGATAAGTAGTACAGAGGTACAGATCAAGATAATTTGGAAATACTGTCCCATGATGACAACAACTCCTAGTTAGGTTGACAGCATTAAAAACAAGGATCCAAAATAGATTCACTAGGAGAGCAAATTATATGAAAAAAAACAGAACTAAACAAAAAGAAGATGAAGCTGGTAATGAAAATTGTGCATACAGACAGCAATTAGGAATGCTTTGCACGCTAATTGTACCACAAGAATTCGTAATTGGATTGACAAGCATTATATAAATTTTGCTACAGGGGCACTAGACCAATATGTAGATCATGCAATGCATGCAGATAAAGTGATAAAAAACCACAGGAAGGAAAAATACTAGTTGATTTACAAGCTGCATTAGGGTGCTGACGCACCTTACCAAAAGTTACTCTACTTTTTAGTTTAGTTTTACTTTAGTTTGTTTATTATTGTGTCTTGCATACAAAGAATGCCGAGCCCTTAAATTCCACAGGTTATAAGACACCATTAACAAAAATACAATAGTCCAGACGTGTGATACAACAAACAAAAACAAAAAGAAAACAAAACAAACAAAATCTACTAGTTAATGGGGTACAAATTTCTTTCTTGTGTGATACTGGTGTGTGCAAAACCACCATGAAAACTAAAGTCCCACATATGATACACAGTGGGGAGAGCAGCAAATGGGGAAATAACACATGTTTCACTGACAAAACCTGTCAGGATACAAGATCCAAAGGGAAAGACAATAAAACTAGCTGTATTGTATTTGACAGCCCGTTAAATTTGTTGGGTCGTTATGCATTGGTAGCTTTAGGATTAGTCCTAATCCCAGATAACATACATAACATACAAGTAAAAATAATGCAAGAAGTTTAGACCAACAACTTATATGTTATTCACCCAAATGATGAGGAAGAACTGTTTCCCTGAAATGCATTAGAACTTACACAAGAGGAAGAGGCCATATTAAGTGACATACCACAGTGTTTGTGGTCAAAAGGGCCATCTGATGTAGGTCTGATTAAAGGGGTAATACCAGTAACAATTAGACCCAAATCCGAATAATACAGACCTTGTGTGAAACAGTATAAATTAAAACCTGATGCTATAGAAAATGGCCATAAAGTGAGTAAAAATAAGCTTCAAAAATACAGTGAAATATTTAGGACATAGTTTAAGTGCTGGAGGCCGTACAATAATAGCAGGACGTAAAGAGGCTATACTTAAAGCACCAAAACCTCAAACAAAGAGACAAATGATGTCATTTCTAGGAGTAACTAATTACTGTAGACAATGGATATTAAGGCAATGTTCAAATATTAGGCAATTTAAAAAACTGTATAAATGTCATATTGTCATATTCTGTCCAGATATACCAAAAGAAAATCCTAATTAATGGTAGCAGTGGTTATATGTATACTTTTTTGTTGATAGAATGGTTCAGTGATGATGTACAGGAAAGATTATGGTGATTTTTGTGATAATAACATGAACAAGGAGAATAAGAATAACAAGAATAATGAATATATAATAATAATAATAAGAAGAAGAAGAAGAAGAAGAAGAATAAGAAGAAAAAGACAAAGTAGTTAATACTAAGAAGTAAAGTAAAAGGAAGCTGGATACTCAAATAAAATTCAAATAAAATTCAAATTCAAATCACATAATTGTATTGAATTGGCAGAAGAGACTACTAAGTGTAGACCAAAAAGACATTAAAGGGACAAAATCATACAGGTTATGCAGTAGTCACAGACACAGAAATATTACAAGCAAAAGCGTTGCCCCATACTTATTCTGCTCAGGCTGCAGAATTAGTTGCATTAACTGAGGCATGTAAACTTATGAAAGACAAAATATGTACAATATTTACAGACAGCACTTATGCTTACTCAACAGTGCACACATTTGCTAAATACTGGCAACACCGAGGAATGGTTACTTCTATAGGAAAACCTGTAGTACATGCTGAGTTATTAAAAGCTGAAAAAACTGCTAAAAAAGCAGCAGAAAATCTAGTGCATGTGGCTAGTCTAAAAATAGACCAGGAACTTGACATAGGACTGCTAAAAGACATCGGATGTGGTTAAAAAAGGGAGCTAAATTAAATGATGACCAGAAGGAAAACCTATTTTACCAAAAAATCTTTTTAAATATGCAGCAATTTTGACACATGGTGTCTCCCATGTATCAACAGTGGGGATGGTAAAGCATATAGGTCAAATATATACAACGTATGGATTTAATAATTATGCAAAAAAGTTTTGTAGAGCATGTCTCATATGTGCTAAACATAATCCACAAGGAAAGTTAAGACCAAAAAGAGGAAGTTTTCCAAAACCAAAATATCCATTTCAAGAAATACACATGGACTATATACAACTAAATAAACGTGAAGGAAAACAGTATTGTTTGGTAATAATAGATGCCTTTTCTAAATGGATAGAGTTATTTCCAACCAAAACCGCAGATGCGCTAACAGTAGCAAAAGCATTGTGCAAAGATATCATAACTAGATATGGAGTACCAGAAAGAATATGATCAGATAATGGAAGACATTTTGTAAATGAAGTAATCACAAACGTAGGGCAATTATTCTGCATTAATTTAAAGAATCACTGCGCTTCTCACCCCCAAAGTGCAGGATTAGTAGAAAGAATGAATGGTACTATTAAAAACAGATTAAAAAAGTGTATGGAGGAAACTAAAAGACCATGGACACAGTGTTTAGACCTGGTAAAATTATACATTAATGTACTATGACATCAAAAGGTTGTAAAAAGGTGATACGTGTAAAACAATAACTTATGTTATTTACATGTTTATGCTCACTATGGCTGCAATAATGCTCACACTGGCATTTTGGTATGGGTTAGTACCTTTAAGATCTGTAAGACTGCCTGCTCCTTCAGTGACACCAATGCAAGCTGTGCATTCCTACGTTTATGTGGGAGATTCTATAGTGATGCATACATCCAATTTGACCAGTAAGTAAGAAAAAAAAAAAAACCAAACAGATAAATGCTCAAAAGAAAGACATTACAGGTTTGGAATTCAAATTTGCATACCAATTGGAACTATCACCACAATTACTATTCCTATAAGTAGTCTTACAGCTGGGAAAGATGCACAAAATGGAATAAAATACGCTAATGACTATTGGTACCTTACTAATGATATTCAAAACCAAGGGTGGGATACATTAGTAGCTGACCAGGATAATACATGGACACCGACACAGGCAAAAACTGACTGGGCAGGTAGGCAGGCAGAGCTCCTAACCTTAGCCAAAACCAAATCCAATCTACTGGTAACAATAAATAACATAAAGAATAATTTGACTAATAATGGTCAAGAATGTTGGATATTTTTGCTGAGAGCTCATGTATCAGGGATAGATCCTATTTACAAATTAATTATATGTGAAATGTTACAAACCCCTGAACCGGTTCTGAGTCCCAGGCTGCAAAGTAGCGGAATAAAAATTAAAGCAACAGTAACTTTTACTAAAGAACAAGTGTTCAATATGGCAACTGGTGTATCTGATTTTGGAAACAATTGGCTAACAATGATAGAACAGGCATCAAAGTACTTTAATAAAGACTGTATTGCTTGTACGGGACCCAGACCGCTTTTGAGAATGGTACCAACACCTCCTGAGTTAACAGTGCAATGTGTGGAGGATATCTTAACTAAAACAGCACCAGAGGCACTAACTAGGCCTGAAAAACAGAAACCAATATTTGAGGCCAAATTGCCAAAAGGAAATTACACCTGTATCCAACGCTCAAATTCGGTAACGAATGTTTTAGGTAATATTGATGGAAATCTATGTGAAAAAAATCTGACTACAAATAAAGCACTACCCAGTGGGAAAATACTTAGAGCAAATATGCCAAATGAATTTTCTGGAGTATGCGCTCTAGTTAATCTGATAATACCTATAGAAGTAATGTCAATAGAACAAGAACAATTAACAGCATTGATTGAACAACAATCTACTAAAAACCATGCGATTGGAGTGCCCAGAGGGGTTCCTGATAAATATAAATTAGCTAATCAAATTGCCACAGGATTTGAAAATATTCCTTTAATAGCGGAAGCCTGACTAGAGCTATAGGCAGCCTGCGTGCGATGAATAGACGCTTAAAGGAGCAGTCTGGGTTGAGTACCCCCTTCTGGGATGACTGGCTAAGGGGGTTTGGGCGCTGCAGAGCACTGGTCTCATCGGTTCTAGTATCAATTGCTGTGTTTGTAGCTATTTTAACCTTGTGTGGATGCTGTTGTATTCCTTGTCTTCGTTCCCTGATCAATAGGTTAATAACCGCTGCCATCTCACCCGCACCTGAGGACAAAGGGGTGCAGATGTACCTATTGGAGGGCAGTGATGACGAGAACCCTGAAGGAGTACTTCCAAATCACAGTTCGATAAACAGGAGGGAATGATGGATTCAAAATATATATTCAAGTTATATTATGTTATCTCACTGTTCATTTTAAAGGTACTGTAATGTAATGTTCACTCTTTATTTAGTCATTGCTATTAGTTATAGTCAGTTCACTATTTTATTTAGTCATTATATTCAATTATGTAAACTATGTAATCTGCACTAATGTTTGTTCTTGAGTCTTGCAGAAAATGTCTTTTGAAAGTGCAGGATCCCACGGGAAGAAGGTCACGGTGAAACCGAAACATCATGGGAGGATGTTTTGTGACCTTCTGGAAATGCAAAACAGAATATATTTCTCTGTGAATTTCGTCATATGTTTTTACACTGCTTGCCCCCCCCCCCTTTAGATGTGTATGTAACTAGGGTTTCCTAACTTTAATAAAAGAGGTGAAAGACGGTCTGGGCCCCAGAGAGGGTGGTGGTTTGTAACTGGGGTTTTTTGCCTCTCCGCTCTTTCTCCTCAATATTGAGACAAAATAATCTCTCTTGTCTTCTCTTCTCTTTTGAACTCTAATATAGGTTGTGAACCTATCAGTTTTAATGTGTGTTCACTGCACATGGAAAGCGGCAGTAGCTAAATCTGGTACAAATCATCTTTTATTTTGTAAGTTTATTGAATTTGTACATGGTCCCTGAGAAATAAAGAATAAATAAAGAAAGGAAAGTGGACTTGCATCTCCTCAAACCTGACTCTGAAGTGTTGTTCTTTTGGTTTATAATCTTCCACAGTGAAAATGTTATAAAATATGGTTTTAACCTCCTGAGACCTGGCGTCCTCATATGTGGACAACACATTTTGGTTTGTCTAGGCCACAGTGCAAATTATTAGATGAAGAATAACAGCAACAAGAACAGCAACAATGTAAATATATTATATACATTCATTTTTTAACAGTTTAGAATGTTTAGAATATTTAATTTTTTTTTTTTTTTTTTTTCCTGTTCCTGTCAGCAGCTCTTCACACAAGACACATTGTTCCAAGAGGCACAATTGTTGTTTCTCATTCTGTAAAAGCCAAAGTTAAATCTGTGAACTGGACACAAAGTTGTAGGAGTGAAGACGTTTCCCGCTCATCCAAGACGCTTCTTCAGTTCAGGAAACATCTTCACTCCTACAACTTTTTATCCATTTGACAGATTTAACTTTGGTTTTTACGATGGATCAGACCTGGACGACTGAGGGATGACACAGACGGGATGGTTTTAACTTTCTGTTTCCATGGAACCATACGGATGACTCTCCACCTCCAGAAAGTGACATAATATCATGGGTTTTGTGAGTAATATAATGAAAAATGTTGATGATTCTATAATATAACACAGCCGTGCCTTCTGCTAACACTTGAGAAATAAACATGAATCACACTTTGAAAGATTGTGTCGTAACGCTGGTGCAGGTGGGACCAAAAAGTGCAGAACTCGGGGCAAGTTTACAGTGTTTATTTACAGTATGTGAAATGTCCGACAAGTACAGGTTAGACCGGCTAGGGGCGAGGTGCCGGGTGCGAGCCAGAGTCCGGGAATGCGTCGCGGAGAGCAGGGACAGGAACAGGGAGTAACCAGTATCGGAGCGGGAGACAGGAACAGGGACGGAGCCGGGGGCAACGGAGGCAGGGAGCGGGAGGCGAGGTGTTAGCCGGGGTGCAGGACGAGACAAGGTGATGGAGACAAGACGGACAATACCGGAGCAGGAACACGGGGTCAGGAGCAGAGCCAGATGCAGAGGAGCTGGGACGGTCCAGGGAGCAGGAATCTGAGGGCAGCAAAAATCCAATCAGCATCAAAAAGGTAACACAAGAGTACAAAAGACGAGCGGGAATAGTCACGTTTGACACACGGACGATCTGGTCCCGAGTGTCTGGTCCTGGCTCCTCTTATCCAGGTGGCGTTGATCGCGCTGATGGGATGCAGGTGCGCGCGGGAGGAGCCAGGAACTCCGCCCAGCTCCAGGTTCAGGCAGGTGAGGGAGGGGAAAAGCACAAAGGGAGACAACACAGGAGACAGAAAATGCGCGCATCATGACAGATTGTAACATTGGAAAGATTTTTAATAGAAAATCTTGAGTGAGCCAAACCAATTTCAGTGACTTCTTCATTTTTCTTGCACATAACAGTAAAGACCAGAGACCCACCGATCATGAAGTCACCAAACTATCACGCCGGGTCAGATAATGGTCAGAATTGCTCAGCACAAAAGTTAATCCGAGGTTGTACAAGCGTCAATGGGCTCCAGTCACAGGCAGACGAGCAGCGGTGGCCCAAACATAACCCCGTGTCCGTGGGATTAACTCTGGTGTATGGAGACGAGGAAGAGCCACAGGAAACAGGAAGTCGACTGTTTATGGAGAAAACATGTTGGACGTATTGTTTTATTTCACACTCGATGTTTATTTGTTAATATTTGTCTAAATTGTGACACAACAGGATCTAAAATAGAGTTAAATTGGTGAAATTACAACTGAACGTCAAACTGAGACACATAGACCACATGAAAACTGGATTAAACTAAATACATAACTAATCCTGGACATGAGCAGGACTAAACCAGGACTAAACCAGGACTAGACCAGGACTAGAACAGGACTAGAAGGGGACTAGAACAGGACTAGACCAGGACTAAACCAGGACCAAACCAGGACTAGACCAGGACTAGAACAGGACTAGAAGAGGACTAGACCAGGACTAGAACAGGACTGGACCAGGACAAGACAAGGACTAGAACAGGACTAGAACAGGACTAGACAAGGACTATAACAGGACTAGATCAGGACTAGACCAGGACTAGACAAGGACTATAACAGGACTAGATCAGGACTAGACCAGGACTAGACCAGGACTAGAACTGGACTAGACCAGGACTAGACCAGGACTAGAAAAGAACTAGACCAGGACTAGAGCAGGACTAGACCAGAACCAAACCAAGTCCACATCTAAACTCAGCCTAAACTAGGACCCAGTACAGGCAAATGTGAACGAATCCAAAATTATAACTTAAAGATACAAACTAGACCTTAAAAAGGCCTTAGGTTAAACAAAGACTAAAATTGATCTCGTAATAAACCAGTTTACGTTTGATACCAAGTGGAGGCTTAAGACCTGGTTTAAACTTAAAGGAAAACAAATACCACCAGATGCAGCTTGTTGCATGTACAATCACTGACCTTAACTACAATGCATGGCCAAAAAAGAAAGTCCCCACCAAAAAAACAAAGGTCACACACTCTAATATTTGGTTGTTCCTTTGATCACGTTGCACATTCGCTGTGCCATTGTTTCGATTTCGCTTCTGCAACGTCACAGATTTATTTCCATCCAGTGTTGCATTAATTTTTCACCTGTTGCATTGATGCTGGTCGAGTCTGACGCTGCTCAAAGCTTCTCCAGCTCATCCCAAAGATTCTCAATGGGGTTAAGGTCTGGACTCTGTGGTGGACGATCCATGTGTGAAAATGACGTCTCATGCTCCTGATCCACTCTGTCACAATTTGAGCCCGATGAATCCCGTCTTGGAATATGCCCAAAAATCCACTGCTGTAATAACCTGGTCATTCAGTATATTCAGGTGTCAGCTGATCTCATTCTGCTGAACCTCGACTGGACCAACTGCAGCAACACCAACTTATTTGCTCAGTTAAAACCAGGTGGCGACTGCTTTTTGTCCAAGCAGTGTATAAACTAGCCCTAAAATAGGACTTAGTTTAAACTTTATCTCGTACGTGTACAATCACTGCCCTTAAATATTTAGTTTAGTCAGTATGTCAGTTAGTCATGTAGTTGGCACATCAATAACTTGTTACTTTTTCTAATAACAGTACATAGTGTGCTTTTAAAAACTCAAAAAGACAAAAGATGCGTCACACTTATTGACAAAACACTTAACAATTCATTTACAATCTGTCACAACCTCTTGAAAATCAGTTATTACTATCACAATAATGCGTCCCACAGGGTTTTGTTTGGGGTCCTCAGCATTTCTTTGTACCTCTTTCCAAGTAGTAAAAAATTCTCAGCTGCTTCGGCCGTTTGGGGTCGTCCGCTCAGAGACTATTTTAACCAAACCGGGTTGGCTGGTGTCAAACCCAGGGCTATTTACACACCAGCAGCGAACGTTTTATTATCCAACGGTGGAGTGAAAATAGCTGTACTGTCCATTTCATTAGCTTGTCTGTGTTATCATGTTTAGCTGCATTAAACACACTAGCATCAGAAAGTTTGAATATGACAAAAAAAATCCTGCTGTGTGTAACTTTGTATGCAGCTTGCCTATACATTTTGCATTGTAGAATTTGTTTTTTAAGGTTACTGTTTTGCACCTCGATTGTAAAGAAACTACAAAGGTCATTCTCCAAGTGTTCGTCCTGAAGAATTTCACAGGATTCTCATGGTTATTTTGGTGGGACCGTGGCCAGAGGAATCTCAGACACATATTTAGTCTCCAACTGATGCCGTGCGCTCCACCTGTTCCTACGGGGCTAATTAACTGAGCATCTTTGACTCCAAAACAAAACTAAAATTGCACAGAATTGGTCATAGTAAATATTATTGCTCTATCCATGGTTGTTTTTAAATGATTCGTACCAACACAACGACAACCAGGACTGAACCGAGACTGAGGATTCGGACTGAGGACCAGGACAAGGATTAACCAAGTTGAAATTAAAACAAAAATAGGTCCAAACTGGGTCTAAACCAGGACTAAATCAGGTCTCAAAATGGTTTAGCATCACCAACTGAACCATTGTCTATTGTAGTCGCAGGTGGGTAGTACTTAGAAGTAGTAGAAATAGTAGAAGTAGTTTTCCGATCTTTGCCAAACATATCTTACAGCCAAACTTTTCTCATTAAGGGCCACATATAAAAACACAGACAAAGCTGAGGTCCGATTGAGGGCCATAGACTGGTCGCCAATACAGTGAATACTTCAAATCTGCGGGTTTGTTACAACTTAAACTGAACCACTCGACCTTTATTCATGTTTACATCCTCAATACGACACATTAAATATTTGATATGAGCTTGTTGAAGTAGATTTTCAGAAATATACAGTAAAAAAAAGTACTGTTTGGAAGCTTGAGGGCCGAGAAAAATTGGTCTGAGGGCCACATTTAGCCTCCGGGCCACAGTTTGGGCATGCTTATCTTACAGTATAACAGCACGCTCCACTTCCTAAATGATAAAAGCTTCGTGTTGACAAAATAAAAGGATTTCACCATTAGTTTTTCTTCCGATTGTTTAGAATCTTTTCTGTTTTTGTCGTCTGTCCTTAAAAATACCAGATTTTGTGCATTATTTAATCTTTTTCTTTACAATTACATCAACTACAGCTACTTTTTTTTTTAGTTTCTCCAAATAGGTACATTTTTGGACCACTACTTTGCCCTTGAGTAATATTATTTTGAAGTAACAGCTGTAGTATAACATTTTTGGCAAGTATTAGTCGTAAAACTAATCATTACCAGTATAACAGTAGCATCCCTCATACCCAAACATTCACACTTCAACTTTACCTCTTGCTTGACGACACGAGGGGCTCACATAGCATAAAAAGAGGTTAAAGTTCAAAGGGCAGGGGAGGTCACGAAGCTTCTGATGGAGATTCAAGCCACCGTCCTGCCTCCACCTGTTCGCACTAAAGCTTATCTGTGTCCGAGGTTTTGGTGCCAAGTATGACTGAACTCAACAGCGCGGACACGGGACAGCGGCGTTGACAATAGAATGTCTTTGTTTAGGGGAAGGGGAGCGTATCCTCGATCACTGTGCAGAGGAAGGAAGATTAGAAAGCTATTTTTGGATGCATTGTTGAGGACGTGTTTCTATTCAGACTTATACAGTTTACAGGCTGCATGTCATTACCCGTGCACAATGGATTTAAAACAGGAAATCGAACGTTTTTGTTTGTTTTCCCGAGTATTTAGTATGAAAACATAACATACATTGATTATTATTTCACGTTTTGCTCGTTGTAAACCACAATATTGATCTAAAATGGTTTAATAATAGAAAAAGGTCCAGTGACGTCCTGTGCAAAACTGTAAAACGAAGAGTGACATCTCCCCAGGACAAGCAGCAGATTGTCATGTGCGTTTTTATTGTTGGAAAATGGTTGTGTGACATGTATGACCCAGAATTCATTGTTTGTTAAATACAGAGAAGTGGGGAAACATAGGGGGTAAGTGAAAACAAAGATTTTCTGAGTCCTCAAGTCTTGAAAACAGCACAAAACCCGATTATTCAAACATTCAAACATGCATGAATCAATCAATATATAACTTTGAGCAAGATATCATTTGTTTAAAAATAAAGCACGTTTAATTCTACATAAATCCCTTTAAATATGCAGAAATTAAAGGAATAAAAAATGAGAGAAGAGAAGAATGAAGAATTTCAGCACGTCATCTACTGAAATTCGTTATTTTTTGATGGTTATTTTCAATACAATAAACTTTTTTCAGTAATGCAATATTTTTCATGTATAAAACTAAAATCAAATATTGCCTCGAAAAAGATATCGTAGACGTCAAATGATGATTATTATTGTGACATGTACAAATACTATTTCTTGAGTACTGGGTCACTTCTCTGTAATGGTTTTGTAGTTTGGTTTAGGGTTGAAAAAACGGCTTATCGTTCAATATATTAAGAATTTGTATTTATCACGTCTCAGATTTCTTTGCAATAGTTTAGTTTAAGGAGAATTTAGATTTCTTTTGTATGTAAAATGACAAGATTTGAGCTGTAGAGGATTGAATAAATAAATTCTTTAGCTAATTATTGGTTCATTTTTTATTTATTTGCTGCAGCTCATGCCTTTTAACGATACTGTCCTATCCTGGTTTGTGACAGTGACATAAAGTAGTTTAAATATTATAGTTTATCACAATATGTAGTGATATATCGTGCTTCAAAATGTTTTATCGTGACAGAACTATTCATGGCATGTTTTGGAGCCTGTGCACTTGTGTGTTGGACAACTAAATTGTTCATGGTTATTGCAATAATCGATTAGTTGTGATTAATCTATTAACTTGTTGCAGCCCTTGTTTGTGTTATATTTTCTTTGATGGACACAAAAAAGAAAGAAAAAAACAAAAAACAACACAGTAGTTTTGCATAACTTTATAGAAAATTGTGTTACGTCGAAATTGCCAGTTTACAACCGCCATGATCTTTGACCACACCCACATCCGCACAGTGTTTTCCCATGACACATTTCATCAAGACAATAAACTCGTACAGTGGGTGTGTCGCTTTGTGTCAACAGACTATAACCATTATCTGTGAATATTTTGAATTGTACTTGTAAGTTTCACTTCTGTGCTCGATCTTATTTCTGTATTGACTTGTTCAGGTGTCACAAAACATCTAAAAATTCTCTGGACGTAAAAGTCAATATGTCAAATCTTCCTCCACCCTACACTGTGAATGCAAATGAATGAAAATCTGCACATGCAAATAGTGGGTGTGTTTGTCTGAAAGTACCGGCCTTTCACAGTATGTATCTTTGTTCTACTCCAGGAATGTGATTTAGAGTTTAAGTTTTGAATATTGTGGACGATAAATAAATGTAATATTTCTTATTTTCTTAATAAGGTGTAAAACGTTATGTTTTTCACGCAGCAGTGTCCACATATCACCCCCACTCTGAGGTTTCATCGAACACTGATTCTATCACATTGTCTGACTGTGCTTTACATTTTTTATCTTTAGAATGTTAACTCCCACCTCACTCACCTTCTTTAGACTCTGTTAGACTCTGTGAGACTCTGATAGACTCTGTTGGACTCTCAGACTCTGTTAGACTCTGTTAGACTCTGTTAGACTTTGTTAGACTCTGTGAGACTCTCAGACTCTCTTAGACTCTGTTAGACTCTGTTAGACTCTGTGAGACTCTCTTAGACTCTGTTAGACTCTCTTAGACTCTTTTAGACTTTGTTAGACTCTGTGAGACTCTGTGAGACTCTGTTAGACTCTCTTAGACTCTGTTGGACTCTCTTAGACTCTGTTAGACTCTCAGACTCTCTTAGACTCTGTGAGACTCTGTTAGACTCTGTTAGACTCTCTTAGACTCTTTTAGACTCTCTTAGACTCTCTTAGACTCTGTTAGACTCTCTTAGACTCTGTTAGACTCTCTTAGACTCTGTTAGACTCTCTTAGACTCTGTTAGACTCTCTTAGACTCTCTTAGACTCTGTTAGACTCTCTTAGACTTTGTTAGACTCTGTTAGACTCTCTTAGACTCTGTTAGACTCTGTTAGACTCTCTTAGACTCTCTTAGACTCTCTTAGACTCTGTTAGACTCTGTTAGACTCTCTTAGACTCTGTTAGACTCTGTTAGACTCTGTTAGACTTTGTTAGACTCTCTTAGACTCTGTTAGACTCTGTTAGACTCTGTTAGACTTTGTTAGACTCTGTTAGACTCTGTTAGACTCTGTTAGACTCTGTTAGACTCTGTTAGACTCTGTTAGTACCGACCATCTCAACCTGTGCTGCCTTTAACTCGCCTGTTTTGCTGTAATAATAAAACTCTACAGAACGATCCCTGAGCCTCTGTGTCTGTTCTTCTTGCAGCAGAACAGAAACCGACAATATCTATTTTTTGCAAACCTGACATCTCCACTTAGAATGGTGGCAAAACATCTTCAGTCTAAAACCTTCATCCTTGCAGCTGACCGAATACAATTTTCTTTTACTATGAAACTTGAAGTAAAAACTGCAGTCCAAAGGCGACCACAGTTACACAGTATAGCATTAAACAGTATATACACGTGGACACAGTAAGAATACATGACTTTGAGTGTATTTTTATCAATAAAATCCAATCCAATCCACTTTATTTATATGGCACATTTCACAAACAAATGCTGTTTCCAAAGTGCTGCACAAATACATTATAAATAAAAACAACTAATTAAGTAAATCAACATTTAGACTAAAATTAAATAGCAAAATTAAAATAATAAATATGTATATAAAAGCAATAAAACAATTACCATAAATAAAAACACTTGTCCACCTTAGACCATAGACAGTTCGGAACCTGCCTGGACACTGAGGGAGGACACAGATATAACAACACATGGTAAAAGAAAATACTACGATTTACTGTTGAAAATTTGATTCCTTAATATCGAAATCGAGTGTGAAATTTTAGTATCGTGACAAAACAAACTGATGGCATTACTGTTAAACGAAACACTTTTATACAGCTGATTGTTTCCACGGCTGATAAAACTTTCCTGTCCATTAGTCTACATAAATACTACACTCCCTACTTCCCTGATACTATTGTTCTAGCCGCTGTCAGTCTCTTATAACCGTCGTCTTCTCCGGCACCACCTTGTATCTCTCGAGTGGATGTAGAGTTTTCCTGTGTTGTTTCCATGTTCCTCTCGCTGATCGGCCACGAAAAGAAACAGGAAGTCGGGGATTGGGGGCGTTTTTTGTTTTTTTTTCCTGTCCAGTGCAAGTGAAATATTCCTAGAAGTTAATGCAAGTCACACTAATGAACATAAGCAGACAAATTGTAATGTTACTGATAATTACTCACGCCTCACAGCAGGGAGGTTCTAGGTTTGAGTCCTGGGTCTTTCTAAAAACATGCTCTGATGTCAGGGTTGGCGGTTTGTTGTCTGCGTACCCCAGCGTGAGTGAATAAGTGAGCGGTTTCTTGATGTAAAAGCACTTTGAGAGTCTTGAAGGTGATCATTTACTAAGATAGTCCTGATCAAAACTCGTACTCGTCCCGGAGAAACGTCATCTGCACTGGAGTTTCCTTCCGCTTCTGACAGGATACAACAAACGCACGAATGGGTCAAATGCAGATATGGCACATTTCTTTAAAGATACAATGGCTTAATCTTCTCTTTAACCTTCCAACAAACTCTCAAATGTTTTCTCTGGTGGAAGATACACCATGCACTTGTCTCACTGGCTTTAAACACATCTATAGTATATTTATTTGATTATATCCATCCATCCATCCATCCATTTTCTTCTGCTTATCCCGGGGCAGCAGTCTGAGCCGGGACTCCCAGACTTCCCTCACCCCAGACACGTCCTCCAGCTCCTCCTTTGGGACCCCAAGACGTTCCCAGGCCAGATAAGAAACACAGTCCCTCCACCGTGTTCTGGGTCTTATAGGTGTCTTAATGCTCAAATTACCCTTATTTCTTATTGTAAATGAGCTTGCCTCTCCATAGATCTGACCTGTCACTTAGCATTAACGGCATCTGCTGCTTGTCTCCACAGAGATCGAAAAGTTTACCGTACAATTATGAGAAATTAGGACCAATTTTGTCTTTTAAATGGGGAAAAAGTCCTCAAAATGTTGTGTATTGGCCTATGCTAAAACTCGTAAATACCATCCCCACAAAGACAAGCAGGCAGTATTCTCTCCCCTAGAAAAGTTACGGCGTGCACCTTTAAATTAGTCTCAAACCACGGCTCGAAATCACCTATATCGCAGAAACGTCTTGTGTTATCCGTTATTTTACTGTGCCACAGATACAGATCAGGGAAACACTTATTGTATCCATCTTTGTGCGTCCAACAAAAGGCGGTAAATGATCCACGTCTGCTCAAGTGTTTGTGATGCGGTCGGGTTGTCCTTCACGGGGGGACACCTGACACCTGCACAGAGAGGACAAACCTGTTCCTTCTCGCTCGCAGGTTCATGTGTTTTGGTTGACTTGGGATTGGGGCCCGGGGCGATGGATGGAAGTATATGGTTCTTTTGTTTACACAGGCAAAGTGACTGAAGGGGGGATAAGAGGGAGGAGGGAGCTCCGCTGAAGACGAGAATCAGCCATTACAGCATGAGAGCTACTGTTGAAATGAATCTGGCCTAGTCAATCTGGTCATTTTTGCTGTGATGTTGAACTGTTTATATATAACTCAATGTGTGCGTGTGTTTTAAGGAAGAAAACCTCACCAAAAAGGGATTAAAAGTCAAACAACACTCAATATTATCCAGTATTACTAAAGAAAAGTCATCCTGGCGTTAGTGTTTTGCAAAGAAATATAACACAAAACACCCAAAAGTCACTGACAGCTGAAAAAAAAAACCATAACTCTTTTGTTTCGAAATATATTTCTTTCATTTTTTCAGAGCATTTAGAGTGTAAAAAATAAAATGAGAAACAATTGTGCCTCTTGGAACAATGTGTCTCATTTGAAGTGCTGTTGACAGGTGCAGGAAGACATGTGCCTTTAAATAAAAATAAAAATTAAATAAAATAAAAATAAAAAAATAAAAAAATAAAAAATAAAATACATAAATTAAAATTAAATTAAAATTAAAAAAATAAATATTCTAAACCCTTAAAAATATTCAAAATTGAACATGTTCTTGTTGCTGTTCTTCTAAAAATTTGCACTGTGGCCTAAACAACCCAAAATGTGTTGTCCACAGATGAGGACACTAGGTCTCAGGAGGTTAATCTGAGCAAATACAGCACCGAGGAACGAACCCTCATTGTACAGTGGAACTTTGAGTCACATGGGTCAAATACTGGGTTTAATACCAGAGACGCCCCGAGCGTAAACGCCATTAAAGGAATAATAAGTGTTTTTCAAAGACAGGGGGCAGTATGTGATCTCCACAGACCTGACTAGTCCTGATTTCTTCCTGTGGGGCGATCTTAAAGAAAAGGTGTTAGTGAATAAACCTCAGACGACTTAATAAACGACTTAAAACGTGATATTGAGGATCAAATAAGAGACATAAGCCCGGAAATGCTTTAAATGTGACGCAAAGTGTGTTGGATCGGGCGATTCAGGGCGAAAACGAAAAAATGAGGTCAGTTTTACTTCCTCTAGTTTAAAAAGTGATAAGTTCAAGTGTAAGTGAACAATTATAACCGTATATATCGCCAAAAATCTCAGAAGATTCAGTGTATCTACTGCTAAAATTTGGTGAGTTTAACTTAAGAATTAAAGGAGCTACTGAAGATTTAAGTGTCCAAATGTATACGGTTATGAAATAGTCAGGTCTTAATTGACGCACATACAAAATCCAGAGGGTACGTGATGTTGAGTGAAGCAGTTCAAATAATAACTATAGTTTTTTAGATTTTAAGACATGCCTTGAAGTCTTGAGGACAATTTTAGCATCAAAAATGATTCAAACAAGACAAAAGCATCACATAAAGCTTTGGAGAACGAAGAAAAACTACAAACACGGGATTAATTTGCACATCAATGAAACAAAACACATATCTAGGTGCGATTTCGATGAGGATGAGCGATTATAACGTGATTAAAAGCTGAAAAAAAGACCCTTTAAACAGATGATTTAGCTCTAAAGCAGGTGTATTTGAAAGTCTCCCGATAAACCTGACACATTCCTCTGGGCAGCGGTCACGGCACCATCACAGCCACATGTGGACTCGTGGAAAATGCGGAGAACGATGCGGCTCATAAAGCGCTGGACAATACGCTGTTGACCGTCTCATGCCTGTCCACGCTAATGCTGTCCTTATGACCGCACCAGAGAATCCCCGCTCTGTGTGAGGACGGCGGTCAGACTCTGGGCGTCCGTGAAACCATCCATCAAACAGACAACTGCATTTTTCTAACACGGGCTCCACGGTGCCACTCTGTCACGCAGCACATCCGAATGGGAGATACTTTGCGGTCAAATCGATCCAGCGAGGACAAAACTGAGACTGAGGATGCATCATTTGAAGTGGCATGTTGTGGCGACGTCACTGAGGCTCGACGTGTTGAATGACACAAACAACAGAACGTTTGAGTTCACACGGGGCCTGGTCACAACAGTTTGGTTCTGCTGTGGATTTGTGTGTCAGTGTCACATGAAACATCTCACACTCTGAGGACTTCACCGGCCTCCTGCTGGTGCCAGAGTCAGGACTAAACCAGGACTAAACCAGGACTAAACAAGGACTAAACTAGGACTAAACAAGGACTAAACAAGGACTAAACCAGGACGAAACCAGCACTAAACCAGGACTAAACCAGGACTAAACCAGGACTAAACAAGGACTAAACCAGGACTAAACCAGGACTAAACCAGGGCTAAACCAGGACTGAACCGGGACTAAACAAGGACTAAACCAAAACTAAACCAGGACTAAACAAGGACTAAACCGGGACTAAACCAGGACTAAACCAGGACTAAACCAGGACTAAACCAGGACTAAACCAGGACTAAATCAGGACTAAACAAGGACTAAACAAAAACTAAACAAGGACTAAACAAGGACTAAACAAGGACTAAACAAGGACTAAACAAGGACTAAACTAGGACTAAACCAGGACTAAACCAGGACTAAACCAGGACTAAACCAGGACTAAACCAGGACTAAAGCAGGACTAAACCGGGACTAAACCGGGACTAAACCGGGACTAAACCGGGACTAAAGCGGGACTAAACCGGGACTAAACCGGGACTAAACAAGGACTAAACAAGGACTAAACCAGGACTAAACCAGGACTAAACCAGGACTAAACCAGGACTAAACAAGGACTAAACCAGGACTAAACAAGGACTAAACAAGGACTAAACCAGGACTAAACCAGGACTAAACAAGGACTAAACCAGGACTAAACAAGGACTAAACCAGGACTAAACAAGGATTAAACCAGGACTAAACCAGGATTAAACATGGGGAATCAACGTTTCTACGTTGACAAAATTTAAATCCCGGCTCAGACAGTTCTGTTTAGTTGTGACTCAAAGGGTTTTATTCTTCTACTTTTCTTTTAATGTTCATTTTGTTTGTATTGTTATTTTAATGTCTTTCTTATTTTGTAAAGCCCTTTGAGTTTTTTGCGTACAAATTGTGCTATACAAATAAACTTGCTTTTACTTTTTAGACTTTTGGTTTGGGATAACCTCTAGTTCTGGTTTTTGATGTGGTTTATGACCAAGTTTTCCATTATTTTCCATTACAGAATCAGCTCAGAGAAATGGGGAAGAGTGGAGCCGTGTGTCAAAGAACTGCCCATGAGTCAGATTGTCTCTTATTTTTATTATATAATCTTTATTTCAACAAACAGATTAATGCAATCTGTACAATTTGAGTCTAAGATTGAGTCAAACAAATGAAAGATTAACGCTCGAAATGAAGTGTCAGAAAAGGAATTGAAAGAAAATAAGGCTAAAGTTGGAGTAAAACACGTCAGTCAAGGTCTTTGTGGCAGAACTGTAGTTAATGAGTGTTGTATTTACAAAGTATTAGGTTGTTCCAATGTGATTTCAGACCAGATCACATAAATATAAGGTTCACTCTATTGTCTCCATAGGAAAATTTGTCCTCAGCGTTTGACCCACACTTCAATGTCACTATAACAACCTGGAGAAACATGCAAACGCCGCACAGACCTGGGACTGAAACCCGGAAGCGGCGAATCTCCCAACATTACTCAATAAGCGAGTGGATATTGCCTCCTCTTTGACACTACACACCCCCGGGCACTACACATGTCGGTTTACCCAAGAAAAGAATGTGCTCTGAAGAAGACTCAAGAAGAATAACAGGTGGCCATGACAGAAAATGAGACCGGGTCAAAAAAGCAGACATTTGCAAACACGCAGACATCTCACTCATTCCAAACGGGAGAAATATCCGTCGCACGTCCTGCAGCGCAAATAAAAAGGAGTCGGACTTCCCTGGAGACTGTATTTAGGAAGGGAAAACAAATAAAGGAGTCAAGAGTCGTGCAAATATGGGTCTGTTCCTTTATGGCAGCTTTTTAGGCCACTCTTTGTAATTGACATCACAATTTGGAACAGAGTGTTTTCAGTTTGAGAGAAAAACTCAAGTCTAAATATGCAGGATTTGTGTGTTAAACTTGTGTGAATGAAACAAAAACAAACAAAACTCGGGTATGTTCTTGATGAGGAAGCAATATTAGAGCATAAATATGGGCCCTTTATTTTCAGATTAAAGCTTCTTCACGGTTACTTTTATAGACTCTGTTCCCGCCTAAAACGAGCACTCGTATAAACTGCTGTCAGCGAGCTTCTCAAATATCACCATACACATAACACATGGATGAAGGCCCGTATCCTCTCTGCGCTCCCAGCCACGCCTCTTTCCAAACCCCTACACCTCCCTTTCTCCTCCTCTTTCCTCTTTGTCGCTCTGCCTCCACCGCGCGCTCACCACCCGGGCAACTTCCTAACTTTTTTTTTTTTTTTTTTTTTGGCACAAGACTGAGGTAGAGTGAGTGTAGTTTTATCACTTTCCTTGGCATTATATTCATCTTTCAACAATACTCTTCGCAAGATTTGTCCTGGTTTTCTCCTCGGTCTGAACTTGGTGAGTATCCTTCCTTTTTGGCACTGGTTTGCATATGTTTGAATATTCCTCATGCCGACGTTTTACGCACAATACATTTGCTATTTTTGTGTTACTACATTATATTTGTGCACTAGTTTGAGCCATAAACTTTATTATTAGTTATTATTTTTGCTGTGGTTCGCTTTTACGCACAGCGCCTCCGGGTTTTACGCCCAACACAGTTCCCTCGCCTCTGGTTTTACGCACAACACAGCCTCGCCTCCGGGTTTTACGCACAGTAGAGTTCCCTCGCCTCTGGTTTTACGCACAACACAGTTCCCTCGCCTCTGGTTTTACGCACAACACAGTTCCCTCGCCTCTGGTTTTACTCACAACACAGCCTCGCATCCGGGTTTTACGCACAACACAGTCCCCTCGCCTCTGGGTTTACGCACAGCACTTGTGGGTTTTACGCACAGCACAGTACCCTCACCTCTTGGTTTTACGCACAGCACAGTACCCTCACCTCTTGGTTTTACGCACAGCACAGTCTCGCCTCTGGTTTTACGCACAGCTTAGTCCCCTCGCCTCTTGGTTTTACGCACATTACGCACGCTGCTGGTCCAGGTTGAGCCGATGGAAATGAAAGGGGCGTTGTCAGGCTCCGCGCGTGTGAAGTGTCTTAGTACAGTCAGGAAATATATTTGCTCTGTTGAGAGGAAACCCAGAGCTGTTTGCTTTTACGAAGGATGGACACAGGAAATTCGTTCCTAAAATTCTTGTGGCGCGTACACCTGAGCCTCTGTGCGCCGCAGAGCAAACTCAGAGCTCAATTTCCTCCAAGTTCATTGTTTTTTTTCTTACGAGTTCATTAGATTCATTTTTAATTATCACCTCGTAAAATGTTTGACAGGATTAAACTGGTTCAGATCAGCTGCCAAAAGAAAAGAGCTCACAGCAAACACATGATGTAATGATGTAATGACACGTGCACAGGCCCACAAAGTACAACTACTACTACTACTACTACTACTACTGCTACTGCTGTTACTACTACTACTACTGCTACTGCTGTTACTACTACTACTACTGCTACTGCTGTTACTACTACTACTACTGCTACTGCTACTGCTACTGCTACTACTACTACTACTACTACTGCTACTACTACTACTACTACTACTACTACTACTACTACTGCCACTGCTACTACTGCTACTGCTACTACTACTACTACTACTACTACTACTACTACTACTACTGCTGTTACTACTACTACTACTACTACTGCTACTGCTACTGCTGCTACTACTACTACTACTACTACTACTACTGCTACTGCTACTACTGCTACTACTGCTACTACTGCTACTACTACTGCTACTACTACTACTACTACTACTACTACTGCTACTACTACTGCTACTACTACTACTACTACTACTGCTACTACTACTACTACTACTACTACTACTACTACTGCTACTACTGCTACTACTACTGCTACTGCTACTACTACTAGTACTACTTCTACTGTTACTACTACTACTTCCTACTACTATTACTACCTACTACTACTACTACTACTGCTGCTGCTGCTGCTGCTACTATTACTTTCATACTATTACTTCTGGTACTCCTACTTCATACTACTACCTACTACTACTACTACTACTACTACTACTACTACTACTACTACTACTACTTTCATACTACTACTACTTCATACTACTACTACTACTACTACTACTACTACTACTACTGCTGCTGCTGCTGTTACTACTACTACTTTCATAATATTACTTCTGGTACTCCTACTTCATACTAGTACCTACCATTAGGCTACTTTACTCATACTCATACTACTGCTTCACTCATACTACTACCTACTACTACTACCAGGCTATTTTACTACTTCTACTACTACTTTCACACTACTACTACTACTACTACTACTACTACTACTACTACTACTACTACTATTACTACTTTCATATTACTACTGCTACTACTACTACTTTCATATTACTACTGCTAGTACTACTACTTTCATATTACTACTACTACTCCTACTACTTCTAGACCTACTGAAATACACAGTTATCTCTGTCCTACTTGAAATTACATTATAAATATATTAATTTGTCCAAAATGTTCCGTAAAATACTGGGAAACTGCAACTAGACCCCAAAACTCTGATAAATAACTCAGCATAACAAAAGTACTATAACTGCTGATACACAATACACACTCTGATAAGTTATTTTTATTTCCGTGGTGTTGTTTTGTTCGTACTGTCGTTGTGATTTGACATTATTCTCCATTAGTGCACAGAGGTGGAATTCTGCACCTCGACATGAAGCGTCTCAAACTGTGGGTGGCACCAGACAAACACCATGTGCCACTGTAAAACTCCATCTAAACAAATTACTGCAGTAAAACTTTAAAGTACCTCAAATTTAGTAGTGTTACTGAAACGTGATCGACCATAAATCACTGATAAACAGATGTAAAAGTGTCAAACGAGAGACGATCAAACGGACGTCTAAAAATCCAGATGTTTTGATTTATATTTACATCTGTGATTGTGTGACATCTCCAAATACTTACATACGCAAAGACGTGTCTGTAGTACTGTCTAAAAATGAGTATTCTGAGGTTATTGTATATTGGAAATGACTGTTCCAGATTATATAAGATAAAATAGTTTGGACTCATGACGCAAACGCTATTGTTGATTCACAAAGTATAGTAATTGAGTTTGAATACAAGCTGCCACGTGCAATTCTTGAACTTCTAATTTAGATAATAACAAATAGTTCACAAATTTTAGGGATGCCTGCGTGATTATATGGGAAAAAATGTGACTTTTCTGTCGGTAAAATACATAAAACATTAAAAAAAACATGTTTATGGATGTCTATGTACAGATAGTCCAACTAAATTAACAAATATCCATAATTTTTGTACACAGTCACGGTTTTGCTTAGTCTACTTTATTTTTTTGCCCCACTCTATAGTTTATACAATTTAGATTTTTGTCATTTTGTGGTTTATTCTTTGAAAATACAGTGATCAGTACAGTCAATAATTCAGATTTATACTTTAAATAAGACTTGAAATACAACATTAGGTCTGTATGACGATGTAATGCGATGTTATTTAGGTTATATTTGTAGGATTACTCAAGTTTGCCGTAAAAAATACTTATTATGATCAATTTGGCCAGTTCAGCTGAATGCCTGAGGGCCATTAAAAATTGGTCTGAGGGCCACATTTTGCCCCTGGGCCTTAGTTTGGACATCCCTGATCTAATGTTTTCTCGTTACAATTTCACTAACATCAAAATGATAAATCAGATGTTACTTAGTTTTTCCAAATACTTTATACTCTCACTTGAGCAGCTACTGTCTGATCACTATTTTGTACTTCTACTAGTAATATTATTTTGAAGTAATTGTACTGCGTTGAATTTTTGGCTGATTATTGTTTGGTTGATTTGTCATTTCTTTGCGTTTGGTGAGTGGTAACTGACCATAATGTTGAATACACATTTTGTCGTACAGTAATTAATGGAAACACAAGGAGAATTTGTAATAATATACAGAGTTTTTTTTCCCAATTTGGCGACATCTAGTGGTGATTGAGAAAATGCCACACTTGATAATTGTCAAAGAAGAAGACAAAAAGTTGTAATTATTCATTTTTGCCCGGTTTTAATTCAGTACATGTATGCCAGTTATAGAAATTAAACAAATATGAATCATTTAAATCAGCAAATTGTTCAAATATTTCGAAGTTTCACTGCAATTCCGCAACACAAACAAGACTTACAACCATGTACTTCGACGTGTCTCCTTTACGAAACAGGAGTTGGACAGACATGGTGCCCAGATCCAAGGCCTAGTTAAGTCTGCGGCTTAGTGTTTTAAAAAGAAAAGAAAAAAAAGACATTAAAGTCAGCATTTTCCACCAGTGAAGCGGTCGCACACACGTACACATTTAGCCTGAGTACGAGCCCCCAGCCTCCCATTACAGGGCTGAATGGAGAGCAGGAATGAGCGCGTTACAGGCCGCTGTCTTCTCCGTTCTACTCTGCATGTCGTGTGTTTTGTGACGTTTCTTGGATGTAAACTTAATTGTTGACGTAGTTCTGATGTGCAGGACAATGCAGCTCTGTTAATATGTCGCTATAAATGATCAAAATCACAATCTGAACAGGCAGTTAGCGCATTACAAAAGCCGCGATGTATGACGTACAGTGGTCCCTCGTTTATCACGGGAGTCACGTTCTAGAAATAACCCGCAATAGACGAACAATTTACAGTTATTCTATATGTTTTTTTGCTGTAAAACCCCACACCACACACTTTATACACTTTTCTCACACAGGCGTTAACATTTTCTCACATTTCTCTCTCGTTTAAACTCTCTCAAAGTTCAAACCTTCGTAGGCGTCTTTGTCCGTGCAGAACGTTTCATCGACATTGTGGGTTTTGTCGGTGGAGAAAACGAATTGCAAACGTACAGCACTTCAGAGTCACACTGTGATCCAACGTTTATGTAAATTTGTCTGAACACATTCTGTACTGGACAGGAGACACGGCACGGAGGAGACTGATGGACAATGGTCTACAGTCCAACAGCCAATCAGGACGCACGACACAATGGTCTACAGTCCAACAGCCAATCAGGACGCACGACACAATGGTCTACAGTCCAACAGCCAATCAGGGCGCAGGACACAACGCACGATCAGACTATGTAATAAAGCATGTAAAACTGTACTAAAAAATTCCGTCAAACAGCGACACCGCGAAAAGTGAACTGCGATGTAGTGAGGAACAACTGTATTTGGATCATATATTTGATATGTTCTGTATGTAAAATGTAGAAAGTAGTAAGCATAAAGTAAAAAAAAAACATTGAAGGTGTCCAAACCTTTGACTGTAGTGCACATCACAGACAGAACACTGAAAAGTATCTGAACAAAAGACATGGCCCATGATCCTTTGCTTTGCTGCGGCCCAAATGAAGATTTTATTGTTAGAAATACTAAGATTCGTCCTTGAGATGAAAGTAGAGCAGTACAGTCTCTTAGCCAATCAGGACGCAGAACACAATATATGCTCATACTCTGCAAAAAACATATAAAACTGCACTAAAAACCTGCGAAAAAGTGAACCGTGACATAGCGACGGGCAACTGTACCATAATTTCATACACAAACAAAATATTCTGTCTTATTCTACATAAAAAAGCTGTTTAAATCTGCACAAACTTGTTCTTAAATGTGACTCTTTTACTAGTTTCTCAGTTCAGGTTTCAGTCTTTTTGTCAGTTCCTCTGCACAAATTAAACCGTATCCTCTTATTAAAAAAAACATACACAAAATGTTCTTGTAAGAAATATTGCAGTGAGTTGTTTTTCTCAAATAGTTCAGCTCTAGTACCTCGATCAAACAAAAGCCACGTTAAATTATAAAGACTTCAACTATAAACTCTGTACAACTAAACTTTTACTTGTACTTTGAGACCGGGCAGGCAAAAGTGTTTTCTTCAAAAGCAAGTCATATACAAATACCCCCACACCCATTTAAGTGCTATATTTGTTTAATACCTCCGTGTTGATTGATGGTTTTCACATGTTTCCAGCGCGGGGTAATTGCTGCAGCGTATGACACTTGGCAGCTGCGCCCATAATGCGTGTATTAAGTCTGATGAGGCGTGACATGTGTGAAATATCCCCGTTGTGCATACCAGCGCTAACCTGAGCGTACACGGCAAGACTGTGTGCGCGCATCAGCTGTTACCCGGGGTCAAAGGTCAATGCCATGGTTTTCACATGCTGCCATTGTCGTGGAGAGGATTCCCAAGGCGTTGAATTTAGAGCTCGGAAGGAAATATACAGACGGAATATTAACCTCTCTTTTAGGATTTTATTTGCAAAATCTATTAAGTGCTTGAATTTTGTGTAAAAAAATGAGAAACAATTGTGCAGCAAAAATGAACAATGTGTCTGATTTGTGCTGCTGACAGGTGCAGGAGACATATAAATAAAAATAAAAAATAAAAAAATAAAAAAATAAATTAATTAAAATACAATAAAAATACAATAAAAAAAATAAAAAAATAAAGAAAAAATAAAAATAAATCAATATTCTAAACTCTTAGAAATATTCAAAATTGAACATATTCTTGTTGCTGTTCTTCTAAGTATTTGCACTGTGGCCTAAACAACCCAAAATGTGTTGTCCACAGAAGAGGACACCAGGTCTCAGGAGGTTAAAAATGTGTTGTGTTATTGCCTTACCTGGAATCTCCATGGAAAACAACCGAGTGAGGTTCTCAAAAGTATCAAAAATCAGATAATCATATATATTTAAACTGGTATCGAAACTAGATACGAATTTGAGCAGGTTTCAACACTAAAAAGTCACACTGACAGGACAGAAATCAACAAATATAAGACACATAGACGAGTATACGCCAATGGACCACCAGGGAACCTACCTGGACACTGAGGGATTACACAGATATAAGACATGATGATAATATACACCGCCTGGCCAAAAGAAAGGTCACACACTCTAATATTTGGTTGTTCCGCCTTCTCCAACGTCACAGATTTATTTCCATCCAGTGTTGCATTAATGTTTCACCTGTTGCATTGATGCTGGTCGAGTCTGACGCTGCTCAAAGCTTCTCCAGCTCATCCCAAAGATTCTCAATGGGGTTAAGGTCTGGACTCTGTGGTGGACAATCCATGTGTGAAAATGATGCCTCTGTCTCTCCCTCTCTTTCTGTTTCTCCCTCTCTCTGCTTCTCTTTCTCTCTCTGCCTCCCTCTCTCTCTCCCTCTCTGCTTCTCTCACTCTCTCTCTCCCTCCCCCTCTCTCTTTCTCTATCTGTCTCTCTCTGTGCATCTGTCTCTCTGCCTCTGTTTCTCCCTCTTTCTCTCTCTCTCTTTCTCTCTCTCCCCATCTCTGCTTTTATTTCTCCCTCTCCCTCTCTCTCCCCCCTCCCTCTCTCTCTCTGTGCATCTCTCTCTCTCTGCCTCTGTTTCCCCTCTCTCTCTGCTTTCTCTCTCTCTCCCTGTTTCTCTCTCTCCCCCTCTCTGCTTCTATTTCTCTCTCTTCTTTTCTCTCCCTCTCTCTTCCTCCCCTCTTTCTCTCTCTGTGTCACTCTCTCTCTGCCTCTGTTTCTCCCTCTCTCTCTCTCTGCTTTCTCTCTCTCTTTCTCCCCCTCCCTCTCTCTCTTTGTCTCGCTCTGCTTCTCTTTCTCTCTCCCTCTCAGCCTCCCTTTCTCTCCCTTCTCCTCCCTCTCTCTCTCTCTCTCCCTCTCTCTGTGTTCATACTCCTGATCCACTCTTTCAGTTTAATCCTGATGAATCGTGGCATTTTCATCTTGGAATATTCCCAAAAATCCACTGCTGTAATAACCTGGTCATTCAGTATATTCAGGTGTCAGCTGACCTCACTCTGCTGAACCTCGATCGGACCAACTGCAGCAACACCAACAGATTTGCTCAGTTAAATCCCGGTGGTCGTATTGAGTATCAAGTCTTTTCCTTAGTAACGAAATCCGGTTTGAAGTTTTAGTGTCAAGATCACACGACAGCAAAGTGACACCACCAGGACAAGCATTTTCAGCAATAAAAACACCTGCAAATGAATAATAATAACTAATACTGTGGAACTTTCCAGACAGAGCAATAACATCTCCATGGAGACCTGAATTAAAACATGAATGGGCACATCTATTTAGAAAATCAGTGAAATTGGCCGCTTTATACAACATTTATTCTATAATTTTTGGTATTTCATGTGGATATACAACAAATTTAATCTAACTTTACAATGGACAGTGAGCGGCATGAAGTGAGGGTGAAGAGCAGGGACTAGGAGAGACATTCAGTGTGCTGTCCAAGCTGGGGATCGTGCACGTCTTGATACTTAACAGCCTATGTAAATATATTTTCCACCGTATTGTTGCAACTTTGCTTGGAAGATGAATAATTTCTGCAGGAATGACTCAAATAAACATAAAATCCACAGTTTCAATACATCCATTATTCCTGCTACTAGTTTTACAAAACCTACATGTTTTTGCGGTTCGCTAAAAATCCCTAATGTCCGCTGTGGGATTTTCCCACTGACCACAACATCTGCTAAAGTTCTGGCAGCACCAACGTCGTAGAGCCCGACTCAGCGCTCACACATGGGAACTGGGGAAAAGTGTCGTATGGAAAATGCACTTGTATCACAATGGTGTTTTTTTAAGATTACAAGACAACCGGGGTTTTGGCGAGTGGTGTTTTTTTTTCTTTTTAGATTATAAATACTCCAGTTCTTTCCAAACTTTAAGAGGGGGTATTACACTTCAATGAGGTATTAGTGGTTAACACATATTTAGATCATTGTGTTGCCATTTATTGTTTCGAAAATGTCTTTTAACAACAAAATAACAACATATCCAAGTGTTTAATTCATTTCAGATTAGATTTGGCTGTGTATTATTTTGTATCCTGCTCTTGTATGGTTATAAAAATGGGTGACGTTCGTTTGTGGGTTGAATATTGGACAGGAGGGTTCAAAAATGGCCCGGGAGAGATCACTAAATTACTCAAACACGCATAGATGACATATAAAACCTCTACTGGCATGTTTTTAATGAGGAAACAGCATTATAACGGGGCAGAAAGCTCCAAAAAGTCAAAATTTTGCGTAATACCCCTCTGGAAATGTACCGTAATTTTCTAACTATAAGCCGCTACTTTTTTTTCGAAGCTTTGAACCCTCCAGCTTATACAACAGTGCGGCAAAGTTATAGATTTTCACTGGCTGATGGCCACCGGGGGGCGCTCTCTAGCAGTAAACGCAAACGTGAGACAGACGTGGGTAAAGATTATGCGCTGAAGAATACGCTAGTTTTGATTTTGAACTGTCATTTTCTGCGTCTTTTAAGATAAAGGCAATGGATCTGGCGTCAAAGAAGGAAATAGATCCACCGCACATAAGTTTGGCATCAAAGAATCAATGGTGTGACAAAATCTAAAAGCAGATGGCTCGTGTTGGTGCTGTTTTATTTTCTAAACCTGTAGTATGTTTATCGTGTGTTCATGTTGTGTTGGTTGGTGCCAATTTTCAGGGACAGTTTGAAAAAAAAACCCAAAAAATCTCAGTGCACCGTCTTTTTGTGTAAATATCTCGTGTTACAACATATTTGTAACATGCGACTTATATATGTACAACATTTATTTTATTTTCTAATTTAGTGGGTACGGCTTATATTCAGGTGCAAATAATCCAAAATTTACTGTACTTAAAATGCACTGTCAGAAATGTGGAGTTTCCCAGTTTTTGTGTGAAGTTTTGTACTGTTTTACTAAAATTTGGTCTTGTAAAAGTAAATCAACATAAAAAAAAACTATCAGTTATCAACCACAACAAGGCAAATACTGGATATCAGACCATCCCGTTCAGAAATGGCGACTGAATCTTGGCGTAAACTGTCAAATATGTGTCTCTATATTTGATTTTAGTCCCGTGTTTGTGTTCCTTCCCTCCCTCCGCTCCCGACCCGGCTTTAGCCCGTCTTTGCCCCCCGGTCCTGTGCTCTTCCTCTGGGTTGGCAGGAGCAGACACAATGAGAACCAGCTGTGTGTGTGTTTATCTACATGTCTGACAGATTACGGGCTGCCTCCTGCTCTGAAAACTGATGCAGGCTGGAGCCAAATCAAAGATGCATTGTGTAACTGTTTCTGGTATTCGTGAAGAATCTTATCTATGGCGTTTATTTGATTACACGTGTTTTTATTGCTGAAAACAAACATGAATTTTTACTGTGAGTGCGTCTCTTGTCCACAGATCCAAGCTGCAGTTGTTGTAGTCGTGCAACCTGCTTTTTTTTTTGCGTAAAGATAGAAGTTTAAGGCTGTGTTGTGGATCATTTTAGACATAGCAGCATGTATGAAGATGAAGCAAGTGTCAGAAATGTTACATAGTGATTTAAAATTTGCTGTTAGAGATTCTGAAGTCATATTTTTTTTATTTGGCTTCTGTTTTTAGCGAAGTTATGTTGGCATTGTGCGTTTGTTTTAAGGCAGGGGTATCGAACTCATTTTCACAGATGGCCACATCAACAAAATGGGCCAGATGTAACTAACTGTAAAATAAATGTCACTAAACGTAACTAAATTTAATGTAAAATAAATTGAATCTTGTTAATTAACCGTTTCTATATTTACTACTTATTCAAGTTACAAATATTGCATATGGATTTGCATAGATATGAAAAAATGGCTGTTTAACTGTGTATCTAATGATAATCTGACATTTTAAAACAGTCAGACCTTTTAATTTACTTTGTCGCGGGCCACATAAAATGACGTGGCGGGCCGCATTTTGCCCACGGGCCTTGAGTTTGACACGTGTTTTAAGTGTACATTACTTTAAAATATCGGTAACTTCATCATAATGTTATTTTTTCAACTTACTACACCGACATTTAACACAATCGTACGTTCTTGCCCCATTTCTCCTCCACATCTGTGTCCAAACTGTACACAACCCTGGATCTACCTTCTCTTTCATTGTAGATGTAATTATAGTTTACATCCCCCTAGATCCAAAGTCTATAACTGACTTTGATGCCCCCAGCCCCCCAGACCACATGTCCTCTTACACTAACCGTGGCCTGTTTCCTGTCTGCAGACGTGTTTTTACATGGGCTGCGTGTTAGCGGAGGGGGGTAAAAAGCTTTTCTCTCTCTCTCTTTGTTTATAGGTTTCTATACGTCCCAGTCTCCAGTTCACATCTGCTGCCGCTGTGACGTGACGCGCTCTGCCTCTGTCATTTTTGTACAATCTGAGACTATAAGCAAAAACAAACAGTGGATTTGTGGCATCGTAATGTTGCAGATGTTGTAGTAGTAGTTGTTTTTGTGCAGGCTCATTGTAAATCCTGGTTTATACACAGTCCTGTGTGGGGGGCCGGCGCAGTATTATCTCATCTTATCTCTTTAACTTCAGGGAAAAGTCTTGATTCTTTATTCCTCATGGCACAAAAAGAACATGACCTTCATGACTGTATGTTTTTTGGGGACCTGTGTATGCGCTGATTGTAGCTAAATCCTAGTTTTGACCTGGCGTGAATCTTATTTAGTGTCAACGTTGTTCTGTTTTATATTGATTTTATATTGATTATGACCCGAGCTCTTGCAAGACTTTATTTGCTTGAACACATACATTTTGTGTAAAAAACAAAATGAGAAACAATTGTGCCTCTAGGAACAATGTGTCTCATTTCTGCTGCTGACAGGTGCAGGAAGACATATGCCTTTAAATAAAAAAATAAAAAATAAATAAATAAAATAAAAATAAAAATAAAAATAAAAATAAAAATAAAAATAAAAATAAAAATAAAATAAAATAAAACAAATAAAATACAATAAAACAAATTAAATTAAAAATAAATAAATAAAAATATTCTAAACTCTTAGAAATATTAAAAATTGAACATGTTCTTGTTGCTGTTCTTTTAAAAATTTGCACTTTGGCCTAATCAACCCAAAATGTGTTGTCCACAGATGAGGACACCAGGTCTCAGGAGGTTAACGAGTTGCAAAAAGTTAGATCGTTTATTTTAATTTACTTTAAAATGCCTCAAGACCCTCTCCCATGCCCAAAAAAAACAAAGTCACATCAGAAAGGTGGATCTGATGAGCCAAACAGAACAAAAATATGCAGCACTGGACCAACCTCGTACAGCGTGGTAGAAGCTGGTGCCGACATCACTAACCTCAAACCGAAAACGTCCCCAAACGAACCTTATCAAACAAAAGACGAAAACAGGACAGCCGCTCCCACCGGGTCAAACACAAAAGAGCTAACTACAGCTACTGCAGCCTCGCCCTCCACACCTGGGGCACGACGACGAGCACGCGCCCCAGGTGTGGAGGGCGAGGCGGTAACGCAGTGAGCACGAGCAAAAACGCAAAAGAGCACCCCATGGATAGACGACCTATTTATACGGCGACCAGCCACGCCCCAAAACAAGAATAAATATAAAATACATGTAACATAATGGGGCAAAGGGGCGTCAACACGTGACAACTTCAATGAAAACTGGTGCAAAACTTACACTGGTGATGGTAAGAGTAGTAGTAGTAGTATTAATAGTAGTAGTAGTATTAGTAAAAGTAGCATGCTGTAATGGGAATTTGGTCTAATTTATAAGGTAAAGGTTGGATTATCCTTTTTTAGACACTAGATACAAAGAGAAAAAGTCATTTTCTTCACAAGAACAAGTGTCGCTAGAGCATCCTCTCAGGTGATTTTGTGCTGGTCTTGGTCAGAACGACTTTTGCTGGAGGATTTTACCCGTTGAACTTGTTTTATTTTGATGGAGGAAGAGGAAACCTTCACAAACACAGAGAGAAACATAAAAACTTTGCGTAGAAAGACCTGGGACTTGAACCTGGGACCTTCCTGCTGTGAGTGTGAGCGTTAGTCACTGTGTCACTTCTCTTTAAATACCAATTCTATTTATATTTACCAATTCTATTTTCAAATTGTAGCGCATTTGCTGTGTGTACCAAAGAGGAAACTGTACTGAAGTCATACAGTTTACGCCCGATCGTTTAGGAGAAGTTGTGCAACGCTGACTTTTATTTCTTATTCTGAAGTTCACTCCCGTTATAGTTTGAACAGAAACATTTTGGAGCATTTTCCTGCGTGTTTAAGTCCTCCCAGCTCTTTAGTTTATTTAAACAAACCTCCTACACCGTGCGATTGTGCGTACAGACATAACATAAGCGTTTGTGTGCGTTTACTGTCATCCGTGGGACAAATATTTCTGTAACTGTGATTTGCTAATTGGTGACAGATGTCGGTGCTTCTGAGCTCCGTGTCGCAAAATACTATGTGCCATCGTTAAATTATACAGAGTGAGCGATGAGAATAGTGATTACTTTGTGTGTTTTGTCCCTATAAAGTAACAACAGAAGGAAAAAAACATAAGTGTGAGGAGCTTGTCACAAAACTGTACGCACAATATTAACATAAACATTTATATTATATTAAAATATTCAACAGTCAAGGTGAACGTCGCTTTTGTCATCCTGTTTTTATGAAAAGTACCAACTGAGTCAAACCAGGACTAAACTGGACTAAAATGACTAAACTACAAAGATTTGCTAAACACACATCATCCAGTTTGTCGGTATACGCCATATTTTTATTTATTTAACTCTATGTATTAATATAACTTAATAAAATTGTAGTTTTAGGAGGTTAATATTTATCATGTTTACTTTTTTTGTAGTAGTAGTGGAACTTTTTTGTCATTTTTCTGTACCAATGTAAGATTTAAGGCCCGTGTGTCAAACTCAAGGCCCGGGGGCCAAATGCGGCCCGCCATGTCATTTTATGCGGCCCACGACAAGGTAAATTTAAATATATGACTGTTTTAAAATGTCAGTTTATCAGGAGTTACACAGTTACACAGACATTTTTTTTAATATCTTTGCAAATTTGAGATGAACCTTTTTGCTGATGTGGAACTTTTGTTTATTTTTGGGGATAATCCTGCTCTAGGTTTATTGTGACAGCAGCAAAATAACTTAAAATTTGGCTAAAATCTGGCTTTAAGAAAATCATTATGTTTTTTTTTTTTTTCCATGTCACACAATCCTAAAGCAAATTACTTGTTGTTGTAAATAAAAATCTGAACATTTTGTGTATTTTGTGTCTTCACAGGTTTTCATCAGACCACACAAAACTCCCAGATTGTTGCTTTAAAGAAACTTCCGGTCCAAAGTCTCGCTCCACGATGCTGATCATCTTATTCCTCATCATCCTCTTCCATGTGGCTGCAGCTGCTCTGCTCTTTGTGGCCACGATCTACAACGTGAGCTGCACAAACACACTTCAGGATTATTATTATTATTATTATTATTATTATTATTATTATTATTATTATTATTATTATTATTATTATTATTATTATGTGAGTGATGGTGTGGCTTCTTCTGTAGGCGTGGTGGGTGGTGACACCTACTGGCCTCGATGTGATCTACACCGACCTGTGGTACTCCTGCAACAGCACGTGTATCCCAGTGGAGAACAGCCACACGAGTAGTGCAGGTACAGACACACACGGCACACGACACATGACACACAACACACGACACATGACACACGACACATGACACACGGCACACGACACACAACACACGGCACAAGACACACGGCACACGACACACGACACAAGACACACGACACACGACACAAGACACACGACACACGACACAGCACATAACACACGACACAAGACACACGGCACAAGACACACGACACACGACACATGACACAAGACACACGGCACAAGACACACGGCACACGACACACGGCACACGACACACGGCACACGGCACAAGACACACGGCACACGACACACGGCACACGACACACGGCACACGACACACGGCACAAGACACACGGCACACGACACACGACACAAGACACACGGCACAAGACACACGACACACGACACACGACACAAGACACACGGCACAAGACACACGGCACACGACACACGGCACACGACACACGGCACACGACACACGGCACAAGACACACGGCACACGGCACAAATGACTTTTAATTGTGGAACTGTTGTAATATGCCACAAATGTTGTGCACCTTTATTATTAAAAAACAACAAAATAAAACCTCCATGCATCTTCATCTTATATTTCCAGCTAATATTTATTATTATATTTAATAAAACAATTATCCTTCAAAAATCAACAAAAGAAAGAAAACAAGTGTTAAAGTGTAAATATTTTCCATGGTTTTATTCATTCTGACTCCGTTTCCTCTCCTCCCTTCAGCCTTTCTGCAGACGGTCCAGGCCACCATGATCCTGGCCACCATCTTGTGCTGCGTCAGCTTCTTCGTCTTCATCCTGCAGCTCTTCCGACTCAAACAGGGAGAGAGATTTGTTTTCACTGCTATAATCCAGCTCCTGGCCTGTAAGTCACACAAACGTCTGTCGACTTTTTACAAAAACTGTGTCATCTCACTGCTCAAAACGATGGAATAAAGGCGAGTGGAGGAAAAGAGAACCATAAAACATATTCAACCATTTACTGACATCAGATTTAAACGCTTTTAAGCCTTTATAACAAATAATTAGCTACAGTTTTTAATTTCCAGGGTAGAAATTTCAGTCAGTTTGCTTTTCTATTACAAAGGAGGGACAAATACTATTTTCAAGCCACAAAATTGTTTAATTATACACGTTATATATGCGAACATTTGTCTATTATTTTAAATTATTCATGGGGTTGCTTGTCCTCCACTAAGAAGGTTTGTCTCACTGAGTTCAGAAAAACAACTTGAGTCACTAGGGCGCCCTCTAGAGGAGAGTGCAGCAGAACAAAATGTAGGACGTCTTCCGCTAAATCGTCTTTTGTTGTTGTTGCTGTGAGTCAGTGGAGTAAAATGAGATTATAACATGCACAAATTTTCCAAAGTTTGCACATGTGATAAAAAAATGGCGAATATTAAAGCAAGTTTGCACCGATTAGTGAATGTGTGTGAAAAAAAAGAGGATTTGTATATTGAGTGATTGTGTGTGTGTGAACTGAATGTTTTTAGAAATGTCGTATTTGAGGGGTGAGATGTGTTGTGTTAGATGTATGTACCATATTTTTACAGCTCTTTCCTCCACCTCCACCAAACTGTGACTCACTAAACATCAGTCTGTCCAGGGACGACACGTGGAAATGATTTTTGCTTTAACCTGGGACCAAACATCTTTACTGTTTTTTTAAGGTCTATGTAATGTTGGTCTTTGTAATGTAATGTGTCTCTGTACAAATAAAAACATACCAATATCTGTAGAAATAAAAAAAGAAAAAAAAGAAAAAAAGAAAAATAAAAAACAAAAAAATAAAATAAGAAAAATAAATAGAATGAATGAATAAATAAAAAAATAAATAAAATAAAAATAAAAAATAATAAAAAATATAATAAAATAAAATTCAATAAGAAAAATAAAAAAATAAAATAAAATAAAAAATAAAATAAAAATATAATAAAATATAATAAAATAAAATAAAATAGTGCCAACAGCATTTCTGTACTCATGTGCCCAGTAAAACCTAAAAAAAAATTGGTTTTGCCTCCATCAAAAATGCTCGCTGTGTGTTATAATCTATTTAAAAAAGAACAACAAATAATGCAAAATACAGTCGATATCAGTGAGTTTATATTTACCAAAGCCTCTTGATTTTTCATATTTTAGGATACAGTAAATGGAACCTGTGTTGTCAGAGCTTTAACCTGCAGATAGAGACACATACAAGTCTTTCTCATTCTCAGTTTAAGGACAGGCCTCATGTTAAAGCTCAGAACCTCCAGAATTCACTCACTGAGCTGCAACGGCTGCACTAGCACTGATTTATGATTGTTCTGCAGGTGCTGGGGTTTAGATGTGATGATTCAGATCAGAGCGAGGCATTTTAGGTTTAAACCAACTGGATTTTAACATTGAAACTGGCGGCACAAATGAGAAACTGATCTTCTTGAGAACCAGAACACCAAATTACAACATAAACAATGTCCAATCATGTTCAGTTTTTTGTTTTAGATTAAGACTAAATCAACATGACATATATTTGGTGTAAAGGGTGCACATGAATCACTCCTTATTTACTTATCTCCTGTCATAAACACCTTTTCCTTTCCCTCCTCCAGGTTTGTGTGTAATGATCGGCGCTTCCGTCTACACCGCCCAAAAGGAGAGCTTCCATGTCCCGAGTCTCCGGGACGGTTCCTACGGCGCGTCCTTCATCCTGGCCTGGGTGGCGTTCCCGATGACCCTTCTGAGCGGCCTCATGTATCTAGTACTGAGGAAACGCAAATAGAACGATACAAACGCAACATAACACACGTAGGAATACTTACAAGTCTTTCTTTAGCTTTTGAATTGTGAGTCAGGATTCTGCTGGTGCACTGCTGTCGCTGACGTAAACAAACTCGGCCTTGAATAACTGAATATTGCATAAGAACTTGCTATGAAATTGTTCAAATGTGTCACTGTTGTTATCAAATTTAATGTAATAGGATCGTTCAAAATGAAGTAGAGCTGCAAGATTAATCAAAATGAAATCTAACCGAAATCGCAGTTTGAATGGACGCGATTTTTAGCAAGTCTCAAACTGCAAATACGGGATTTTTTTTACATTTCTGTGAATACTCTGCACGTTTAACTGGGCGATTGATGTGTCAGAGGAGAAGCACTTGATCTAAAAACTCCCGTACACTGTCTCACACAACGTGGCGTTTCGGTCGCTCTGATGGTCCCGATGCCCGTGTGAATAAAAATGAATCAAAAGAGTGAGACAGTGTGCGGGACTTTCAGATCAAGAGTTTTCTAAGCACCAAAATTTCCTCCACAAACAACAAAATATCCCAGTTTATTCTGCATAAAAATGGCTAACGCTATAGTTTAGATTTGTGTAGTTTATGTAGTTGTCAGTTATGTCAGTTTTGCTAATATTAGAACATAAGCTTATCTGAAAAATCGCCAAATTTCACACCTCTAAAATGAAATCCATCGATAGTCGCAATCAATTCCACACTGTAATCTTATTCCTTTATTATTCATTTCTTGTTTTGTTACATCCGTCTCTGCATATTTGAACTTTTTTCTAATCTTTTCTTACCTGGCAACCTCAGCATTCTCACTTCTCCATAGGTATTAACATTTAAAAACTCAATAATTTATCTAACTTCAACTATTCTCCTGCCATTTCTCCTCATCTTTTCTTAAAACTCCAATATAATCCGGTTTTAGCCCAGTTTAGTCCTGATATAGACTCGGTTTGGTCCTGTTTTAGCCCTGGGTTTGATGTGTTTGTGCAAGTGTGAACGCAGCCTAATTCAGCTACTGTTTTAGCCTCATTTAAACTGTTCCAACCTGCCAGCTGAGGGCGCACTGAGTCAGTTTCCTCTGCGCTTTAATACCTCCACATATCCATTAATTATTTTTACTAATTAAAATACCATATCCATCATTTTAACGCCATTATTTCCAAACATGGCTCCTCATTTTTTTAGTCTTCAAATAACATTTTTCAGGTAATTTTGTTTTATTTTGGTCGTTTATTCCAATGCACTGACCCAAAAATCACCTGTACGACATCTATCGTTCATTATGTTACAAATTACCTCTTGCAATATTCTCACAATTGCAAAACATTTAAAGAACCAAATTTTGTGAAGTCATTTGTAAATATTTGCTGTGTCTGTATCGTTTAGATGAATGTCGTTCTCTTTAGTTGTAGTTGTGGCTTTATTTGTAGAATTTGAACTTTCTTGTTACTGACTTTTGTGGGTTATTTTTGTTATTTTTGTTATTTTATTTTTTTTAAATGATGCCAAAGACACTGTGGCTTTTGGGACAACAACATTGAAACATGCAATTTGAAGTGACCTTTGAAGGAACATTGTTGTGTAACACCGAATCTGTTTGACCACTGTATTTTCATGTGATGGTGCAAGAAAAAAGTATTTTGGTCTCACTTGAAGTAGATGATAACATTGCAAAGGTAATATTTTCTAACTAATGACATTTTGTAGCATAATGCTGTGGGTTGTTGCATTGTTGACAATAGTTTTATGTAAAAATAAACTTCATTTGAAAACATTTTTATATTATTTTGTTCACATATAACACAAAACTCAAAATGTATGTCTGTTTATTTAGTTTTCATTAATGAGTTACTTTGATATTTAATAAATGACCTTACACATAACAAGGCCTAAGTCACGTAGTAATAACTGCTGAGGAGATTTCAGTGGATTTCATAATAAAAACTCATCCAAATGTTGCATAATAATGATTAGCAATAACACATGAAGGCTACAAACACTGATAATTGTGGTATAAACTTGTAGCAAAACATCCAACTCATGGTTATATACAGCCCTCAACGTGTCCAATGAAAGAAGCCCAGTTTATTTCTATACACTTTTTTCATTAACCTTTTAAAGCTGTAATATGGAACTCTTTTTTTTTGTGCCAAAAAATAGACTAAAATGAAAGCTTTTTTGTTTTTGTTTGTTTGTTTGTTTTTTTACACAACTCTGACTCTCTGACTCTTATTTTGCCTGAAATATGGACTTCTCTTTGTTTATGTGGAAATGTTGTTCCTTTGGCTATAATATTCCACAATTATGGCATAATAATAATAATAACAATAACAAAAACAATAATAATAAAATAAAAATAATAAATAAAAAAATAATAATATAATAACAATAAAAATAACAATAATAATAACAACAACAACAACAACAACAATAATAATAATAATAATAATAATAATAATATTAATATTAATAATAATAATAATAATAATAATAATAATAATAACAATAACAATAACAATAATAATAATAATAATAATACATTTAATTTATAATGTACTCGTCATTCCATAGAATCTTGGAGTGCTACAATAAAACAAGAACTTTAAACTAATACTAAATTGTTAAATGCTAAAAAATAAAATAAAATAAAATAAACAATAAGCTTTTCTAAATAAAAAAAAGTCTTTAGATTAGCTTTAAAAAAGTTTCCAGACAGTTATCACCTTCATGACCGAACACTGACAAGAAATTAGAACAAGACAAGACAAGAATTAGTAATAAACCTGAAACAGAGCCCAGTTTGAAGATTTCTCCCTCCAGACCTGAGGGGGGCGCTGATGCTCTTCTCCTCCAGACCTGAGGGGGGCGCTGATGCTCTTCTCCTCCAGACCTGAGGGGGGCGCTGATGCTCTTCTCCTCCAGACCTGAGGGGGGCGCTGATGCTCTTCTCCTCCAGACCTGAGGGGGGCGCTGATGCTCTTCTCCTCCAGACCTGAGGGGGGCGCTGATGCTTTTCTCCTCCAGACCTGAGAGGAGAAACATCAAAACATCAAAACATCATCGTCCTGCTGCATGTTTCCACTTTTGTTCTGTCAGGTACATTTCTACATCTGTGTTTTAATAACCGCCATTTGCTTCAATTAAATTACAACTGTTTAATAATCACGCGCCGTTTGCTTCAGTAACAAGTCAGAAGGTTCAGTTAAAAGCATGTATTTTACTATAACATCATCATTATTTTACTTTTCACCGGGATTTAGCCCCAATCAAGCTATTAGCAGCACAGTACTTTAGTCTTTATTCTCTACAGATGGTGATGCAGTGTCTGGTTTGTAAATGCATTTGTTGAACTGTCAGAATGAAGAGTTTCCTCAGCTCCAGATCCACTTCTGCTGCCTCCAATCAACAGAAAATACGACTCTCCAAACGAGAAGTACTTTCTTTTTGCTCTTCTGTATTAACATTTGAGACGTGTGTGCTTTTAGATCTGTCATAAATGCAGGACTCTCTACTCTTGCTTATATTTTCTATAATCTTGCATACACTAGAGATTTCTGCACGTCTTGAGAATGTTCTTTCACTGTTATTTGTTTGTAGATAATTGTCCAAACATGTGTATATTTATGTCCACAGCTAGAACAGTTGGTTGAACAGGAGGTTGCCAGTGCAGTGAAAAAGAAGGAGAACAGTCTGGATGCACTGATAGAAAATATTCAACAACAACTGGATCAGGGAATGAACTATGAGTCCTCCATCAAAACACTGCAGGTGAATACTGTCTGATATATGAGCTACTGACTTTTTAATAGTGTGTGTTTATATTTATATTGATTTCTTCCAGATGCAAATGATGACAGTAGCTCAAAGAGCAGAACGGGCTCTCGCACATATAGCACAGGTATTTTAAGCTTTATGTTTAAACAGCACAATTAAAATCCACATGAAATATCTCTTAAACAGAATTTTTCTCTTTTAGAATCCAACACCTCCTCTTGGTGATACGAGTATGGTCCAGTAAGTAAAATATATTCTTTACAACTGTTATAAACTGTTCCTGTTTTAAAATATTGAATTATTCAGGTCATCTTTAACAACGGACAGCATTAAAGCAGAACCACAACGTAAGTGCTTCACATGTATGTGTGTATATGTATATTATATTATTTATGTAAAATATATATGGTACTGAGTTGTAAGTAGTTGAAGTTATTCAATTGTCTTTGATAGACCTGGACAGTGTGGAAGTCTCCAGTGTCTGTGAGTTTATGGTAGGTTTTTTTTCATCTTTAGACAAAGCTTCTAAATGAGTTCTGTTTTTTGCCTCTTGTTGTTGTTGTGCTCCATGGCCCAGTGCACACTAGATTTGGTTGTATTTACTTCACTGTTGGTTCAGTCGCACTGTAATTATTGTCCCCAAACACCATGAGTCCCGTGAGTGGAGCTCAGCTGATTGATGAGTTTCAAAACAGAGCCCTGTGGAGACACCTGCAGAGAAGTGTGCTCTGGGTCATAAACAAACACACACACACAGACACACACAGACACACACAGACGCAAACACACACAGGCACAGGCAGACGGCTTTACTGTGCAGACAAAAGATTACTGAGATTAACATGATCTGATTCATCTTCAGATGTAGGTTTTGTCTTCTCTGCAGCACACACTCATTAGAGTGAATGCTGCAGACTTAAGGAGTGTGTGGTAAACATGGTCAGACTGAGGCCTTAGTTTTTGGTATTTTTTTTAAGGAAAGGACAAAGAAACAGTTTGAGCATCTTCATGCAGAAAATGCAGGTAACTAAGTATACTGCAAACAACTTATTTTGAGTCAAAATGAAACCTACTAAAGTAAGTAGAAATGTCTGTGATTTGTGGATTACAGCTTTGAAAGCAGCTTTTGAAGATATCAGAGAGCGGACAACTCCATCTCCTACAATCAACACCCGGCAACCAAATGGGGTAAGATATTCACTTTTAACCAGTGGACACTTCACACAGGTTCTCTGAAATCGCAGAGTTGGTCCATTTACGATGACGAGCTCTCTTGATCAAATATAATGTTTTTATTCAGGTGTTTGAGGTATTGGCAAAACTTATCAAAAAGGAACCAGAGGAGCATCCAGAAGACCCCTGCTCTTCAACCCCAGCCTCATTGAAGAGGATGAATGAGGAATCCTGCTCTCCTGAAGTGGGCAGGCATCCCAAGAGGATCAAGATTGAGCCGGTGAGACAAGCACATTACTCACTGCTGGTAAGATTTACTCTTACCAGTAATACTTAGTCTGTGACCCTCATATATTTAACTCGGGTGCTTTCTCCTGATCGTCCTTGAGATGGTTCTACACCTTCATTGGAGTCCAGCTGTGTTTGATTAAACTGATTGGACTTTATTAGGCCACACACCTGTCTATATAAGACCTTAAGTGAACCGCACAGTGCACAGTGCAGGTCAGAGCAAAGAATCATGAGGTCAAAGGAAGTGCCTGAAGAGCTCAGAGACAGAACTGTGATAAGACACAGGCCAAGGTCACAAAAAGAGCACAGTGTGTTTTTCTGTCAATATGGGGAATTGTGCGTACATTAATGAGGGAAAAATTAACTTTAATTATTTTAAATGGCTGCAATATAACAAAGAATGAAAAAATAAGGGGGTCTGAATACTTTCTGTACATACTGTATATAATAATAACTTGGATTACAAATATAATTCATTTGTTTAATTTTTCTTGTCACAGAAGGAGGTGCCATACCCTCCTCTACCTGTGCTCCCCTTCCCCTCCTCTTTACCTCCAGAGGCCGCTACGTACAGCATCCCCCCCAGACTAAAGGTGGATTTAGCCCTGATCAAAAACCCCACCCCTCAGCTGTCTCTGGTCTGGACCCTGGAGGAGGACGAGCCCAATGTCCCGCCCATGGACACCTACAGGTACAGACAAAAAATAAAGTTTGTTTGTCCAGACTCAGGCTTTCCATCATATTATACTGCAGTAGTACAGAAAACTCGATTCAGATGAAAGTAACTCCCAGTAAAGCCAGTAATGATAACTTCAAATGCATTTATGTTTAATTGTATTCATCCGTATGTTTAAATGAGACCTATTATGCAAAAATAGTTACTTTTAAAAGCCTTGAACCATTATATAGTAGTTAGTTCTAGATGTTTCCCCGTTATTGCTCCAGTCAACCCCCGTTTTACCACCACCGGTATGCGCCGCTGTACTTATTTCGTTCTCCAATTTTATTTTATCTTCTCAACCGGCCCTACATTTTGGCTCTCGATAACACCGTGCTTTGTTGACATCTGTATCCATTGGGCTTTGCATTTTCCAACCCAGATGTCAGCTGACTTTGTTGTAGATCAAATGTTGAAAATTACCTGAATGCATGATCTTTTTGTTTTATTACTTTACTCTTAACCTTGTGTTGAATACTGTGTGTTACAACATTGAGGTGAACTTGTTTCTCTGCGACACATGTTTATTTTAAGTCGTCTACACTGGTATCTGCTACTTCGGTTACATGATACGGTTCTTCATTTTCAAGTTGACAAAAGGCCTTGTAATACATCTTTTCAGTGACTGCAAACATCTGATAGCGACGTATTCTACCTCTCTGTGAACAGTTAACGATATGTCCATTTATGACCTTGTACGGACACTATGTAAGTTTAGCTACTTGGTCTCGAATCTCTTCCTTCACAATTACTTTATCCACGGGCATTATAGATTATGAAAAAACTCAGAATATGTCATGATTAAACCGTATCTTAAAACTTAATATTGCTGGCATCAAATTCTAATAAAAAATAATTTAGCATTTCAAATAATTCAACACAAATTTTCAAATACTGCAAACCACATTAGCAAGGATGTACATAAGTTTTCAGTTTTTCTCTTTCCAGCATATACACCTCTACAGAAGTAGCTGTTGGCAGTGGTGTGTTCGACGTGTGGGAGAAGTTAGGAGAGCGTCCGGCGGAGCCCCTCCCCATGTTCTTCTCATACATCAAATTCAAACCCGGTCACAAGATCTGTGTGTCTGTGATCGGCAAAGACGTGTTTGGACGCTATGGACCTCACAGCAAAGTGGCCTGTGTGTATTTATGATGATGTGAAATTTGAAATGCTCGCTAATAGGATTCTTCATAATGAATTTTTAATTATTATTATTATGTGAATGTTTTTTAATGTCAATAAAAACATGTTTTTAGTGTATACAAATACACCTCACCTACTAATGTTTAGGAAATACATTGCTGCTAAAACACTAAGTGAAAGTTTTTGTTCATTTCAATATCAATCCTTGAAACAATTGTTGTAGTTTGGGCTTTTTAGGTACCAATATGAAATGTGACCTTGGTACAGCTGGTATGGCCATGGATTTTAATTTCAAAAGTCACTGATCTGCTCTCTCTATGAAATAAACACTACTGTCTCCAATACTTGGTTTATATACTATACTTGCAGCCAAATGGGATGAATGGGTGTTTAATAGTGCAGATGACCCACATTTTTCACATTTTATTATTGGATGTAAATTATATGTTCATGTATTAATCTTTATGGAAATATGTTCTCTAAGTAAATAAAGTCATATCTGATTTAACTGTTTTTTTTTCTTGCATACAATATTGCTCAGATTGCAGTATTTAAGTGTTTAAGAAGTTTACTCCTTTAATTCATAAACGCGGAACTAAAGTCTCTTGGTGCGTGTTTCACATCGGGCACATTTCCAGTCCGCGCACCTGTTACACGCGGCGATTTCACGTTTGTTTATGTTCACAGGTTCACAGGTTCACAGGGGTCATATGAATTATTACCTGAGGTCTCTGCTCTTTAAATGATCGATTTGTTCCTGTTTTTTTACTCAGAGTAAATCTTACATCTACAATTAAACTAAACCGGAGCAAGCGAAACTTTAGGCAAAGTAAGACAAGACTGTTTATCTACTTACACTGTCCATATAAACTAGTACTGAGGTGATGCTTTGGTTTGGGCTCATTTTCATATCGCCACTGGTTTGTTTTTGATGTTCAGAATGAAGGATGTCCTCAGTGTCACATCTGCTCCTGCCTCAAGTGGACAGAACATCACAATCTCCAAAAGAGAGGTAAAGAATCTCTAAAAGAGATTATGATATGATTTTCTTTTTCTCATTTTTATAGTCTGTCCTTTGAAAATGCCTGATTTTGTGCATGATTTAATGTTTTGTTCTTTGAATTACATTAACTTTAAATTACACATCAGACTTTACATCTCCACATTACTCTTTACGTTACTCTTACTTGTGTAGTAGTTTTTCCCAATACTTTTTTACTCTCACGTAAGTAATTTCTTGGAACACTACTTTGTACTTCTACTTGAGTAATATTATTCTGAAGTAACATTACTCTTACTTTTTGCTTGTGACCACAGTTGGAAATGTTGATAGAACAGGAGGTCGGGAGTGTGATGAAGAAGAAGGAGAACAGTCTGGACGCACTGATAGAAAATATTCAGCAACAACTGGATCAGTGGAGGAACCATGAGGTCTCAATCAAAACACTGCAGGTAACTAAACCTTTATGAAACTCGTAATATATTAACTTCATACTTAAATCATTTACTTATTATCCTTGATATTTTTTCTCCAGACCCACATGATGACCGTATCTAACAGGGCAGAAGAAGCTCTTGCATATATCGCAAAGGTTTAATCATTTTTTGTTTTAAAAATTCAAAATAACTACTCGTGAAATTTCACAAATGTTTTCTTCTTTCACAATAATCAGAATCCAACACCACCTGCTGCTGATACCAATGGAGACCAGTATGTAAAATATATTCTTTCTATGACCAAGTTCTGTTAAAACAGTCCCTGATTTCAAACTTTTGGTCGTTCAGGTCTCATTTGGGCAGCACTGACACGGAGTCACAACACGTCTCCAGTGTCTCAAAGTTGATGGTAGGTTTATCACTTTAAGACAAACTCTTTGCTTTGGTTTTTGTCCTTTGTTCTTCTTATCAATGGTTGCTATTGTTATCTGAAGGAAAGGACAAAGAAAGAATTTGAGCGCCTCCATGCAGAAAATACAGGTAATTAGTAAAACTGTACAGCATGAATCATAATAAGAGACTTATTTTAAATGAAAATTAAAAAAAAAAACAACTCTCCTACTCCTCCTCTAATACATTTTTACAGCTTTTAAAGCGGCCTTGGAAGATGTACAACAAAGGCAGACTTCATCTCCTAAAACAACCATCCGTCAATCAAAGGGGGTGGGGTTATTTCACCCATAAACTGCTCTTTTTGAACGCTACATTATTACATGGAAGATTTTCATAACTTCCAAATATATAAGTTTTTTTTATTTTTTTAAATTCAGGTTATTAAGGGATTAGCCAAGTTTTTGCATAATAAAAAAGGAGACTCTCCAACTCCAGTGCCAGTGAAGAGGACTACAGACGAACTCCGCTCTCCTGAAGTGGACTCGAATTCCAAGAGGATCAAGTCTGAGCCGGTGAGAAATGCACATTACGCAGTGTAAGTACATCGGCATAAGGTCAAATTTAAGTCCAGAATCAAAACCCACACTGGACAACCTGATTTCTGTGAGCGCATTAGCATCGCTCCACTTTGCACAGACATTTTTTTGGATTTATACAAGTCAACACAGGACCAAACGCTGTAAACATACTTCATGTGTGTATGAATGTGTTGTGTGAGTGTTTGTTGTGGTGAGTGCTCAGATCGGCAGCCTTTCTCCTGTCAGTCTACCCCAGGGCACCTGAGGCTACAGAAGAGGTTAATCATCAGTGTAGCAGCGTGAGAGGCTTTGTCGAGCCTGTAAAATGCAATAAATGTGAACCATTATTATTAGTCTTGTCACGATAAATTCGACTTATGTTGTATGTGAAAGATGGAGCAGCTATTTTTGAGGTCAACATTTATCCTGGGTATTTTTTTCTTTTTAATCGTGCAGAACTTTTGTCAGTTTTCTGTGCTACGATTTGATCTGTAGAGGGTTGAATAAATAATTTGACTTATTAAAGGTCTGTATTACGCAAAATGAACTACTACTGTGACATTTAAGCCATGTTGGAATATTGTTACCTCATCGAAAATATACCTGGATCTGTGTTTTCGATTCACACGTTTCAGTAACAATTTATTATTAGTCTGTTACATCTCTAAAGCTCAAAACGCTCTGTTCCACCTTGTGATGTCATCAGGTGTTAGTTTTCAAGTTAACAGCTCCTTTTACCTTTAGTTCAGTCGAGACACTCCGGAGCTGAAGTGATCCAAATGATTCTAGTGAGATGTATGGAGTTTAAAAACACAGTGGAGCACTTCCTGTATTACCACATGATGACATCACAAGGTGGAACAGAGTGTTTTCAGTCTGAGAAAAAAACTAAGAACCTAAATATGAAGGGTATAGAATAATTTTTTGGGAGAAATCCTGCTTTAGGGTTATTGCGTCACTGTGATATTTTCTAAAGCAATATACTTAAATAGTTTATTGTGACAGGTTTAATTATTATAGTTATGGGAGAAAACATCATTAGTAAAGACGGTGTGTGTTGAGTCTTTATTGTTCAGAGATAACAAAGAGTATAAAGTGTATTGTATAGGTTTTGTATTGTCATGCACGATTTAAATACTATATCACAGGAATTTGAATAACAGATTATTTCTTTTACACTGACACTGAGCAAAATTATATCTTTAACCATCGATCGCCCTGTCCATTTTCATCTTTTTGTCATCTGATGTGTTAATCATTGTTCTCATGTGTTTATTTATGTTGTTTTTCCCGTCACAGAAGGAGGTGCCGTACCCTCCCCTGCCTGTGCTCCCCTTCCCCTCCTCTTTACCTCCAGAGGCCGCTACGTACAGCATCCCCCCCAGACTAAAGGTGGAGTTAGCCCTGATCAAAAACCCCACCCCTCAGCTGTCTGTGGTCTGGAGCCTGGAGGAGGACGAGCCCAATGTCCCGCCCATGGACACCTACAGGTACAGACAGTTTATGTTCCATTTTAAGCTGCTCATCATATTAGATTTTTTTAGCTAAAGTAAGTGTCAAACGCAACGATAAAGGAAATGGACTCACTTTGTAACATATTAAAGCGACGTCCCAGGGCAACGGCCAGAAAAAGGTCAAAACATTACACCAATTTTGTTTTCTAAATGCTGTACTCTGTCTTCTCCGCTATTACCAGCAGAGGGCGCTCTATAACTAAAGCGAAAACAAATGCCCAGGCGCTTCATAAAGTTTGTTTTTCATACCTAAACAAACTAAAGGCGTATTCCATCAAAGTCACTTAAAAAGTCCAGGCTTAAACTAAAATCCTGAGCTGAAATTAGGCCCGTCTCCATCTTAAGCCTCAACTCTGTCCATGAAAGAAATAAACGTGGGTCTGAGCGGTGATAAATCAGGTGCCCTCCCGGTGATTCTGGGAAGGCGTCAGTAAAAATGGGCTTAAAATGCGCATCAGTCGTGGTGTTTTATATGATCTGATTAAACCAAAGAGAAGCCAGACTGTGCACTAGCAACTTTAACTTTGGTGCGCAGAACTTCCATTCATCCTGACACGACTGAGACACGACTCCCCTCTCCTCTTCTGTTCACCGCCCTGTCCCGTCCCGTCCCGTCTTGTCTTGTCTTCTCCGTGCGTAGAGAGGACGCTGGTTGTGCAGTGTGTAGCTTTGTTAATGCAGAGAATTAAGCCGCGTGACACTTTTCTCGATGCGCGTCGGCCTTTCTTTTGTGTAATAGTAGGGCCTGGAGCTACAACAGAACTCTGTGGCCTATTCTCACGATCAAATTTGTACATATGGATGCAGTTTGATAGAGAGTAAAAGACGGGGGACAGAGGAGAGAGAGACGGATGTGACGCCCGCAGCCAGAACCCACTGAAAACCTGTTTATCCTCAGAGTCCAAACCAGAGTCGGTGTCTGTGACAAAGCTCTGCCCCTCACACCAGCAGCCACAGAACAGACTTTATTCATGTTAAATCATTTTCATTTATCAAAATTAATCCTAAAGAGCAATTCAGTGTTTCATTTTATTAACAAACAAACCGACAAAGTTCATTTTAATACTGTAAGTTTTAAGCTTTTATCTGATTAGTGCAGTGTCCAGTGTGTGCGAGCATTCAGCATTTCTTTTTTTTTTTTTCGTTTTTCATTTTTAAACTATTCAGACACCGACAAGTTATTTAATGCAGGTTTACAACTTGATGTAACAATTTTAAAAACAGAAAAAACTAGGGAAAACTTTTATATACTTAAATAAAAATGGTGTTAACTGTATTAGTGAAATAATCTCACCTTGTCCTGGTTCCAGCATATATCTCACCACAGAAGTATCCATTGGGAGTAACCAGTTCGACGGGTGGCAACAGCTCGGAGCGTACGCAGCGGCGCCGCTCCCCATGTTCTGCCTGTACACCAAATACAAGCCCGGGTACAAAATCTGTGTGTCTGTGGTCGGAAAAGACAAGTTTGGACGTTACGGACCCTACAGTGAAGTCACCTGTGCCTATATCTGAGAAGATCCAAAAAGTGTTTTAATACTGTGTTTGTTTGTTTTGAGCCAAAAAGGATAATTTATGTGAATTCATTGTATTTTTAAATATAATGAAAATGAAAAATAATATTTGAGTTTAATCATGAGCATCTCAAGTCATTTTTCTGGTCATTTTAATTTAAGCAAAAGAAAAAATACAGTTGCGGTGAACAGCAAGAAAATAGCTGTTCCAAACTGAATTTAATGTTTTGGATTGGAATAAAAAAAAAAAAAAAAAAGCCCTTTGTCACTGGTTCTGTTCATTATATTTATGGACAGAATTTCTAGGCGCAGTCAGAAAACCCCCCAGAGGGTCTGGTTCAGGGGCCGGAGGGGGTCTGGTTCAGGGGCCGGAGGGGGCCCGGTTCTGGGGCCGGAGGGGGCCTGGTTCAGGGGCCGGGGAGGGTCTGGTTCTGGGGCCGGAGGGGGTCTGGTTCGTAAACCACAGGATTTCCTCTGTGCTGTTTGCAGATGATGTTGTCCTGATGCTTCGAGCCCGGACCTGCAGCTCTGGGGCGGTTTTAGCTCCTCCAAATCCAAGGCCGTGATTCTCGACTTAAAAAAGTTGTCTCGCTCTCTCCGGGTGGTGAGTCTCTGCCTCAAGTGGACGAGTTCAAGTATCTCAGGGTCATGTTCACGAGAGCCCGCGCCCCGGCCCCGGATAAGAGGAAGAAAATGGATGGATGGATATTTGAGACCTGCTGAAAAGGCTGAGGAGTTTTTTTTTTGTTTTTTTTTAACACATTCATAGTTTGAGCAACAAACAATAAATGTACAAAAACAAAATAACAACAAAAACCCAACAACTATTAATTCAAATGTTTCTGTTGAACAAAATTCAGCACAAGCCTTTATAAAAATCACTGCATTTGAAGCCTTATAAAATGTCAAAATCTGTGTGAAATACTTTTACCTTTTTACTCTTTAAGTACATTTTTAAAGGGGTATTTTGATATTTTTACTTAAGTCAATTTTTTCATATGATACTTTTACTTGAGTCTTTTTGCTCTGGTATCTGTATTTAAGTAATAACTGGGTACAGTTTAAACTATCATACTGTACATTTTGTTATTGTAAATACTTTCATTATTATAGTTTATCATTTATTTAAGGATTATACTGCACTTCTAAATGTTATTGTGACGGGCCTAGTTTCACTTCAGAGTAAACCGTTTGGAGAGCCATTAGCTGAAATCTTCTCTCAGCACGTCTGTCCCTTCCCAAACTGCGCACAGGCCTCCTCAGACCACTTCTATCGCACAACGTTTAAGTTTTATTAGCGCTGACACGGTGGAGAGCGAGTGCTTATGAATGCAGTGCGGGAGGAGGTATAAAAAGAACAGAGTCACACAGTCCAAATTGGAAAAGTAGAGGTGCAGCGCAGAGGGACACTAAAACAGCTATTGTCTTCTCACGGTGTCGCGTTTTTGTCTGTCCCCCATCACTGTTTAATAGGTTCGTCGTGCCGTTTTAGCTGACTTGTGTTCTCTTCTGTGATTGACACTTATGAATTGGGGAGATGTTGTTTTCAAAATGTGACGCGATCGTCCTAAAGGTGCAATATGAAGCTTTTATTTTGGCGGAGGGTTCGTCGCCCGCTCGTCTCCAGGGACATGTCTCTGCTTCGTTTGAAATGTTTCACAGTATGCGCTTAAACGTACTTATCTCCACGTAGATACGCAGATGACACCACCGGGATTAACTGTCAGATCTGCGGAGAGGCGTCCCCACTCACGGTAATAATACATGTTTAATCAAAGTATTAGTTTAACGGTAAAAACACCAGTAATTTAGATGCAACATACACAAGTTTGTTACTACAGAGAACATTCCAGGTGTTACAACGGTTACAACACCAGAAATGTGACATCGTGCAGCTTTAAGAACCAGTTTTCTGTAGGATTTATGTTGGAAAATGTTCACGTTTAATCCACAAATGCTGAATTCACAGTGCGTTTATTTACATTTAACGACAGAAAACGGGCAGACGACAGACCTGATTGTCTTCATGTAGACTTGGTTTGGTCCTGTTCTAGTCCTGGTTTAGTTCTCCTGATTCAGTCCAGGTTTTGATGCATGTAAATACTTAACCAGGACTAAAACCAAAACGAGACCTGGACTTAAACACAGACTAAACAAGGACTAGAACAGGACCAGGTAGAACAAACCCTTAGAGTAGATCTGGTTTGTTTGTGGTTTGTGTTTATGAGTTTTGCATTGATATGTTCTATTTTGTGCTGGTTTTATCTTTTATACTGGCATAAATGGGTCTGTTTAAACCAGATTATGGTAAATTATGGTATACTTTATCGATCCACTTGCAGAAATGTGTCCTCTGCATTTGACCTGCCCTTCCGTGTCGCTGATCTTAATCCTGACTTGATCTGGACGACTTTATCTGGAGGATTTTGCTGAAACTGAAACTAAGACACAGAAAGAACATGCAAACTCCACACAGAATTACTCACATTTTGGAGTCAAAGCTGGGATTTAAGCGCCAACAGTACACCACATGAGGACAATTGCACTTTTTATACCCGTTCTTATCATAATCTCAGCAGTTTTTGTGGATTTTCTACTTTGATAAACCTTCACCAATAAATCGAGGTGATCTCAGCCTAATTTAAATCGCTGACACGTTTCTTGGTGATGGTTTAACGCTTGTTCGGAGTGACGCTGGCTGGTTCAGAGTGTAATTTCATAGCTCAACACTAGATAGAGATGTTGCACAAAAAATAACCTGAACTTTTGTCAATCCAGTGTTTGGTTTCTTGCAGTAAAAAGACAGAACGCTCCAGTGCACATTTAGAACACACAGGTTCACATGTGTATTTCAGGATCTGCGATTGTCAAGTGTGAATCCTGCTTCAAAAATGTTACTGTCACGTTGATGCGTTTGGTTTATAGGAAATGATGCTTTATACAGTTTGTCAAGATTATACCAGATGCCCTTTCTGACGTCTCATAATAAGATACACAGTTGTCGGTTTGATTCCTGTTACATTTGCTGTTATGTCATGGGGAAAGACGCCTTATATGCACTTTATTTGGCTGATTACAATGGGAAAAACAAAATTCAAGCATTACAGAAGAGCAGATAAAACAGAAAAGCATCATAATCTTTAAAAATATTGTGAATTTTTGAGCTTTGTCTTCACAATATCATCATTTTTCCAACAGAGAACAACAGACCAAGTGTTCAAATCAAACTTTATCAGCAAGTTGTGCAAAAACAAACCCACAAACGCCTGAATGAAACCTGTAAACTGCAAAACGACATTAAATACACTATTGACTTGACACATCAGCCTGTTTTATCCATTGGGCTTTTCATTCCTGATAAAATATGGATCTTTTACCCACACTGCCCCAGTATTTTCTCTACTTTCATATAAAAATCTTCAGGTATGGAAGAAGTATTACATTTTGTCACTTAAGTAAAAGTACAGCTACAGAATCAAAAGATTTACTCAATTAAAAGTATCACATATAAAAATCTAAAGCACACGTGTCAAACTCAAGGCCCGTGGAGCAAATTTGGCCCGCGACGTCATTTTATGCGGCCCGTGACAAGATAAATTAAAACTTAAAATATCAGTTTATCAGGAGATACACAGTTAAACAGCCATTTTTTCATGTCTATGCAAATCCATATGTAATATTTGTAAGTTGAATAAGTAATAAATATAGAAATGGTTAATTAACAAGATTAAAAAGTAGTTGCATTTATTTTACTTTACATTTAGTTACATTTATACTGTCTTAAAGTTGCATCTGGCCCTTTGAGAGGAACCATTTTGTTTGTGAAAATGAGTTTGACGCCCCTGATCTAAAGTATTTTGCACATATTTTCATAGCTAATAAAATGTGCAATTAATAATGTTAATAGTGATAAGAATTGTCCAGATTTTTTGGCAACAGAAACTAAACAATTTCTCAATCTTATGTAGACTTTTTTTTTAATATATACTTTATTTTTACAAGTATTTTAAAACAAAGAAAACCAGCAGACTACAAAACAATACAAAGCATCTAGGGTAAACTTATTCCAATAACAAACAATAAAATACATAATTTTTTTTAACATAACAAACCCATTTCTCCCAATATCTTTTACATCTGTCAGCAGAAAGTCACAGTGAAAAGGTCAGTTTATATTTACATTTTTCCATCTATACTTGTTTAGTTATAAAATAAAATAATAATCATAATTGCATTTTACTTCCTAAATATTCCCTTAAAGGCTGCGTACCTGATTTTTCCTGTCTTTAAAATGTGACAAACAAAACTAGTTCATTTTTGTTGTGGTCCAGAGATACTCCTCACTCACTTTATGCAATCTGAACATCCTAGTTATTCACAGTGATGAGTTTATAAGTGCTTTTCTCAACTTTCAGAGCTGGGGTTTTGCCGTCACAGTCATTTTTAACAAGAAACTAGCATGCTAACTTAACTTTTCCTGATGTTTGAGCAATAAAACCCTTTATAATTCCACAGCGGACTTATTCTGACCTCATATTCTACTAAATAAGTGTACCGTGGCAAGAAATAACATGCTCAAACGCAGCTAAACAGTGGGTTTCAAGCTCTTTAAATACATTTTCCCTCAGCCCTGTAGTTATCCCGTTTGCCCCACATGCCTTTAGCACTTTTGCACCGTGCACCTATACGCCGCGGCTGTAAATCGGATGTGACAGGACCTGCTGACGGTGCTGCTCAAACGCATGGATTATTCTAACTCTATTTGGACTTGCGTATAACTTTCCACTTTCCATACTTTTTTATATATTATACATTCCACATTACATACAACATGGCGTTTTGCAACCTTTGCTAAACCTTTAAAGTGTTGTTTTACCGCGCCCAAGTTGCGTGGGGTAAATTATTAATACCGCTCTGTTTCTGAATACTTTGAAATGGCATTCCGGCAAGAACGACGGAAAACGGGTTTGTGAGACGAGCTTTCATTTTTCTGCACTGACAAAAAACTTCACCTCAAGATTTCTAATGCGGCGCTGATGTTTGACAAGATTGCATATGAATATTTTACAAAACGGTGCTTTACAAGAGGTAAAAGGACTATTTTTTCCATTTTCTTTGTGTAAGAACCACATTTTTTAAGTTTAAAAGCGTACCGTGTGTTTGAGAAGTTGGTCTTGTCCCAGTACACATAAATCCCTGGTTTATTGCGAGGGTTATGTTCTAAAAAATAACCCGCAATAGGTCAAATCCATCAGGGATATCAGGGGTGTCAAAGGGCCACATCAGTAAAATGGTTGCTCTCAAAGGGCCAGATGTAAATGTTACACAGTATAAATGTAACAAAATAATGATAATAATTAAAAAAAATAAATGTAAAACTATTTTTTTATCTTGTTAATTAACCGTTTCTGCATTTATTACTTATTCAAGACATGGATATTGCATATGAATTTGCAAAGATGTGAAAAAACATCTGTGTAACTGTGTATTTCCTGATAAACTCATATTTTAAGACAGTCGTATCATTTAAATTTATTGTCGCAGGCCGCATAAAGTGACATGGCGGGCCACATTTTGCCCGAGGGCCTTGAGTTTGACACATGTTCTCTATGTTTTTGTCTGTAAAACCCCTCACCACACACTTTATACACTTTTTTCACACAGGCGTTAACATTTTCTCACATTTCTCTCTCGTTTAAACTCTCTCAAAGTTCAAACCTTCGTAGGCGTCTTTGTCGGTGCAGAACGTTTCATCGACATTGTGGGTTTTGTCGGGGAGAAAACAAATTGCAAACGTACAGCACTTCAGAGTCACACTGAGATCCAACGTTTATGTAAATTTGTCTGAACACATTCTGTACTGGACAGGAGACACGGCACGGAGGAGACTGATGGACAATGGTCTACAGTCCAACAGCCAATCAGGACGCAGGACACAATGGTCTACAGTCCCTTAGCCAATCAGGACGCAGAACACAACGCACGCTCATATGCTGTAAATTGCACACACACAAAAAACCAAAAAACTTGCAAAACAACAAAACCATGAAAGGTGAACCATGATACAGCGAGGGACAACTGTACAAGAAGCTCTTCAAGTCAACATAAGTCTGCTGTTTATTGTCCATAATGTAAGTATAAAGCATTGTATTGTCAGAAAATGATTAAGTGCGCAGTTGGCATGCTAGTTATTCTTATAAAATACACATTCAATCGCGCAAATGTCAATCTATTTTAAACTATAGCGGTCAATTAACTGTCAGTATAGGATATAAAACGATGCAAAAAGAAAAAACTAATTAAGAAATCACTAATTTTCCAGGTCCACAGGCATCATTTTGCTTTATTAAAACACAAATATTAAATTCAGATAATTCAGTCGAAAACATAATTAAACATTTTATTGTGTATTCAGACCCAACTGGTTAAAATCTGATGAAACATTCAACAGTTTAACGTCCCCGTGGTTTTAACGGGAGGTTCAGTGTTCAAGTGCACTATTTTTATCAGAGAATACTAATTACTCAACTTAGAATAATTTACTTCTGTTCTAAAATATGCAGTATTTTGGAATGTCTGGTTAAATATTTCATTCAGTATTTGCAGTGTAAGTGGCCCCTGCAGCTTTTAACCATGTTTTTGTTTTCTGTTCTCATTTACTCAGAGTTGTGGAGTGATTCATGCATGTTTGAGTGATCTTTGTTCAACACTCCGCACTTTCAAAACGCCCCGTTTCCCCCTGCCCCCAAACTCACCCACGACTCTTTACTTTGTTGATTATTTTTCCGTTATCGCTGACATTCAATTCCGCAGCGTTGCATAGATGTTTTGGCTCAAATAAAAAAAAGGTCCTGGTCAGCAGAGTCCGACAGAGGCACTTTGCTCTAAAGACGTTTAAGACGACATATACTGTGAGGGTTTAGATTATTATTGCTATTTAAAATGTCCAAAATATAAAAATATGATCCCGTTCCTATATATTATTCAAGTACAACCTTGTGCTGAGAGCTGGAGTGCAGCAAAGTTTAAGTTTTCTGCTCTAGTCCACACAACTTTTGCTGTGGAAAATGTACATCGAAAAAAAAAGTCACACGCTCTTATATTCATTGTTCCGCCTTTAGCTTTGATTACAATAAGCTTCTGCAACGTCACAAGATTTATTTCCATCCAGTGTTCCATTTTTGTTTGTTTGTTTGTTTATTATTTAATGAAGGGACAATGCATATTAAGAACAGAGGCACGAGGAACGAATCCCACACCTGTAAATATGCAGGATTATAGCCAGTGCTAATTTTCATCCTTTGTCCCTTGCTGGAAAAAAAACAAACAGCCACACCACAGCTTATAAAAACAATAAGTACAAAATACAAACCCTCTTTCATATCTTAAAACTCATCCATAGACCACTGCCCTCAGATCACCAGGTCTCTCACAAACTTACAGTACATACATTCACAATACAGTCCACTCATGCACCACATCCACCTATAATCACAGCCTACACCTTAATAAGATAAACATTATACATTCATGAGAAACTACATTTGCAATTCTATATACAGTACATGTACAATAATGTCTTGTGCAGACAAAAACACAGCATTACCACTAAAATCCATTCAAGTTAGTGATTATGTGGACAAGTTTGATTGTCTAACAGCCATGACTTGAGTTTTCACCTGTTGCATTGATGCTGGTCGAGTCTGACGCTGCTCAAAGCTTCTCCAGCTCATCCCAAAGATTCTCAATGGGGTTAAGGTCTGGACTCTGTGGTGGACGATCCATGTGTGAAAATGATGTCTCTGTCTCTCCCTCTCTCTCTTTCTGTTTCTCCCTCTCTCTGCTTCTCTTTCTCTCTCTCTCCCTCCCCCTCCCTCTTTCTCTATCTGTCTCTCTCTGTGCATCTCTCTCTCTCCCCGTTTCTCTCTCTCCCCCCTCTCTGCTTCTATTTCTCTCTCTTCCTTTCTCTCCCTCTCTCTCTTCCCCTCTCTCTCTCCCTCTTTCTCTCTCTGTGTCACTCTCTCTCTGCCTCTGTTTCTCTCCCTCTCTGCTTTCTCTCTTTCTCCCCCTCCCTCTCTCTCTGCTTCTCTTTCTCCCTCCCTCTCAGCCTCCCTTCTTCTCTCTCTCTCTCTCTCTCTCTCTCTCTCTCTGTCTCTCTCTCCCCCTCCCTCTCTCTATGTCTCTGTCTGCTTCTCTCAGCCTCCCTTTTTCTCTCCCTTCTTCTCTCTCTCTCCCCCTCTCTGCTTCTATTTCTGTCTCTCCCTTCCTCTCTCTCTTTCTCTCTGTGCCACTCTCTCTCTGCCTGTTTCTCCCTCTCTCTCTGCTTTCTCTCTCTCTCCCCCCTCTCTCTTTCTTTCTCCCCCTCCCTCTCTCTGCTTCTCTTTCTCTCTCCCTCTCAGCCTCCCTTTCTCTCCCTTCTCCTCCCTCTCTCTCTCTCTCCCTCTCTCTCTGTGTTCATGCTCCTGATTCTCTCTTTCACAGTTTAATCCCGTTGAATCGTGGCATTTTCATCTTGGAATATTCCCAAAAATCCACTGCTGTAATAACCTGGTCATTCAGTATATTCAGGTGTCAGCTGACCTCATTCTGCTGAACCTCGACCGGACCAACTGCAGCAACACCAACATATTTGCTCAGTTAAATCGAAATGGCGACTTTTTTTTTGTCCAGGCAGTGTATAAAACATGATCTCCTTGCGAGCTGGAGCGCCGGAAAGTTTAAGTTTTCCGCTCTAGTCCACACAACTTTAGCTGTTGAGTGAAAAACGTAGATTTCCCAACTAAAACTCTGCATTAATCGTTGCCAAAAAGGTGCCAAATGTAAGAAATGAAGGATGATTCTACACGTACATTTAGCCAAAAACGACATTATTTTAGTCTCAAATCTTGCTGCTTTTTGTGATTCTTCTTCTTCTTCTTCTCTGACACTATCAACAGGAGGCATTTCAGACTGATACAGGAGTAAAGAATCCCAACGAAATCCGACTTTTGTGAGAGGAAAGCGAGAGCGTCTTATCCAGGTCTTATTTTAGATCCATAATGCCTCTTCCGGGTTATTACATCCCGCTAATTACGTAAGCGTTTGTTTCTTCTAACGCTTTGATTCTCCTCTGTCCTAGATTTGCCTTTGGTTCTTTGAGGTCAAATATGGAGCGCATTTTTTCACACAAGCTAACGCACGCACACAAACGCTGGCACAAACGCACAAACGCACACACACACCATTAGGGCTCTTGATTTCAGATTGGTCATGCTGTCAGGATACATTTTCATAAGTGCAAATTAAAGCAGCATCAGGCTAATCAATGACAGGCAAAATAAACAACTTCACTGTGGCACCTCTGGGTCAAACGCAGACACTCGAGACTCGTTAAGATAAAACGCAAAAAAAAAACAAACGCGACATATTCCGACGAGCCAGACATGTAAATAAAGTGGCAGTGTTGATTTCACAAAGAGTAGACCGATGTCACATGTGATCAGCGCGCGGAGGTTAGCTTAGCGCGGCATGACGCAGCGAAGATGGACAGTGCGGTTGCCGGCGGACATATTGTTAACGATGATGTACGATGACCGCGGCGCAGATTTCATGAGAGATGACATGAGCGGGTGTGGGAGGGGTGCGCGCGTTCGTGCGGTGGTGCGGGCGGGGGGGCGGGGCTCGTCGTCTCGCGGTCGTCACGTACACTTTGGTGAATGTGACATCTGCCGTGGCTGTAGGATACGCGGGGACCAGCGCTGATACTGATGAGGGGCAGGGAGCGGAGGTTTGGGAAGTAGAAGTGTATTTGTAAGTTTTGATGTATGGAAAGTTAATAATTAGCTTAAAAACGTCTTTAGAATTTCGCTCATTCCTCGTAATGGTACAAGCTACTTCGCCGCAGCTGCCCTGGGGTAGACTGAGGGACGTGAGGCTGCTGATCTGCACCGTCGGCCGCTACAAACCACTGATCACGCACTCAAACTTTCAGGGAGGGTAAAGCGTCTTCCCTCGAGACGCAGTGAACTACCAGTGCGTCCAAGTAATAAGCGTCGAGATTAAATTACAAGCTTAATTACTCATTAATGTAAGATTTTTTGGTGTTTGCTAATGTTGCGCCTGTGTTAGCCAGTCTAAAGCCGTAGTTAGACAAAAATACAAGCATCTTTTTTCATTTCTGTTGTTTTTATTGCTCTGAAATACGTAGAAAAACATGTGTTCTTACTGTGAGCGGGCTCGCATCTCCACAAACCTGACTTAACCCTATAGCGTCGGATGCTAACGCTGCCGATAGACTCACGGTTGTGGACTTTCCATTACCGTAACTCCGCAACCAATTGTGCGATCATGTAAATTCAAACGGTGTCTCAAAGCAGAGGCGTGGGGCTCTTTAAATATGTTACTGTCATTACGGCCATGTGCTTACGTCGTCCCACGAAGACGACCAATCAGAGCGCAGGTGCCGTGGCGATTCTTCCAGTCAGTTATTCGATGCGTCAAAGGGAAAAATAAGGATGGATATGTAAAATTGTTAAGATCCCAGTCTGTCCTGCCATTTGTTGGACTGTTTTTGCTCCTCCCTTCTGTGTCGGAGGCTGGAGCTGGGCGGAGACTCAAGCTCCTCCCACACACACCTGCATCTAATCTTTAATCAAGCTGTACCTGCGGAGGACAAAGGGACCCAGGACCTGACACTCAGCGCATCCACAGTGGTACAACTCTTCTTGGCTCAGTTTCATGATTTAGCATTTTGTTACTCATTCTACGTTAGATATTTTTGCTCCTTCTGCTCCCTGGACTCCCGCTCAGCTCCTCTGTCTCCGACCCAGCTCACCTCGTTTCAGACCCCGCTGCTCGCGCTCAACTCCTGGACCACGTCAAACAACCCCGCTCTCAACTCCCTGATTTATCTACCCACATTTGCACATTTAAAAACTGAATAAACATTGTTAAACTTTTCCCCCCGAGTCCTGTCCCTTTGGTCCCCGTGTCAGTCGTTATGACAAAAATAGAGGTAGTTGTGTGAAAAAAAAGGCAGAAGTACACACTGATACTTCATTTTAACATGATTTTTAAGTCTTTTTAAGTCTAGGCGAGCTGTAGTGGTTATTAAAGGGTTTATTCTTGCTTATTTTGCAGGGAAAGGTTGTTTCTTTGGCTAAAATATTCCACAGTACGGCATAAAACGTGTCTATCTCAATTGCTGTTTTCCAAAGTATGGTTTTAACTTTCTATTTCCATTGAATCTTGCAGGTGACTTTCTAATTCTAGAGTTACATGCTGCACCTGTGTAAAAAAAATAACGCTATAAACTACTATAAGGATTATTAAAGGATTATTTGGTGATTCCTGCGCTTGAAATGCGTCCTGAAGAGTACACGTACCATCCTTTACAATGCGCTTCTTCTGTTTTCCCCACACTAAAAAAGCCAATTCAACGTCTTATTTTTACGATCTCCTCTCTCATATTCTTCAAAAGATTCTTAAAGTTTTCCGTGTTGGTGGTTAAGGTGACTCATTGCTAACTTTGCTGCGTCGGTACTTTGGGCTTGTTTTAGACTCTGGGTGCGTTTCCTCTCTCATCCCTCTCCATTTTGGTGCTGAAACAGTCCTATTAAAAAGGTGATTGTGCCGCCTCACCGCGCGCTCGCCATCGGATAATGAAGCCGCGAGAGACGAGCACATCGGCCGCGACGCTCTAAATCATCTGGTACGTTCTTCTCTTTTCCCTGTCCCTTCTTTCACACACATATATAACATAGATCTACACCGCAGAGACACCGACGCCCTGTTCGCACGGGATTAGTTTCACCTGGAGATCTCGGGTAAATTGTAATATTTACGAATGTTGCCTGTGTTTCTAGTCCCGTGCGGATCGTCCTTCTCTGCGAAAACGTCTGTAAAACTCCCCCTGAATTTTACCTAATGTCAATCTTCAAACTCAGGTCATTCTAATCCCGTTTGAATGTTCACGTTGGTAAATCCGTACGTTTTTAATCCGTTTATTGAAGCTAATAGTGATTCAAATCGTCTCTCCAGCCATTTTAGGTCCAGATCCAAATAAATAATACTAATTTGCCACAGATATTTACTCTAATCCAGCTTTTTACTACAATTTAAAAGTAAAAAAACATAAAACAAACTGCAGTACAGATCCAGACCTGGAAGTACAAACGAAAACCAGCAGCTTGGAGCGTTTTCGGAAAAGTTCAGGTGTTTTTTTTTGTCATAGTTCTACCCGTTTGCATGTTTTTTCCTCAGTCCGGCTCCGTTTTTCAGCCTGTTCCGGTCCTTCTTTTGTTTCCTCCCTGGTTTCGCAGCAGCTGCCCCTCGTTTTGTCAATCAGCTCTGGGTAGTCTATATATACGGCTTCTGTTCAGTTAGTTCTTGCTCGATTGTTGAACAGTCAAGAGCAACATTCAAGCTCCTCTGAAATGCTGATTTACCATATTCTGAATTACCTGCTTAAATTCACTTTCTGTTGTAGTTTGAGACATTTGACTTTTCTCTTTGCGTTGCATTTTAGTCCAGTTTACCAGTGTGACATTTTTGCTGTAAACTTTGGATTGGTGTGTCGTATCAGTGTGAATAGATTAACAAAACGAGGCTGCGGATGTTTTATAAGTGTGTCCAGGTGTAAAATGAATAGACCAGACATGAGCAACTCCAAAAAATAATGTGTTTTTTTATTTTTTTATTTCCCGACTGTCCCCTGCAGGAGAACAGAATTCATTTTGGTTTGATTTGGCTTTCTCAAAACAGTTTTAGAATTCATAAACGAACGTCAGGAATCTAAGTTTTCAACCTATTTTGCAATTCACGGTCACAAGTTTCTCTCTCACAAAATAAAATGGTAATAATAAAAGACTAAAGACAACAGTAGTGGGTTTATCCTATAACAAAACAGACAAACACTTCGTAGTTTACATTCAAATTGCAAAAGTACAATAGAAATCGAATTACGGTGAACTTCAACTCACTTCAAAATGACGGACAGAACAACCCAGCGCATGGACAGACCCTGGACAGCGCCAGCTTCGCTCTGAATGAACCACAAACGTATAAAATCGGTCACAAAATAATAAAACATCTCAACAATTGCATCGAATTTGTATGTAACCCTCACGCCGTCACGTAGCTCAGTGTTTCCTTTACGTGAGCCATTAGATTGACCATCCTGTGAAAATCTGAGTCAATCCTTGGTTCTACAAATTAAATAAACAATAATTTTACGATATGACGCTCGTTACAGCATCGTTTATCAGTATTAAAGACAATTTTTGTGCTCATAAACCCATTAAAAATAACGTTTTACCACTTACACGCTCCGTTTTCTGTCAGTTTCTTGTTGAGGCGCTTGGCTGTTGCGCTATGACGACATCAACCGTGTGACTTCAAGTGACTACTGCGTTACCAATATACTACAGTGACACCTACTGGCTCGGCAGAAAATTGCAACCACTTCTTATATTTTTATATTTGACCCGGCGGCTTGATCAGAATGAAAAGTTGTCTCGTTTCGGTGTGTTTATGTGTCCATTTCCACAACAAAGTCCATACAAACTAATTTTACAGACAAAGGTGTCGTAACGCTGGTGCAGGTCGGACCAAAAAGGTGCAGAACTCGGGGCAAGTTTACAGTGTTTATTTACAGTATGTGAAATGTCAGACAAGTACAGGTTAGACCGGCGAGGGGTGAGGTGCCGGGTGCGAGCCAGAGTCTGGGAATGCGTCGCGGAGAGCAGGAACAGGAACAGGGAGCAACCAGTACTGGAGCGGGAGACAGGAACAGGGACAGAGACGGGGGCAACGGAGGCAGGGAGCGGGAACCAGAGTGGGAATTGGGGTGCAAGCCGGGGTCCAGGACGAGACAGGGTGGTGGAGACAAAACAGACAATACCGGAGCAGGAACACGGGGTCGGGAACAGAGCCGGAGGCAGAGGAGCTGGGACGGTCCAGGGAACAGGAATGTTTGACACGCGGATGATCTGGCCCCGAGTGTCTGGTCCTGGCTCCTCTTATCCATGTCAGGTGGCGGTGATTGCGCTGATGGGTGCAGGTGCGCGTGGGAGGAGCCAGGAACTCCGCCCAGCTCCAGGTTCAGGCAGGTGAGGGAGGGGAAAAGCACACAGGGAGACAACACAGGAGACAGTATAGCATGCATCATGACAAAAAAGGTAAAATTAATTCTGTGCAAATAAAGCTCTAGTCTGCATTGGAGTTAAAACACTTGACCTCTGACCCCTCCTTTAGACCAATGAGAGACGTGACAACACCGAGCACATGCACCCTGACGACACGAGCACACCCGGGATGACCGTCTATAAATAGCAGGCAATTTAGAAGCAGGGACCAAGGGGCAGCTCAAAGATTAATGACTCCATTCTACATGCATTTACTACTTTTGTTCTGGGTCTATCTGCGCTCTGTTTTATGACCTCGTTCTTCTACTGTCTCCAAATGCAATAGCAGCACTGCGCTCATTTACACACTGCCACAGAATCCCACAGGTCGGACCATTTTGTTTTATAGTTACAACAGTTTGAGTTACGTAAGAGGAAAAAAATGTATTACATGTTCTGGATGATTTCATGTTTTCATATCAAAATAAGACGTATTGTAAAAATGGCCAAACCTGCACAAATCTAAAAAAAAAACAACAAATGGAGTCCAATTTGAATTATTTGAGTACATGAAAGCTGCAATGTAAAATCAAATAACCTTGATGTTTTGTCTTCTACTTGATTTGGCAGCATCGCGTAATCATTTTGGTATTAATGAAAGAAAGAAAAACTCTGCTTCTTGCTGCAGCGTTTCACCTGAGACACCGACAGCTGCACAGATCTTCGTTGTGATGAGGTTTACGGCGACGCCAGCTCTCACTGGGCGCCACAGTCATCACTTGTTTCTTTTATTGAATCTTTTTAGATGAATATTGTGCCTTAAAATGCAAATTATAAGATAATGATCCACAGGTGTCATAGATTATGACGAGACACAAGAACATTAGGTCTGCTTTAATGCACTACACTGTGCATTTTCTATTTTATCTACTCTTTGTAACACTTTATATTTAATTATAAACTTGTTTCTTACCCTTCATTAATGTAATGCACTATCCCACAACCTTTAACATTAATATTTCAGCAGAATGTGGTGCAGTGTGTAAAAGCTTTCACCTTCTAACCTCACTCAACTATTATAATTACACAAGTCACAAGTTCATAGAAATTCGTTCTTTTTCAATCACTATATTTTATTGATTTCCACTGAATAAGTTACTTTTTGTTATTTAGTTGTGTACCTGTGAGGCTGGGAGAATTTGTTTTGGTGTTGCCAAGCGACCAGTCTCTGCGCTCTCTGAGGCAGACACACTCATCCAGATTAAAATGATTTTTTTTTTTTTTTTACTAATCGATGTTTTGTAAATAGCAGTTGATCCTCAAATGTAGTTTGAATAACAAGGTCTAACAGCTGGGGCACCAGTGGTAAAAGTGTTGTCACTCACATTGCTGTACGTGTGTGTGTGGGGGGGGGGGGGGGGTGTGTGTGTGTGTGTGTGGTCGGAGGAGCTGATGGCGCAGATTGGCAGCCTCGCTTCCCTCAGTCTGTCCCAGGGCAGCTGTGGTGCAATTCATTAATTATGTTAAGTTACTCTGTTAATAATTTACTTTTATTGTGTATTATGTATCGTGTGTATTGTGTATTGTGTGTCAGAGGAGACACGCCGGACCCTTCACACTCACAGCAGTTTGTGTCATTTGTATTTTTGAAAGAGTAAACCTTCTGAACCTGGACTGAACCATGTCCAAAGCGGTGGACCGGCTGCACGTGTTATTTCAGATTTTTATACAGTAAGTTCCATTGAGGCAAGTTTAGTACCAACGAGTACCACCAGATCTAAACCAGGACTAAAATAGGACCACAGAAATGATGTCGTACTTCTAAACCAGGGCAAAACTGTGCATTGAATTGATTCTAAAATAAAATCTTTAATATGTACCACAGTCTTTTTTTTTTACTTTAACATGATTAATATTACGTCAGAACAGAACCATTTTTGTCCAGCCCACTCCTGCATTTACCTCTTGGTGCCCTCTGCTGCAGCTGATTCATGCACAAACCTGACTTAAATCCCTCTTACCATCTCGTTCACAGTCCACACTTTCCCACCGGGGTTTGTCTTTCCTTTTGTTGAGAAATTGGACTGAGTTTGAGGTAAAGCTTTGCTCAGCCTGTTTCTCACACTCGCAGACTGCCTCCTGGGAGCTCCAGCGCTAATAACAGGGCCTCAGTAGCAGCGGAGACGTGGTCGGCCTCCTCGCACCTGAACAACACAGAGACCAGCTGGGAAGATTCAAAATGGCAAACTCGGGTATAAGTTTTGTGGCTTGATCATTATTTTATTCAAATTGTGACATTTAGAGAAATATTACAGCGGATTGGGTCCCATATGGTTTGCAACATTTGTATTTTAAGTGCTTGAAATTACGAACCTCTGAGTTTAAGTACATGGAGTATGATTGTACTTTTGTTTTATACTGTGGCAATAATGACGCCATATGCAGTAAGTTGAGCAAAAAGATTTAAAAAGCAAATCTAACTTTCCTCCTTTGCAAAGTATTCCCCACTTTCCCCACAACCACAGCAGTTTAATTACACAGGTTGAGTTTACAGCCTAAATGGTAAGTGGTCACATTTTTATACAGCTTTTCCACCTCTAAGGCACACACACACACACACACACACACACCCCCACACACACACACACACACATTCATACTCCAGTGCACGCAGACACTGGGGGGAGAGGTGGGCTAAGTGTGTTGCCCAAGGACACAACGGCAGTATTCATGTGTGGGAGCTAGAATCGCACCACCAACCTGTGGATCAGTGGACAAACACACTCCACACAATGAAGTGCATTTACAGGGAAGGTAAAATGTGATATAGTGGATTTAAGACAGATGTGGTTTACTCGATTAGGAGCAGTGTCAGTGAACAGGGCCGGCTCAGACTATCATCAGGACATGGTCAGAAACAATGTTCAGGAAGCCCGTGGCATTTAAATGATGCCCAAATGGCACTAAGGCTGTGTCCCAATTCGCCAAATGCACCCTTCAAGGGTCCTTTTGAAGTACTCTTCAAAAGTGTAGTTTCAAGGTTCCGGTCGAATCTGCCCTCCTCAGTGTAGCCGCCATCTTGTTGAAGTGGGACAGACCTACACCACGGACCGCACCAAATAATCTCGTCCCACTCCCTCTGCATGCGCAGGTCCTCCCTGTACAGCTGCAGCATGGGATTCTCCCACTTCCTCTTCCTCGGTTGTCTCCTTTGCCGCTCCTGCTGCTGCTCCTCCTCGTCCTCCTCCTCCAGCGGCTGCGGCTGCCAGGAAGTACTTGGCCCTGGTGTGTCCTCAGGGACAGAGGCGATGAGGACAGGGGGGTTGATTGAGGCCCTCTGCCCCAACACCTCATCCATGGGCACAAACCAGGGCCAAGTTTCAGCCATGGCGTTCCCCGCCACACCTTCGCCGCTCTTTGGGTACTTGCAGTCCTTTGACAGAACAAATGTTAATACAGGACATGTGAAAACAACATTAACACAATGGTTTATAAGTACAAATGAAAACAGTACACATTCAGATCATGTACATACTTTATATTTCTTCTGCAGGCTCTCCCACTTTTTTTCTTGGCCCCACTGAACAGGTGCACATTCTCCCCCCTCAGGCGGATGAATTCCTCTGTCTGCTCGTTGCTCCCTAAAGACAAAAGAATATTCTTAAATAAAAAACAATATTAAACATTACGATTAATACACAAATATACAAGTGCAAGCGATAATTCGTTCATTGTTTCAACTACACAGCGATAACTGTAAACTCTATTTTACGGGACTTCACTGAGTTGAGTGGCCTCATACAGATCTGAATTTAATTCTAACAGTTTCATGTAACAACCATTTCATGTTGTACTGTTGAACCAGTTGAACCCACGTTAAACAGTACTTACATTTAAACGTGTACTTGCGTACGTTCTCCATTTTCTTCTGTTTCTTGCGTAGTCGCGGTGCATGATGGGATATAGAAGTGCGTGAAGTGTGCACGGACGCACGCTTCGGTTACGTCCGATCTCCATGGAAACGGTGCAAAGGGAAGGGCAGGTTTGTCGGGCGCATTCAGTAGGGTGGGTTGAAATGGGACAGCCCTTGTCGTGCCGGAAATTACGTCACTGCCCTTCGAACCGCCCTTCCAATGGTGATTCTAAGGCCAGGTGGGCGAATTGGGACACGGCCTAAGGGACCTAAAGTGTGCCAAGAAAATATCCCCCACACCATTACACCACCACCACCACCAGCCTGCACAGTGGGAACAAGGCATGATGGATCCATGTTCTCATTCTGTTTACGCCAAATTCTGACTCTACCATTTGAATGTCTCAACAGAAATCGAGACTCATCAGACCAGGCAACATTTTTCCAGTCTTCAACTGTCCAATTTTGGTGAGCTCGTGCTCGTGTAGCCTCTTTTTCCTATTTGTAGTGGAGATGAGTGGTACCTGGTGGGGTCTTCTGCTGTTGTAGCCCATCCGCCTGAAGGTTGTGCGTGTTGTGGCTTCACAAATGCTTTGCTGGATTCCTCGGTTGTAACGAGTGGTTATTTCAGTCAACGTTGCTCTTCTATCAGCTTGAAACAAAGAAAAAATGTCTAGAATTAAAAAAAATAATCTTTACCCTCCCTTATGTTTGTGTTCTGTTCTTGTGACTGTGGTGGTTTTTGTGACATTCTGGATGTTTTCAGTCTGATGTTGTTCAGATAAACACAAAAACAACTGGTCAAAGTGATGAGAGCAGAGTCAGAATGTGTCAAATGTGAATCACCAATAGTTGAGTCTGGAGGGGGCCCCAGAGACACATTCAGCTTAGGGGCCCCTGAAAGCTGGAGCCGGCCCTGGTAAAGACCTGCAGGTAATGATACAGCCTTCATAGAGGATTATAGAGCTGAAACCAGAAGTTTAAATACACTATATAAAAACAAACTGCACTTTTTTTTTTTTTTTTTAAATCAGAAGCTTCAGATGCTTCCAAAGACATGACATCATCATCATCTGAGTTTTCCTAAATTGTTTAAATGTACAGTATAGTCATCTTACTGTATGTAGACTTCTGACTCTGAAGAAAGTAACACAAAATTGTCTAAAAAAATCCCTCTCTCATTATTCTGGCATTTAGCAAATAGAAATAATTTTGTTCATCATAATTTACCTAAAACAGAAAAAGTTTAGTCTGATTTCATGTCAAACGGTGAGGAAAAAAAAGCATATGTGTTTGTAAAGTTCTGGTTTCAACTGTATTTCAGACAACTTAACCCTGTACCAAAATGAAATAATATCTTTCTCTTTCTCAAGTCAAACCTTTGCACCTGTTTTGTTAAATATATTTTGTTAAATATACACAGACAGTTCAACACTGCCTATGTTTACACACGCACACCGACGAGCATTATCTGATTTGAGTTATCAGATTATGAAATATCAGGTAAACAGCTACATCTGAGGTGAGCGATCTGATTTCTTTCTGATTGTGTCTGAAGTGTGCAGATTTTAACAAGGAAAATAAGGCAAAAAGACCAAACTTAGGTGAAAAAAACAAACATGAAAGAGAAAATGTTAAAGACCGAAAGAGTTTTTATTGCGTTTCTTCTTCCAGATACGATTATTCTAAACAACATTTGATGAAAGGCCAATATTTTCCATGTATTTGAGCAAAATTTGTCTTACCTCAGTACAGATATATTGTATAAGCAGCTCTTGAGGTCAAAACAAGTCCACTGTTTACTGTCCACATCTAATTATGAAGCATTTTACTGTCCGGTAATCAGGAAATGCTCTGTTAGCATGTTGTTAGCTTTACTGTGACGTTCAAACTCCACTCAGGTCTTTTAAAATTTGCGAAAAAGCGCTCAGAATACATAAGGTTAGTGAGGAATAACTTTGAAACCACTGTAAAACTGTTTAAAATGAACTAGTTTGTTTTTCACATTTTAAAAACAGTAAAAATTGGTACCGCGCCTAATTTTGTGCACGTAAACGCACTCCAAAACTTATAATTATTGGGTTATTTGATAATTCTAGTTATCGGATTCTGTTCAGATCATTAAAACACCCACTCTCCAGTCTAATTTAAGTTTAGCATCTCTTGTATCTTTATCGTGGTGTGGTTTTCCCCTCTGACAGCGCGTGGGCCTGTTTAATCTATCAGAGATAATGGAGTTTGACGTTAATGAAATGTTTAATGCAGGAGTGGCCAGAGGGCAGGTGTGGAGAACGCCATGTTAAGAAGCACATCTCCCACACATAGAGACGGATACAGTGATCTTTATTCAGTCGCAAAAAGTTCCACAGATACACGGCGATATTCATGACCAGTAACATATTTATGCTAATGAAAGAGGACAGCAGTGGAACGCAGAGGGAAGGTCAATAAAGTGTATTTTCTGGTGTATATACAACAGTAGATTTGTCATATGAGTTAAAAAAAAAGAACAAAAATGAATACTGATTTGTCAACTATCATCAAACAAAACCATATCAGAGTTTTGTAAAATAACAGTACTCAAAAGGCCACATTACGTTATTTTATGATCGATTTTCTAATGTTTTGCTTCATTTACACATGTTAAGTGCACAAATCCTGCATATTCAGACTGAAAACACTCTGTTCCACCTTGTGATGTCATCATGTGGTGATACAGGAAGTGCTCCGCTGTGTTTTTAAACTCCACACACCTTCATTTCTAGAATCGTTTGCATGATTTCAGCGCTGGAATTACCGATTTCTACTGAACTAAAGGTTAAAAAAAAGGCAGGTGTTAACTTGAAAATTGCTACTTCATGACATCACAAGGTGGAACAGAGCGTTTTGAGATTTGGAGATGTTACAGACTGATAATAAAGTGTGACTCAAACATGTGTGAATGAAACAAAACACAACTCCAGGTCTGTTTTTAAAAAGGTAACAAAGCGAGTGTCGGGATTTGTTTTTTTTTTTGTGCGTCCTGTGCTGTTTTCCTCCCTTCCTTCTCCCTTCCTTCTCCCTTCCTTCTCCCTTCCTTCTCCCTTCCTTCTCCCTTCCTTCTCCCTTCCTTCTCCCTTCCTTCTCCCTTCCTTCTCCCTTCCTTCTCCCTTCCTTCTCCCTTCCTTCTCCCTTCCTTCTCCCTTCCTTCTCCCTTCCTTCTCCCTTCCTTCTCCCTTCCTTCTCCCTTCCTTCTCCCTTCCTTCTCCCTTCCTTCTCCCTTCCTTCTCCCTTCCTTCTCCCTTCCTTCTCCCTTCCTTCTCCCTTCCTTCTCCCTTCTGTGTTTGAGTCTGGAGCTGGGCGGAGACTCTGACACCACCTCCTCACACCTGCATCTGATCAATGAATCAAGCCTCCACCTGTGAATACAAAAGGACTGAGGACGTGACACTCTGGGCCAGAGATCGTCTTGTCATTTTCCGTTTTTTCTTCATGTGAACCAATCTGCTCCTCCGTCTCCGACCCAGCTCTCCACAACCGGTACGGACACCTCAGCCTCTGACCCTGCGACCCACAACCTGCTCCAAAACGACCGCCTACGGAGGTCTGCTCTGTCTACGTTTATTCACATTCATGTATCTGAAAATAACCTCTGTCGAACTGTTTCCTGAGTCTGTATCTTTGGACCCTTTTGTCCGTCTTTACAACAGCGAGTTTAATTGTAATTCCTCTTTTATAAAATGTGAGTGCATGCATTGATATAAAAGACTTAGCCAAAGAGTCATCTCCTTATCGGGTTAGAATGAGGTTTTAATCTGGAGCAGGTTATGATTTCAGGGCATGTTTCCGTGCAGATTTACCCCGATAACACGTAATCTAACTTTGTAGCACGTCCAAACCAGAGTTACCCCTGAACCAACCGACCTCACACTTCAGTCCAGCTTTGTACTGCAAGCTTCAGGTCTTGTGAACTTTTCCCAGATGCATCGGGCCAAGGCGTTTGCTATGCTCCTCACACAATAGACGACTTTGCTGGCTGTGATGGAAGGGCACAAGGTGTAAAAACCCAACGACGAAAAACATTCAGGCTTCTGGTAGACGACCTGAGCTTGGAAAAACCGATGAGACCACCTAGTTTTCTGGACTGAGACGTCATTATAGTAGGATTTCAGTTATGTGGTGAGAAACGTCGGCTACAACGATACAGGAAGTAGCGTCATCAACATTCAACATTCCATCTACAATCCAGGAAAAGTTTAGGCAAAAGGAAGGTATTTTCTGACAGTTTAAACATTAATTTAACCAAATAAAAGTGCTGGTATTTATTTTTATTGCTCTGATCATGACTATTGTGCAATTTAGACTTAGTTTTGGCCTAGAAACATGCATGGAATTAGCTGTTGGCCTATGTATGTGCTGTCAGCTGTGTCCAAACCAGGAAGTAAAATGATAAATTCACCAAAAAATCTGTATATGAACTATATTTTTTAGTGAATTTAGGAGTCTAACTTGTCATGTCCACTTTGATTTAAGTTTTGTCGTCAAGATAAATGCTCTTTACTTCATGCACCGTGTGGTAAAAGCTGCAAAATAACAACAAAGACACTGAAATATAATCTTATTTAGCATTTTCAGGTAATCGCTACAACAGAAGCCACTGACAGGATCATCTTTTTTATCCAATCAGACACGTTGTTACTTACGATCATTAGAAACCAACTTCCTGTCACTATCCCACGCTCTTCTCCATCACTGTGCATTTCCAAGACTGACATAAAACCAAATAGTAGGTGAGAACTATAAGAAAACCACAGAATGACACTATCCCAGACTGTTGTTTCTGCGGCACAAAGGGCTGAAAGTTAAAATTAAATCATGTTCCTGACTCCTGGTTTGAAATCTGACAGCGTCTCGTTCGTATACTGTACATGCGCCGATGCTGAGCTCAGACATCGGGCAGCTGCAGTTGGCGAGGACCAGATGTTCTTGTTCCTCCACGGTTCAGCGCACCGGCCCGTCCTGTGTCGCGTTAAACCATGCGTGGTCCTCTCTATCTGCATCAGTCTGTCTGTGGACCATATGCTCTAGTTTTCACTCAGAACCTGTTGAATCGCTCTAAGCTCTCCGCTCCGTCTCACGTTGAACTGTGACCCCCACCGTAGCAGATGTTTGAGTACCAGGTCTCCTCGCTAGGTACTCTCTCTCTCTCTCTCCTCCATGTGCTGATGATAACTGGGGTCGGAGTTGTGCTGACAGGTGCGGCGCTCGTCAAAAGGCTAATGGACAGGTGAAGTGCACTTAACGACGTAAGGAGATCAGATTAGGTTTCTGAATGTCTCATTAGGGACTACAGTGGTCCCTCGTTTATCGCGGGGGTCACGGTCTAAAAATAACCCGCAACAGGCGAAATCCCCGAAGTATCAGCGTTATTTTCTATAATTAAGTCTGTAAAACCCCTCACCACACACTTTATACACTTTTCTCACACAGGCGTTAACATTTTCTCACATTTCTCTCTCGTTTAAACTCTCTCAAAGTTCAAACCTTCGTAGGCGTCTTTGTCGGTGCGGAACGTTTCATCGACATTGTGGGTTTTGTCGGGGAGAAAACAAATTGCAAACGTACAGCACTTCAGAGTCACACTGCGATCCAACGTTTATGTGAATTTGTCTGAACACATTCTGTACTGTACAGGAGACACGGCACGGAGGAGACTTGTCGTAACGGCTGGTGCGGGTGCAGACCAAAGGAGTGCAGACTCGAGGGAAGTTGACAGTGTTTATTTACAAAATGGTGAATTTCAGTTTTTAATAGTTCATTTAACACACACGGGAAGCCAGGGAGCGGGAGGCAGACCAGACGGGCGTAGTGCAGAGTGGGGACGGGAAAGCCGGGACCAGAGCGAGGACAGGATCGGGACGAGACCGGGGCAGGCCGAGCCGGAGTAGTGCAGAGAGCGAGGGCAGGAGGCGAGAAGCGAACAGGAGGCAAGGCAGAGGGGCGACTGTACCGGAGCTGGAGCACAGAGGCAGGAGCAGGAACGAGCGAGAGCAGGAATCTGGAAGGTGGCAAAAAGTCCAACGAGTAACAGGCAACAAAATACAAAAACTAAGCTGGAGCATCACGTTGACACGCAGACGGTCGGGCCCCATATACTCGGCAGCAGGTGGAGGTAATTGTGCTGATGCGCTCCAGGTGTGCGCGAGAGGAGTCAGGAACTCCGCCCAGCTCCAGGCAGACAGGTAGGGGAGGGGGAGAGAGCACAGGAGGACAGGAAAGGCAGGCATCATGACAAGACTGATGGACAATGGTCTACAGTCCAACAGCCAATCAGGACGCAGAACTCAATTCATGATCATATGTTTTCTTATGGATAAAGGCTGGGCCAGGGATGTCAAACTCATTTTCACAAAGGGCCACATCAACAAAATGGTTGTTCTCAAAGGGCCAGATGTAACTAACTGTAAGATAAATGTCACTAAATGTAACCAAATTTAATGTCAAATAAATGCAACTACTTTTTAATCTTGTTAATTAACCGTTTCTATATTTATTACTTATTCAAGTTACAAATATTACATATGGATTTGCATAGACATGAAAAAATGGCTGTTTAACTGTGTATCTCCTGATAAACTGACATTTTAAAACGGTCATACCTTTTAATTTACTTTGTTGCGGGCCACATAAAATGACGTGGCGGGCCGCATTTGGCCCACGGGCCTTGAGTTTGACACATGTGGGCTAGGCTATAATACTCCCTACAATGGCAGCAGGGTCAGACTTGAATGGACAAAACTACCACAGTGTATTGACTTTGATCAGATGATAAATAAACTGGTCCTGGGATGTTTTCTCTCTGCATCTGATTTGTTTAATGAGAAATAAAGAACGTCACTTTTGCTTTAGACATTGAGTTGAATTAAATAATCCTCATTATTTTTCACATAGCTCATGAGTCAATGGGAAATAATAATTTGGAATTTTACTTCTGGAGCCTGAGAAGTGGGTGGAACTGTTGAGTTCGAGTGATGATTGCCAGAAAGACTTTAGCCACACCTCTGTCAGTCCGCCCCAGGGCACGTGTGGCAGTGTCGTACAGTGTGGCCCAAAAGTCACCGACACTTTTAAATCTTCAGTAGCTCCTATAATTAAGTTAAACTCACCAACTTTTAGCAGTAGATAAACTGAACCTTTTGAGGTTTTTGGCGATATATATGGTTATAATTGTTCACTTACACTTGAACTTATCACTTTTTAAACTAGAGGAAGTAAAAATGACCTAATTTTATCGGTTTGTCCCTGAACAGCCTGATCCAACACACTTTGCGTCACATTTAAAGCATTTCTGGGCTTATGTCTCTTATTTAATCCTCGATCACGTTTTAAGTCGTTTATTAAGTCGTCTGAGGTTTATTCACAAACACCTTTTCTTTAAGATCGACCCACAGGAAGAAATCAGGACTAGTCAGGTCTGTGGAGATCACATACTGCCCCCTGTCTTTGAAAAACACTTATTATTCCTTTAATGGCGTTTACGCTCGGGGCGTCTCTGGTATTAAACCCAGTATTTGACCCATGTGACTCAAAGTTCCACTGTACAATGAGGCTCGTTCCTCGGTGCTGTATTTGCTCAGATTAATGTCAGAAGAGTCGTTCTAAACGCTCTGAGAAAATAAAAGACAAATATTTATGAATTTTTTTTCAGCTGTCAGTGACTTTTGAGCCTCTGGGTAGTTGACAACCACCTGCAATTGTGGACTATAGTACTATAAAACACTTTCAGATGCTTGTCACGTTCGCAAAGTACTTTTTTTAAACAATGGTTGCATAAAAATGTGGTATGGCTACAATTTCTTTCAGTAAATTAAAATACCAAACACAAATTATTTAGAAACCACACAAGGACGCAATAGTCAAACATGCTGAAAAGAAGAAATATGAACATTTTTTAATAACATTCTCAACAAAAGAAGCACAGTTATTCTACTTTTTGCATCATAAATCCAGTGAGGCAAAAACAGGTGGAGGTTCAAACGGCTCCCTCAGAGTCGACACAAAGACCATCGCTCCGTCTTTAATAAGAAAACACAGACTCACTCCTTTTGTCTCGTCTCTGCTGTTGTTTCCCTCCGCTAATAGTCTTACTGGTGCCATAAGGTCAAGCAGGGCAGACGTTAGCATAGCGCTCATCGCCGCCAAATCCGTTTGTGCCGTGCAGTCCATTAGCCTTAAATACCAGTGAGCCGCGCTAACATTTTCCGCGCAATATTTATGCATAGCTGTGAAAGAAATGACCTTCACACAGCCAAAACAAATCAGCCACTCAATACCTTCCTCGGCACAGCGGCGCGCACGGATTCAGACTTACAAAAATTATCACAATCGACAAGCAGTGCATTTTTACCAGATATTTCTATTGCTGTTTGTTTTGCTACATTTCGCGCTAACATTTTAAAGTCACAAAAGAGTCATGAAGTTTGTAGAGGAGCCGATAAAGTGGAAAAAGCCGTTCAAAGGTCTCGTATCATTATTCCGCTAATATTTTGGGCTCCTTCACGCTGATGTTTCCAGTAAGTTCAATAAAGCGTCTTTATAGCGTAGCTTTAAAAGTGCACCGTCTCCATGGAGATGTTATTGTTTTGGAACAGATGGACATTAAACTTTCATTAAACATTCATTTAATTGCAGTTGTATTAATTGCTCACTTGCAAAACATGCGTTGTTACTGTTAATGCCATAGTGTGGGACATCCCAGACAAATCAGAATGATCTCGAGAGACAAGATGTTACATAGTGCACTGTTAATTTATATAAAACTTGTCTATACAATAAACCAAGAGAATCTGCTAGAGCACATATGTCAAACTCAGGCCCCGGGGTCAAATCTGGCCCGCAGTGTAATTATATTTGGCCCATGAGATCATATCCACTAATACTACAAATCCCAGAATGCTTTGGCACACAGTTGAGACCGGCCCCTCCTTTTCTGTTAACACTCATTAGCGACAGAGCGACTAGTCACCTCAGCCAAATGAATTACCACAAAGAGAAACATAATTTATTTTATTTAATTGAATAAGAAATGAATACCACCGATGTGCGTTTTATTTCAAATTTAATTTCTCAGATGTTTGTAATATCTTCAGTTGTTTCTGTATGAAAAGGTTAAACATTTACACATCAGGTGCAGCCAATTTTTCTATAAATATTAAGTTTGGCCTGTGATTTTGTCTCAGTTTTTAATGTGAATTTGAGTTTGACGCCGCTGTACTAAAGTAGTTTGTATTAGTGATGGATTGATACGAAATATCGATATCGGTACAGACAGAGGTATCAGAAAGTATAAATTCTCATGCAAAAATATTTATCCTTATTATTATTATTATTATTATTATTATTGATTTTTTTTTTTTTTTTTACACATTTTATATATTTTATTTTATCTGCTCATATATTTAATTTGAGAGTATTTCAAAAGTATTTCAAGTATTTCAAATAATATAAATATCAGATTGATATCACAACACTGAAAGGTTTTTTAGCCGTGTTATAATCCTGTTACCTCATCAAAAACACACCTGGAGCTGCGTTTTGTTTCATTCACACGTTTGAGTAACACTTTATTATTAGTCTGTAACATCTCGTTCCATCTTGTTGAAATCGTGAAGGAAGAGATTGTAGACCAGGTAGTGAGTTGAAAGAAGTTTATCTGATCAGATGAATGAAGTTAGACAGCAGCACATGCGTTGTGTTTCAGAGAAGTTTTCCAGTACTTCAAGGTACTATCTATAGAAGGCAGGTCTTATAAGGACTTAACTAATCTTACATACTGTCCGTACAAGGTCATAAAGGGAGGTATGGTTAGCTGTTTACAGAGAGGTAGAATGCGTCACTAGGAGATGCCTCCAGTCACTAAAAAGATGTATTGCTGGGCCTCTTGTCAACCTGAAGAGGAAAACCAGTATCCAGTGACCGAAGCGACTGGTTCTAGTGGAGACATCCTAAAATAAGTTTTGTGTCACATTCCTACAGAGAAACAAGTTCACCTTCATGCGAAGACACAAAATAATCAACACAAGGTTTAAAAGTAAAAATCATGCTTTCACTTGTGATGTCATCAAGTGGTAGTTTTGAAGTTAACAGCTCTTTTTACCTTTAGTTCAGTAGAGATTGGGAATTCTAGCGCTGAAATGATCCAAACGATTCTATAAATGAAGATGTGTGGAGTTTAAAAACACAGTGGAGCACTTCCTGTATTACCCCATGATGACATCACAAGGTGGAACAGAGTGTTTTCAGTTTGAGAGAAGAGCTCAGCCTAAATATGCAGATTTGTTTGTGTTTTAAACATGTGAATGAAACAAAACACAACTCCAGGTCTGTTTATGACGAGGAAACAACATAACAGATTAAAAAATAGAGAAACATGAGCCTTTTAATTGACATTGTACTTTGTGTCACATCGCAACAAAAATCACTAAAATTGCCCATCACTGTTTAAATGAAGCTAAAAGAATCGTCCATATCTAAGAGCGTAGTTAATTTGATTAGTTTAATAGTCTTTAAAAACACGGAGGAGCATTTAACTGCACGGGAAACGTTTTTGAGTCGAGTAAATAAGCTTAATACTGAAACTTTTTGGCACAATTCGCCTGTTTAACATAATATATCCCCTTTAATGCAAGTCAAACCCAGATATATCGACATTTTTTAAAGTTATTTTCAAAAAGCGCTGATACCAAATGCTAATTTATGCATGCTTCTATCCAGCACCGCCAAAGACGAAGCGCAGCGGGACGACGCAATTAGAGGAGCAGTGGTTTAAACAAAGTAAAAAAAAAGGCCATAGGAACAAGCTTAGAGTGTAGGAGATAACACCGTGAGCCGTCCACTCCTAAATCCACTCTTGTGTTTAGTCTGCACGGGGCAAACGCGGCGTTCTGGGGCAGGTCTATAAGGGCCGGATGCGCCTCAGCTTTAAAATGAAGGTGTTTTTTTAAAGAAACTATTATCTATGTTGCTGCAGCGCACAGTGTTTTGAAGGACTTTTGACGTCAATCGGAAAAAAAAGCGATTTGTCAGTGCTCAAATAATAAGAAATAGCTAACTTTTCACATTTTTCTTACTATAAATGTAGCTGTACTGTAACAAAAATGAAACAAAGAATACAAGTCTGTTATTGAAAGCTGAACTATTTGACTTTTTTGCTGGTTTCCGTGGAGATGGTGCTGCTTTGTCGGAAATGTTTTACACAATGACATTTATTTTAGATTCAGGTTGTTTGTGTTGCTAAATAAATACCTTAAAAAACATGTATTCTTACTGCGAGTATGTAACCGTTGAATCGGGACACGGACCGAACTTAAAACCTCCCATCACCCGTCGTCCAATCACAGCCTTTGCCTCTCGACCAATCAGGTTTCAAGACATTCCTTTCAAACGTTCTCCTCTACAGCTCTGCGCCGAAACAGGCTAAGGCTAAGAGAACGTTTTCACAACACCGTCCACAATCTAAATACGAAATACCCCGTAGCCACAGCCATTTTTAAAATAAATATACAAAAACATGACACAAAGCGATACACTGTCACTTTTTGCTGAAGCGCAATTTCAGGATGTATTTCATAATAATTTGTCATGCAGCGTAAACAAAATAAGAACAAAACTGATGTCTAATTATGAAGAGCAGCGGCTGAATGGGATCTTGGTTGCAAACGTACATTCAATTAAAAGATGCGTTTAAGACCGAGTTTTATGTCAGAGCAAATTTGAGCAGGAAGTAAAGATCATGGATGGCACATTTACACACAGAGATCCTTCCCCTGGACTTAGAAACTGGGAGGTTTTTTCAAATCCCTGAAGAAGAAAGACTTTGTGGTTTATGTGAGTTGGGCGAAGTAGAAATTGAAGTTCATTTTTTGTCGTATTGTCCATTTTATGATGAATTTAGAAATCCTTTTATTGATGAAACGTTCACCCAATGCCCTGAAATGTTCTGGTGTGACGACGACGGCAAAATGAAATGGTTGTTTAATTCTAATGTTTATAAGTTGACATCATTTCTATATAAAGTCGGCAAATGTTTAACCCTCTGATGCATGAATTATGAAAGCCTTGGTCAAGATTTTTTTTTTCTTAAGTGTTTTTATTCTTCTCAGGACATGAAACAACATTGTGAACTGCCTGTAAAAATGAATTAACTTGTGTTCTATTGTAAATATACAGACAGATGTTCTTTTTATGCTTTGAACAGCTATGACATTTCAACATTTTTGGGGAAAATTCAACACTGTTTAGGCGCAATGTTTAGGCCTGAATAAGAAAACCAGAGGAAATTTACTTGCAGTTACACCGACTGACCACTGAATTGACCTCAATGGAGTGTGGCAGCAGAGAGCACTCTAGAGGCTGATGTGCAGCTCCACCACATAAACCAATGCATTAAAGAGAAAGTTCTGTTTTAGTAGCTGTCCACTGCAGTGACCGCTGTGCACCAGAGCGTTAAATGAGTTTATTGTTGTTTTCTGTTGTATCACACGTCTGGACTATTGTATTTTTGTTAATGGTGGTGTCTTATAAGTCCATTAAAGGGCTCGGCATTCTTTGTACGCAAGACACAATAATAAACTAAATAAATCAAAAAATAATACACTACAACTTTATAAACTCTGAATGTGAATGTGCAGTGATTGTGGCAAAAACAAAAGTGAAACTAACACATTTTAACGCACTGTTTTTGATGAATATGCATTTTCAAAACGGTAAACGGTAACACGATGATCAAAATGGTCAATGCTAACAGGTAAAGCAATAACATCTCCATGGAAACAAGTAGGCGGCAGATCCTCCACCAAAAAAAAGCAACACTGTGCATCTTTAACGACTTTAGCCCATTCAAACGATGAATCTCAGTGCCATTATTTCTCCTATTCTCGTCCCTATAAACAGCGCACATTACAGTTTCCACTATACCGCACAACGAAAATAAAAAGTTACAAAAAGTGCGACATCACAAATAAAAGTAAATAGTACTTTTCTCCGACGTAGGCCTGGACCCAAGGCGACCAATTAGAAGCGGGATAGACGAGGTAACCGTCTCAAATGTGGACTCCCTAATTGGTGTGAAGTGGAGAAATGGCTGCGCTCTCCGCTCCGCGTGACCGTACAGTAAAGTCATTAGGTTCTGTGGAGCGGACTTCGTTATACAGACCTAATTAAGAAATCACCTGATGTATATGAGTCCGTGTGAGAAATCCACGCACAAAATAATACACATTTAATACAAAATATACTCAGTTTTGTACGTGCGGTCGTGCAGTAGTAGTAAAATGTCCAGGGGATGAGTGTAGTACTAATTACTGCAGCACTTTTGTTGGCTCATTATCTCACCGGGTACAATGTGAGCAATTTAAGAGGAAGTTAAAACACAGGTGCAAATAATGAGAGTGAGACCCTGCGATGAGCGACGAAAACAACACAAGCACTTTTAAATATTTGTTCTATTATCAGACAACACTCTCTCTAATAAAATGTTGACATGTTGAAATGAATAGTTCTGTTATTGTAGGTTAGAATATGTTCTTTATAACTTACTCGATCAAATGGCTCATGTGGATTTCTCTGATAATGCAAACTGTTATTGTGTCCTTGGGCAAGACACCTGTGATTGGTAAAAGTGCTGAGAGTCGAGGCTGTTGGTGCAGAAAAGTCCAGGGCATGTGGTTTATTTACAGTTAGGACCTGGGTTAATAAAACTGCATTGATAAGTTAAACCCGAATAATTTATCCTGGTATATTTCATGATGATAAAACTGACATAAACAATAAATAAATAAAAATAACATTGGACTAACATGATCTTTCTGTGTCCCCAAATATGAGGTGAACATGTTTAAATCAAACATTCATTTTACTAATAACAATTAAAAAAACATTGAACATGATGGTTGTTTATGTTGTAGTTTGGTGTTTTAGTTTAAGACGATTATCCAATCAGGAACCAGAACAGTGTCACACAACTCTCCTGTTTGTGTCGCCAGTTTCTCTATTTTGTCTCTATTTTGTGAGTAAGAGAAGCAAAAGTTACAAGTTTATTTTAGCCCTTGAGGTTCAGTCCAAGTTTATTCCTTGTCCAGTTCCAATCAACTCATTGACTTTGTGCTCAACAGCAGTAATGTTAGCATCACTGCATTTTAGCAGAGTCCTGCTAAACTGAATAAATATTTAAAGATGAGACGGTGGACAGAGCTGTGGGTGGATGTCACTGACATGTTAAAAACTACACAAATAAAACGACACGTGTTCAGAAAGAGACGTGTGTGTCTCAGTGCTAAGGCTAATGCTAATTTTGAGGTATAATGAATGGTAAAATAATGTCACAAACTTAAGTAGTTTAAATATAAAAATAACTGGACAGTCTTTATTTTAACAGAGTTTTAAGAGGTTGTTTGTTTTCACCTGGAGGCGATGGAGTTTTCTTTAGTCTTCGTATAACACGCTGCTTCATAAGAGACACTGCTCTGCTGGACTGTTAACCCACTTACCTACTCAATGTCTGAATCATTCTTAATAAACTATTTGTTCATTATGAATTAAGTCTTTCTTCATGCTGTATTAGGCTAATTAAAGTAGGTCCTATAGTTACAGTTAAGTAGTGATGAAAATCTTGAGCTTCACTAAAACCTCAGTCTGATTTTGCAGCAGCAGATGATTGAAACAAAAGCCTTAAACTCATTTCTGTGACGTGTCTCTGGTTTTAAACACAAACTCCAGCAGATGGCGGCTGACACATGTTTCTTGTTAACACTTTGACACTCGTCTCCTTTGTTTTGAGCCTATTGAATGTCAATGTGCTTTTGTGTCTCTGTCTGGGACGTGTGCAGTTTGTGAATATGTTTCTCTGCTTTTACCTGGTTAAAGAAAGGTTAGATAAAATACAATGGTTTTGGATATGGGGATAAAAAAAAAATAAAAAATAATAATAATAATAATAAAAATAAATAAATACATACATGAATAAATAAATACCTAAATGAATGAATCAATAAATAAATAAATCCAATTCTAAACTTCCTTTGTGCTTTATTTTGCAAGTTTTAGATGAAATTTTGTTGAAAGTTTTATAGGACAAAAAAAAACCTATTGAAAAAATAAACAAACAAAAAACATACAGAGTTCATACATAGTTACCCTTTAAATGTACATGTTTACACTTGTGGTGCTCCAGTCTCACACACCTCAAAGTTCCTGTTCTGGAAGTAAATTTTCCATAATTTTTCCCATAAACCTTTGGAAAAGTTGAAATATTAAGACTTCAAAGACGTTGTGGAGGCTAAGCAGCTACGTGCTAATATCTAATATCCATAACGCGGCTGTTTTAAGTCCAGAAAGGATGTTTAAAACAAAAGATTCAGCTAAATTTTAATAACTTGCGGGTTTATAAAGCTCCAGAAGCAGATTTTTACATAAAATTATAGGTCATTAGTTACTACGTTGCTGATTATCCTCGAGCAAACTTTCATACTCCTAATATAACAATTTTTTTTTGCAAAGTGTGAAAAAAACTCAATGGGAAACAACACCAAACAAGTTCACTGGTAAAAGTTTGCGCAGCCTCGTGGTAAAACATACCACCTCTCTGCACCGTTACCCTCACGTCCACACGTCATGTTAAAAGTTCTCGTGGACACCTCCTGCTCTCATCCCTCCTCTGCTCTCTCTCCGTTCGTTGTCCTGTCACTTTCTCACCCGCAGCCATTCCAATGCGGCACGCTTCTCTGTATTTATTGCACTTGGCACTTGCTGAGGCCCTGTTCCCAAATTGCCACAGCAGCTGAAGCCTAATATAGATGTGCGGGATTTGGGCTGAAAAGTGCCTGAAGCGAATCCGAAAGCGCGGCCCGTAGGATGGTTCCTATCACACTGCGGTTATGGAGACATGCTCGTCTTTATACTGTAAAGAAGATGGAGGATGGCGCGGCGGAGAATGGGTAAGCAAATGGGTGTTCAGTCGTTTACAATGAAGCTCTTAAAGTGGGAGCGGATTAAGATGGAATTTTGTTTTGAATGTAAGGATTTTCAGTGTAAGCCATTTCACGAAGCATATTTCAAATAGAAATGTGACGCCCAAAAGTGTTAATCTCTGGGATTTCGGTTTGTCAATAGTGTGCGTGCCAAATTAAAGGGGAACTATTATGGTGAGTCAAGATCTATGTGGGATTTTAATGGTGGTGTAATGTCCAATGTCTTAAATCTTGAGAACCAAAATTATACAATTATAACATAAACTTGGCTAAATCAGGATTACATTGTTCTCAGTAAAAGCTGTAATTAATCTGGTCATTGTCCACTTTGTATCAGGAGACACACACAGTTTATCATCATGTTTATGAAGTTTATAAAAATCGTATGTACTGTTGTTTAAAACCTTTTATAGTATTAATCCTATATTCATTTATATTTATGTTAATAAATTATGTTTGGTGAGGTCCCTGTCAAAAAAAACAACTTGCCGCTAATTTGTCACTTCAAAATACTTCACTTCCTACTATCACCAGAAGAGGGCGTGAATCATCCATTTTCTTTCACTTTATCCGGGGCCGTGTCGCAGAGGCAGCAGCCTGAACAGGGAGGCCCAGACTCCCCCGTCCACACACACTTCCTCCAGCTCTTCTCCTAAGATCCCGAGGTTCCCAGTCCAGCCAAGAGACATAGTCCCTCCAGCGTGTCCTGGGTCTTCCCCGGGGTCTCTTCCCGGTGGGACGTGCCCAGAACACCTCCCCAAGGAGACGTCCAGGAGGCATCGTGAGCAGATGCCTGAGCCGCCTCAGCTGACTCTTCTGGATGTGGAGGAACAGCAGCTCTACTCTGAGCTCCTCCTGTGTGACTGAGCTCCTCACTCCATCACTAAGGAAACTGATTTTGTCGCTTGTATCTTGTCCATCTGTTCATGACCCAAAGCTCATGACCCTAGGTGAGGGCAGGAACGTGGATTGACCTTTTAAATCGAGAGCTTTGCCTTTCGACTCAGCTCCTTCTTCACCACGACGGTCCGATACAGCGACCGCATCACTACAGACGCTGCACCGATCCAACCATCAACCTCACGCTCCATCCTCCCCTCACTCGTGAACAAGACCCCGAGGTACTTGAACTCCTCCACTTGAGACAGAGACTCTCCACGCACCCAGACAGGACAAGACACCTTTATCCGGTCGAGAACCATGACCTCGGATTTGGAGGAGCTGATTCTGATCCCGGCTGCAAACATGTCGCCACCTAAACCTCCGCCTTTAAAAACATGACATTTTCATTGAAGACATTTTTGGCACAATATTTAAACATTATTCTAGACTCTGCAACTTTTCTGATGGAAAGGCCAGCCGTTTACTCGTCTCCATGGAGAAGTTATTAAAAGTACGGCATTAAACTGATGTATCTACATGGAGACAAGCAGGTGACGCTATGGGGCAACTATATTTTTTAGCAAAAATACATAAATAAATGGATAAATGCCAGATAGATACGTTTAATGTTTCATAGCGCACACTGAAAATATCAAATGCGACTTATCAATACAAAGATCAACAATAAAAAGCCAAGATGAAAGAATATTATGCTTAAATATTTGCCTAAAATTACAGTAAATATTGTTTTAAACGCTTGAATGGAACCATATGCTCAGAAAAATCCACCACACTCATCAAGTCATTCAGTTCTGTCATAGTAAAGTCAACATCTGCTTTGTGCGTTCAATTATAGATGAGTGTGTGCGAGCTCGTGTACATCAGGTTAAACCAGGGCCACATTTGAATAGTTAATTACTTTACTCTGACTTACAACTGCCTTTAAGTAAGTCTATGAGCGCTGGCGCCGAGGGGAAGGCGGGCTGGGGACTGGAGGAAGAGGAACTGAAGAGGAACTGAAGAGAAAACAGACGGAACAAGTCCAGAAATGTGAATGTGCAACAAGCTCATTCACATAACGGACTGAAAACACACACTTGGCATACGCTGCTTTGTTGAAATTGAAAATGAATTAGAATTAATGATTGTTATTCTGATATAAATGCTTTTTTATCTGTAGGTTTATGTTAATTTTTAATATTTTTGGCGCACACGTGAACTGAAATAGTGATGTTTTTGGAGCGGGTCGTATTATTTCAATCGCTGAAACTATAAAATGATATAAATAAATACTACAGAATGAGCTTTGACTGGGTCTGAGTGCCTTTGTATGCAGAAAAATTAAAGAGACGCGATGCTAAACTGGGGCTACAGAGGTTGAAGCGTTTGGTTTGATTGTGCACGCTGTTGTTGTGTCCTTAGACAAGACACTCCATCCCCCCTTGCATTTTGTGTGACTGTATCGTGTGAGTGACTAAGTGATTGTTGTGGCAAAAAGCAGAAATCAGAAGCAGAAATGTAAAAGTGTATTTTTTCATGCTTTTTTATATCGTCTGAAAGTGCATTGTGTTGTGCATCCTGATTGGCTGTTGGACTGTAGACCATTGTGTTCTACGTCCTGATTGGCTGTTGGACTGTAGACCATTGTCCATCAGTCTCCTCCGTGCCGTGTCTCCTGTCCAGTACAGAATGTGTTCGGACAAATTTACATAAACGTTGGATCTCAGTGTGACTCTGAAGTGCTGTATGTTTGCAATGTGTTTTCTCCCCGACAAAACCCACAACGTCGAGGAAACGTTCTGCACCGACAAAGACGCCTACGAAGGTTTGAACTTTGAGAGAGTTTAAACGAGAGAGAAATGTGAGAAAATGTTAACGCCTGTGTGAGAAAAGTGTATAAAGTGTGTGGTGAGGGGTTTACAGACAAAAACATAGAGAATAATGTAAAAAATAAAGCTGATACTTCGCGGATTTCGCCTATTGCGGGTTATTTTTAGAACATGACCCCCGCGATAAACGAGGGACCACTGTATATATAACTATTCTTTCTTGGTTCATTAAACCAAGAGACAAGCAGGTGATGTCTGCTCTTAATAAAAATGCATCGTACATGTGGTCGAGCAATAAAAACATCTGTGATTGGCTCCACACTCCAGGCAAAGCTGTTACATCTCCATGGAGACAAGCATTTAGCAACCCCTCCTCCAGAAAAGTGACGTAGTGCCCCTTTAACGCTGCAGTTTTGTTTACAGACATGAACAGTGCATTAGTCAGGACGTTTAAGAGCAATAAACGGCGTACATTATGATATATCTTACCAAACATGTGACTGGATACACTGACTTTATGTTCGCCATAGCCTTTCGAAAAAGTTATCTCCTTTAACTAAACTGCGTCTTTGATTTTCGGTTGTCAAAAAAGCCCCGATCGAGCTGACAGGTAAGACGGCAGGCAGCTCGAACGAAGTCAGACGAGGATAAGAGGTGAGATGGAGAGATGTACTGGATGTCTCTGCTAGGAATCTATTAGCATTCAGAAGGTGGCTCCTCCCCTATATCCCCCCTGTATCTATCTCAGAACGGAACGAAAGTAAACAACGCAAACCGGCTCGTATCTGAGATTTTTTTCTGTTTTTATTGAATCGTGTTCCAGTGCGGATATGACAGCATTTGCATAACATTGGTATTGGATATAAGGATTTGACAATGAGTTCTTTGGAAGTCTGCGGAAATGACCCCTGAGATGAGCGCTCCCTTTGACTATAATGATGTCGGAGAGAAGCTGGGATAATGTGGGAAGGAATGCCAATAGGTTGTAGGAACAGAAGAAGCTAAATTTAAATGTAGATTATAATGTAGTTAGAGCCAGAGTACGGCAAAGGGTATTAGCTGTCCAATACGGATCATTTGGTTTGCAGTGTGATTTTGAATAGTTTTTATAATACTGTTACTTGGAATTGGCACAAATGTCACAATTGCAAATCAGGCAAATGTCCATAAGGAGTAAATGCACGGCTGGAATTGTCTGCAGCAAATATATAAAGACATCTTTGTTATAGCGCGATGTCAGCATAATGATCATAATGCATTTGAATGTACAGTGGTCCCTCGTTAAATTTGTTTTACGTTCTAAAAATAACCCGCAATAAGCAAAATCTGCAAAGTATCAGCTTTATTTTTTACAATTCTATATGTTTTGCAGCTGTAAAACCCCTCACCACACACTTTATACACTTTCTAAGATGAAATTTGGGCTGTAGAAGGTTGAATTATGAAACGTTTATGACTCATTTTAGAGAAAAACTAACTTTAAGTGTTGCATTCTGCTGTTTATTTACTGCAGCTCATCTGTTTTAACAATATTGTTCACTAACAATACTTTTTGGGGATAATTCTGCTTTATGTTTATCGTCTGTACAGTGGTTCCTCGTTTATCGCGGGGGTCACGTTCTAAAAATAACCCGCAATAGGCGAAATCCGCGAAGTATCAGCTTTATTTTTTACAATTATTCTCTGTTTTTGTCTGTAAAACCCCTCACCACACACTTTATACACTTTTCTCACACAGGCGTTAACATTTTCTCACATTTCTCTCTCGTTTAAACTCTCTCAAAGTTCAAACCTTCGTAGGCGTCTTTGTCGGTGCAGAACGTTTCATCGACATTGTGGGTTTTGTCGGGGAGAAAACAAATCGTAAACGTACAGCACTTCAGAGTCACACTGAGATCCAACGTTTATGTAAATTTGTCTGAACACATTCTGTACTGGACAGGAGACACGGCACGGAGGAGACTGATGGACAATGGTCTACAGTCCAACAGCCAATCAGGACGCAGAACACAATGCACGTTCATACACTGTGAAAAAACCCGTAAAACTGCAATTTAAAAAATCAGCGAAACAGCGAGAAACTACGTTGTAGCGAGGGAAAACTGTACCTTTAAGGAACTGGAACTAAGCTTCTTTATTTTACTAGCACTTAAGTTAATTAATTGTGTTATAAAGTCAACCTGGAGCACAGTGTTAATTAGACTGAGTGGTGATCGTGTGTGAGCTTTAAAAACATGGAATAGCTGCATGGATTAGCATTAGATGACGTGCACCATCGGGGTCACGTGAGCTTTGAGAGCTGAGGAAGGTGCTAATAAAACCAAACACCACTTGTAAAATTAACTGAAGTAGCCCAAGAATTATAAGTAAAGACATGAACGCAGGAGAAATGTATTTAACACAGTATGGGGCCTGGAGACTTGTCCATTCACGTCTGGCTATGCATCTGTTGTAGGGAGTATTATACCTCTGAATATAACAGGAAGTGCTTTTTAAGTTCCATACATATTCACTATGATCATTTGGATAATTTCAACCCTAGAACTGCCAATTTCCACAGAAAAAAACCCTAAAACGTAGCTGTTAACTACCACTACATGACATCACAAGGTAGAACAGAGCATTTTGAGCTTTGGAGATGTAAAAAAAAACATGTAGAAATGAAACAAAACACAACTCCAGGTCTGTTTTTGATGCGGTAAAAACATTCTAACATGGCTTAACGTTCACAAGAGCAAATTTTGCGTAACACAGGACCAGTAAATTTCGTATATTGCTTGTACTTTTTCATTCTTCATCAAAAGCCTTTTTACGTCAACCCCTCTCCTTCCAAACCCCTCCTTTGTATTCACCACAGCCTCTTCATCCATCCCATCTCTTCTCTCTTAACCGCAATGTTTACACCCTCCTCTCCCTATATCGGCATCTGGCATCTCACTCCTTCCCGCATTTGTATCTCCATTAACCACGTGCGTGTTTATCCAAGCCCGAAATTCCAAAATGCAAAAGCGTGCATTTCTTTAGGCGCATAATATCTCTAATGCACACACACACACATATAGTATAGCCTTGAAGCAGGGGTCTGTACGGCAATCTTCCGTGCTGCAGGCATCGAACTTGGAGAGGCGGAATGTGCTTGCCGCTGCAGTAAATGAGAGGGAAAAAATAAAAAGTGTTTGAGGGGGACGAAGTGCTCGGAAAGTTGCTGAGGTTCACAAAAGAATAGCGAAGGACTGAAAAGACTCTCTTATCCTTAATTAGACTTTCCGCCTCTACCCGTTCTCCGCACAACCCTTCACGCCGACTTCTTATCAAACCAATTACACGTCAGGCATCTTGTGTTTCGTCGGCTTCCGAATCGCGCCCCTCTTTGATTTCAATTTATCAACTTTGATTGCCACTTGACGACCACGTTAGAACCAGACTTGACTAATGAAAAGAACTATGTCATTTTGTCCTTGTGAGAAAAGGGAGGTCCCGTTAAGTATAGATACAGCCTACACACACACACACATATACGCGGCAATTTTGTGACAGCCATTCCCAGCACATGTCAACGGACCATAGCGACTGATGGTTCATTATCTCGGATATATAAGGTCCTTTGCTTCCCAGAGATTAACCTTGAAGAGGAGGGGTTGATCATGTTTAATACAGAGGCTTCCCATCTTCGGCGCCTAATCAAATCTGCTCAATCATGCAAACCTCCAGCGTATGGGTTACTATGCAAAACATGGCACGATTAATTAAATGAAGGCATATGTCACCTTCGCCCTACTTCTACTTCAATAAACGTGTTAAATTAGGATTTTTTGTGACAGCTTAGGGTTGTATAATAATAGTAACGCGATGGATTTGAATGCAGTTGTCCGTCTCTATATCGCGTTCTCGCTGTTTCGTGGATTTATTTAGTGCAGTTTTGAAGTGAGTATGAACGTGCATCGTGTTCTGCGTCCTGATTCGCTAAGGGACTGTACACCGTTATCCAAAAGTCTCCTCCATGCCATTTGTGTTCAGACAAATTTACATAAACGTTGGATCGCGGTGTGACTCTGAAGTGCTGTACGTTTGCAATTTGTTTTCTCCCCGACAAAACCCACAATGTCGATGAAACGTTCTGCACCGACGAAGGCGCTGACGAAGGTTTGAACTTTGAGAGAGTTTAAACGAGAGAGAAATGTGAGAAAATGTTAACGCCTGTGTGAGAAAAGTGTATAAAGTGTTTGGTGAGGGGTTTAACAGCAAAAAAACAGAGAATAATTGTAAAAAAATAAAGCTGATACTTCATGGATTTCGCCTGTTGCGGATTAGTTTTAGAACGTAACCCCAACGATAAACGAGGGACCACTGTAGCGCCTTTGAAGACACCCAAAGTTCTTAACATTGCATTATTCGTTCACTCTGTAATACAATCACACCACGTTCGTACTACGCAACGTTGGTGAAGCGTCTCTACGTTCTCGACACATACAGATAAACACGGAGGCTTCTATTCGTCCTCTCCCTTCTTATCTTCAGAAATCTGATGTTTCTTGTCATCCACATCCCCATAGACTCTTCACACCAACTTGTTCGATTTCGGTTTTCCTTCCCGTCTTTGCCAACCCCACTTTTAGCAAAACACTTCCCCCACCTCGCACGTACGGATGTGGTAGAAGTCGGAATACCGTAGTTTGGCGTTCTCGCTTTGGCGTAGCAGTACGAGGAGCTCCTTAAAACTCCTTAAAACTAACGAGTGAATGCAGCGTAGTGATTTTTAAAGCTTGTAATGTGTGAAAAACAAGAGTACAAACTTGTCTTTGGTCAATTCAACCAAGATTTCATACTTGTACTTTTCAAAACTTGCTTGAATCATGAAATCTGGTCACTGGGTAGATGGTGAAGGCGTACAGACTTCTTAAGAAAAAGACGGCCGCAGTACACAGAAGTACTCAAAAATGCTTGAGAAAAAACACAAACTAACATTATATCTGAATACTATTGTGGAATTCAATGGAGTTTACGCCTGGAGTGTAACCTACATGAACTAAACTGCTTAGTACACACCTTTTTTTGTGCCATACTAGAGTTATTTCTTATTTGTCCGTGATATAAAGGCACACTCATTGCATCTGAGCTCGGGTACGAAGCTCTTGAGAAGTCGATACATTGATTCTTGCCTGTGTATGTACAGTATACTCGAGCAGCGGTCCAATTAAATGGCCCTGCTGAGCTGCTATTACGTACTTGTACATGTACCGGTCAAACCACACAGTAAAAGTATTCATTTTAATTTTAAGGAGTCTTCGAGAAGTATGCAACTTATAACTTATTCATTAATGTAAGAGACTCTTTGTACAACTTGTTTCATATTCATTTTGCAGTAAAGTCTTTGCTAAAGCTGATCAGATTCTTAGCAGTATGGATTTCATCACAATTTGTTATGTACATGGATGAAGTATTGTATGTGATCCAAAGTAAACACCATCGAATTTACAGTCCTGCGTCGCTCAAAATCTTACTTTTTAGTTCGTCTTACAATTTCTTCTCATATGTATTGTATATCTATCTCCCGATTTACCAACATACGTATCCGTCCATTCTGCTCATACACTCCCATGACATTTAGACCAAGAATAAGGAGGTGAAGAGGAGGAGACAGAAAGGCTGAGGTGGCTGCTGCAGAGAAGTTGAAATATAAAGACAGTTGTGGCGCAAAGAGGGGAAAGAAAAAAGTGTCTTCAAATGATTTTCTTGAGTTGATTTGGTAGGAAGGAAGTGAGAAGATGGAACTGTATACAATGGTTCTTCGTTTATCGCAGGGGTTACGTTCTAAAAATAAACCGCAATAGGTGAAATCCGCGAAGTATCAGCTTTATTTTTTACAATTATTCTATGTTTTTGTCTGTAAACCCCCTCACCACACACTTTATACACTTTTCTCACACAGGCGTTAACATTTTCTCACATTTCTCTCTCGTTTAAACTCTCTCAAAGTTCAAACCTTCGTCGGCGTCTTTGTCGGTGCAGAACATTTCATCGACATTGTGGGTTTTGTCGGGGAGAAAACAAATTGTAAACGTACAGCACTTCAGAGTCACACTGCGATCCAACGTTTATGTAAATTTGTCTGAACACATTCTGTACTGGACAGAAGACACGGCACGGAGGAGACTGATGGACAATGGTCTACAGTCCAACAGCCAATCAGGACGCACAACACAATGGTCTACAGTCCAACAGCCAATCAGGACGCAGAACACAATGCATGTTCATACGATGCAAAAAAACATGTAAAATTGCACAAAAAGAAAAAAAATCTGTGAAACGTGAACCGCGATATAGTGACGGACAACTGTATCTAGTCTTGATTCAACTTCATTACACAGAATGTCTATATTCTACAATATACACGTCAAAAGTACTGCAAATCACTCCTTATATTGCCAGTGCAGTAGTTGTATTTTATTACCTCACACTGCAGCATGACTCTTAAATGATAATCGCCTCCATTAAACTGCCCAATGTTCGTGTTGCGGTTTCTGCGTGCTGAACTATGACCCTAATTGTTAGTTAGCTTGTTAGTTATCGGGTGCTTGAACGTTACTTATGTATCCATGAACCGTGCGTGAAGTCACGGGGTTAAAGTTCTGACGCGCTCGTGTGTAATCTGCTACTCTGACACTCTAACCCATAACCTCTGCAGCCGGCATTCAATTGACAAAGCTGTATTTATCCCCATGACATCCCCAGCTTTCTCCTCTAATCGTGACTTTGGGGTCCCTGGGCGTACACAAGGTCTCTATAAATCACCATGACAACCAAACACCGAGGTCTGGTATGACGCAATACAGCCAGAACGTCAGCTTTTGTTCTACACTGTTCATTTAGCTCCCAATTGTAATGCATTTTATGAATTTGCAAAAAAGCTATGGCTATCTAGTTTTAAGGACTACATTTATTGCCCTAACTTCATATGAGTGTATATTTTAACATTTATATATACTCTGTTGTGAAATGTACTAAGAGTGAGGTGTTATATGACTTAAGGCAGGGGTGTTCATTACATCGATCGAGAAGGCATTTTGTGTAGATCACGTCCCGTCATCCATCCAGTCACATGACTAATATACAGGACAACAGTCAGATTACACCTGACCCGAGGTCACGTCATGGGCGCTGCACACGCATAAACAAGCGCAAGTTAGTTTAACCCTATAAAGTTAATTTAAACCTATAGAGTTAATTTAACCCTATAACCCCTATAACCCTATAGGATCCTATCATCACAGATAGAGCGGGTTGCGGACTTTCCAGCAGCGTAACTCCTCCCCCAGTCGTGCTCTCATGTAAATTCAAACGACGTCTCAAAGCAGAAACATGGGGCTATCTAAATATTTTACCATCATTACGGTAATCTGCCTCTGTTGTCCTGAAGGTGACGAATGAGAGCGCGGTGTTGTGGGGATTTTCCCAGTCATTTATTCGATGTGTAAAAGAAAAAATACGGATGGATGTGTAAAATAGAAGTAGTTGTGTGAAAAAATGCAGTAAATTCTGATACTTCTTTTAACATGATTTTTATGGCTATATAAAAAGACAAAACCATAATCAACATGATTAGCTCTGTTATCACTTTCAAACGAAAAATGCAATTTTACTCCTGGCTGTCAGAAGCTTCTGCCCGAACTCTGCATCCCTCACTGATTCTATTGAGTGTCAGAGCAGTAATCATCATTCAAGTAATTATGAACATGTAAGAAGTTCAGTTGTGTTGTGCAGTATTATCTCATGACGTTGTGCAAAGTACATGAAAATGCACTGTACATGTAAGAATTCATAATACATTTACAAATAAATATATGTTTAACATTTTTGTATTAGGTGGTAGATCTTTCAGACACGATCATTTTAAAAGTAGCTCACATACTGAAAAAGTCTGAGCACAACTGACTTTAGGTTATGTTGTTTTAAGTGGTAGTCGTCCCATGGAGACCCCACCTCTTACCTGTGTTTGTCCTTGTGTCCTGACGGAGGCTGCGTTGGCTAAACCGTGTTGGTGCATACGTTTTTATCCTTTAGCCAAGATGCAATAAAGGATAAACTTTTCTAAACTGTCGTAACGTCTGGGGGATCAAAGATACAGACACGGAATAAAGTTTAACAGAGGACATGGATGCTGGGTGGAGGAGGGGGTCATAGGAAGCTAAGTCGGAGGCGGAGGTGCTCGAACCGTTCGTAGGAAGCTGGGTCGGAGGCAGAGGTGCAAGGTGGGTCCAAAAAAACCCCACTATGAACAGACTGAGCCAAGCAGAATTGTACCACGGAGGATCCACTGACGATCTGGCGGCGTGTGGAGGATCCTCAGTCCTGTTGTACTCCCCAGGTGGAGGCTCGATTGCTGATAGGCTGCAGGTGTGTAGTGGGCGGTGCTAGTCACATCCCAGCTCCAGGTAGGACACAGAAGAGAGAGGAAAAGACAGCACAGAAAACACAGACAGACGGGGATTTTTCTTAACCCTCTGTGGATCCGGACCCTCGCTTCTCTCACCTGGCTGGACGTCCTGGTGCCTCGCTGGGGTGGATCCTGTCCTGCCGTGGGTCGGGCCCCTCTTTGTCTCTTAGTTGAGCGGCTCTGACCCTACAGACTTGAACTCTGTCTACAAATGGATGAACATTAGTCCTGGACACATCTGCAGCCTGTTTGTCATCTCTCCTTCACTGTGGTTCTCTTTTTCCCACTGTTTTTTTATTTATTTTTTTTGTTTTTCTTGCCGATGAGGAGGGTCTAAGGACAAAGGATGTTCTGGGACACTTCTCCATTTTCTGTTTTTCTGTTGATTAATTTGCTCATCTGTTTATTTATTTTATTTATTTATTTATTTAAAAGGGACAATGCACATTAATAAACACCAGTAAAAAAACACACGTGTAAATGTGCTGAAGTTCGCTGCACAGCTCATTTTCATTCGCAGTCCCTCAACATCTAAAACGAGACAAGAGACAGGACGACACAAACAACAATCAAACAACTCCTCAGATCACAAAAAAATCACACTCCACACGGTCTAAAGTGCATATTTATAAAGTGCGTACGTGGCTAAAGTGCTTCCAGTCATTTTAAAGTGCTGTAGTTTTCTAATAAATAAGTTAATTTAGTGTAAATCCAGTTCAGTCCAGATGTGTGAGTCGCCTCCTGCCGCTCAGAGACGACCAAGACGCTGGAGTTTACAGAGCAGGTCCTAAAACATTCATACATATACACAGATTTACATATTAACAGTAAAAAAACCAGTAACAGCATAAATTTTGCTTCATTGTTGATTTTCTATCGTTCCGTTGGTTAAATCAATTCTCATGTTCAGCCCTAAGAGGAAACTGCTTCACAAAAATAAATTAAATTGAACTCTGTACCAAAAATGTAACCCTACAGACAACTACTAAAACATTTTCAAGACAGAACAAGCACTTTGCATGTTTACGTAACGACAGAAGAAGTGACTACAAGCTCGATTTAAAGTAATTCTGCGATGATGTTCCAAAACATAATTAGATTTACACTATTTCAATACGCTTAAGCTGGACACCATTGCTCCAAAAATCCCCCTTTTTCCCCTTCCCCCATGAACCACTGCTGTCTGCTTACTTTGCGCACATTTATTTATTTTTTTTATTGATTGTACACTTAGGATTCACCAACACCGTGTAGCCATTTTGACTCAAATGAAAAGCAAGGTCAGCACGGTCCAGCAGCACAGAACTGCAGTTTTCAACATGAAGTCAGCGTAATAGACTTCTTTAACATGTTATAAAACTTAAGTAGGTGTAAAAGGTCAAACCTGCCCTTCGAAGTACGATTTAACGCTGAAGTTAAATGGAGTCCTACCCACCTCTGCCTCATAGTCAGAGTGGAACACATTGCAATTGAAATAATAGATAGATAATATGTCAAAGATTTCTCGTAATAGCTCAATATTTTCTGCTTTCCCAATTGAACATTCAAGCCCCGGGGTTTGTCTGCCAACTCAAACAACGCAAACTAAGCTCCCATTTACGCTGTTTATGAATCAAAACAAAAACGGCCGATCAAGCACTTTGCGTGTTTGCGTAGCCTTACAAGTCGCTAAACAAACCCAATTAAGGGTCATTAGCGTAATTCCCATTGGCGCGAATAGATTAGCAGCTCCAAAGTGTGGCTCGCAAATGGCCAGATGTGGAAAGGGGGGGATAGCGGTGTAGCGGGAGACGAGAGGCGCTGAGAGGAGCGGGTGCTAATAACGTGTCAAGAGCAAAGTGTTGAAGTCCTTTGTCAAAACCTCACAGAAGCACCGATTGAACTATTTCATACGATTACATTTAGCGGCTTAGCGTGGGTACTTTCATTGCTCGCCTTTATACTAGACGTGTCACTATGCTATACGGAGTGGCTAATGAGTAGACCTGCCAGGTTGGTGCATCTCCACGGAGAGCGTTCATAGCGTGAACTATTTCTGGCCCATTATACCAGTGAAAAGGCTCAACTGTCAAAAGCTACTGAAAACTGATTTAATTCCTTTTTTTCCACAGCTAAAGTGGCGTTCTGTGTATTCGACCGCAGGCGCAGAAAGACGTGCGTTAAATGGGTCCGCACAAATAAGAGTGATTCATCAGTTGGAGCTGGTGGGGAGAGAGATGAAGAGGAAATCCCGGTTTGGATTTGGAATATCTAGACTGCAATGCAATGAAAACAGTCGAAATAATAATAATTTTGTGTTTTTTTTTCACAGATCTTGTAGTTCTACGTAGGGATAAACAAGGAAACCGGCAGAACTGTGACATTTTTGGGGTCAGTATTTATCGTGTGCAGATTTTCTTTGCATTACTGGACATTTTTTGGTTAATTTTTAGCTTTATAATGAGATTTAAGCCATAAACGGTTGAATGAATAACTTCTATGACTCATTACAGATGCAAACTAAGCACTAGAGCATATAGTGTCAGTGGCATAAATTAGTTTCAATATTATCGTTTATCATCTATATTTACTTGAGTGATACTGTATATCAGATTTCAAAATGTATTATTGCGACAGGCCTTGAGTGTAATTGTGAATGAAGAGATTGCAGACCAGGTAGAGAGTTGAAAGACGTTTACACCACATTACAAAGCAGAGTCCCCCGTACTTATACACTGAGAAAGGTACAATCTATAGAAGGCGTCAAGACCTGGCGTCCTCATATGTGGACAACACGTTTTTGGTTTGTCTAGGCCACAGTGCAAATTATTAGATGAAGAATAACAGTATACAAGAACAGCAACAATGTAAATAAATTATATATATTCATTTTTAACAGTTTAGAATGTTTAGAATATTTAATTTAATTTGTTTTTGTTTTTCTTCCTGCTCCTGTCTGCTGCTCTTCACACGAGACACATTGTTTGAAGAGGCACAATTGTTGTTTCTCATTTTGTTTTTACATTCAGGACAAATGTTGCTGTGTTCAGGGTCTTAATAAATAGTTCACATATGAGGACATTTGATTTACATAAATTTTTCTCAGAAGCTACATAATGTAAAAAGATAATTCTTTGTATTTAGACTCATCAGGTCCCAGTCAGCCCAAATAACAAACAGAATATAATAAAGCCTGTCATGCAAGAGCTCGGGTCTCAGGAGGTTAAGACAGAAACTGGTTCACCCAAAGGACAAAACGCCGAGCGATAAACAAAGTAGAGTGTAGTGGAGTTACACTGGAGAAACTAAACAGCCGCGTCATAAGAGAAGAGCAGCTCAGGACCACAGTCTGCTGTCCATCTGCATCTCAAAGACACTGACCACTGCTTTGAAGAGAGCGAGGTTCAGATCTCAACAAATAACCCACTGCTCTGTACTTATTTTATTTCTTTAAACGGTGATACGTGCACAATTCGACAGCTCTGCATTTTAATCGGCGCCAAAGGTATCGTCAGCTCCTATTCGATATCGCGGTTTTCTAACGTAGAAATCAGCGGACGGCTTCATTTATTAAGTCGTTTTCGATGAATAATGCGATTTTAAATGAGCAAATTACGACATAGTGATCCACAGGTGTCATAGATTATAGCTGTATAGAAGACACAAGCAGAATATGTCTTTAAGTTGAATTTACACGCACAAAAATGATCCTAATGAGTCGTGTAAACTTCCTAGACACCACCTAATGACGTCACAAGGTAGAATCATGTTTTTGAAAGCTAAAAAGACAGATACGACAAATTATACAAACATAAGTGAATGAAATACAGTAAAATAATGTAAAATTTGTCTTGCCCCGGTGCAGATATATTGTAAAAAATCACTGTGTATTGACTTATAAAGCTTTTTTATCATTCATGAACCAGGAAGTAAGGCCGGTGCACTGTTAGCATACTAGCTGTTAGCATTTCCATGACTCCACTGTGAAAAGTTAATGATTTCAGTGAATAATTATGATGCTAGGAACGTGTTAGCGAAGTGAGGAAGAATTGCTGCAGTTTTAGTTCTGTTTTTCACGCTTTGAAAACGACACCCTTAAAACTTCCCACCACCTAATGACGTCACAAAGTAGAATCGTGTTTTTGAAAGCTAAAAAGACAGATACGACAAATTATACAAACATGAGTGAATAAAATACAACACAAAATAGGAATGTTGTTGATTAGGAAACACATCTCCTGATTTACCTGGGGCTGCAACAGATTTTTTCTTGCAATAAAGTAAAATTTGTCTTGCCCCGGTGCAGATATATTGTAAAAAATCACTGTGTATTGACTTATAAAGCTTTTTTATCATTCACGAACCAGGAAGTAAGCCCAGTGCACTGTTAGCATACTAGCTGTTAGCATTTCCATGACTCCACTGTGGAAAGTTAATGATTTCAGTGAATAATTATGGTGCTAGGAACGTGTTAGCGAAGTGAGGAAGAATTGCTGCAGTTTTACGCTTTGAAAACAACACCTTTAAATAACACGGAGCAAAGCCCGTCTGTGTGGCCACATGAACGGGTCGTGTAAAGGTGAACACGCACTTGGACCATCATATTTTCTCCTCTCTCGCACAAATCTGTCTGCTTGTGCCGGGGCGGGCTGTGGGCCGTGAACATAATGACGTACGGCTGACAGCTAAAACAATGCTCTGTAATATACCCACTGAACTGTGCGCTACCTCCCCTTTAAATCACGTGAAGAAGCACCGAGCTGTGTCAGAAAAAGAGGCTCAACATCAAATTATTCTGAAAATGTATTGGTCATTTTTACAAACTGACAAACTGGTTTTTATCGTGCAGAAAGTTAACATATAACTAAATAAAATATGTTACCTTGGTGTATATATATAAAAAAGAGTAAAAAATGTCTCACCTTGAAACTAAAAACTAAAAAGCATTTGTCACTTTTTACAAGCCGCTGTTTGAGTTTTACCCGCAAATCGCTTTTTACATTTAGTTCAAAGTAAACGTCAGACACCGTGGAAGTGAAAAAGTTTACTCTGCCTAATGTTTTATTCTGAAAAGCTGATTGGACTTTTACTTTAGCTCATCTGTTTGTCTATTACAGGGACGTCAAACACATTTTCAACGAGGGCCACGTTAACAAAATGGCTGCTCTCAAAGGGCCAGATATAAAAAAAATCGAACACATTTTTTAACTTGTTCATTTTCTGTATTTATTACTTATTAAAGTCACAAATATGGCACATGCATTTGCCTCGATGTAAAAATACGGCTGTGTATCTGTGCATCTCCTGATAAACTGAGATTTTACCTTTTAATTTACCCTGCCGAGGGCCGCATAAAATGATGCGGAGGACCACATTTGGCACGCGGGCCTTGAGTTTGACACATGTGGTCTAGTATGTTTCACAGTGCGGCTTTAGACTCCATGGAGACGAGCAGGTGGCAGTTAGTTACAGGTCAGATCTTTTTGTTCACAGTTAGAATGTGTGTTTTCAAGCAATTTTGAACAATAAAGTAGGTAAATAAACACTGGATAGATATGTTTAGATGTTTAAGGGACTTTGAATAATAATAATAAAAAATAATAAAATAATAATAATAATAATAATAATAATAATAATAATAATGCTTCTTTTATACTATATTTGGAAGGAATGTGTGTTCTTCCCAAAATAAAAATGCCCATCCATCTTCTTCCGCTTTTCCAGAACTGGGTCGCTGGGGCATCAGTCTAATCAGGGACTCCCAGACTTCCCCCACCCCAGACACGTCCTCCAGCTCCTCCGGTGGGACCCCAAGGTGTTCCCAGGCCAGTTCCCAGAGACACAGTCCCTCCAGCGTGTCCTGGGTCTTCCCCTTCCTGCCCGGAACACCTCCCGAGGGAAAAGTTTGGATGTTTAAGGGACTTTGAATAAAAATGCTTCTTTCATACTATATTCAAACTGGAAGGAACGTGTACAATGTGTGTTTTTCCCGAAATAAAAGTTTAATGAAAAAAAAAAGATATGTTTAGACGTGTTGACCCCACACCAGCAAAAGTTTCAAAGTGCATCTGTTTATTTTAAGATAAAACAGGCCAAGATACTGTGATACAATCTGTACGTAACTTTATTGTCCAGTGAGTTTGAGGACACAGCGACAGGGAGCAAAACCCATCACTTTGTACTTATGTTCTAATGGAAACATGAAAACAACTTTTACTTGCGATTCAATATATGGAATTGATTTTGCACAGTTCTAAAAATGAACTAGAAACCGCATTGAACTGATGGATTCTCATAATACTGAATACGCACATCAAAATCAATCAAAAAGTTCTGCTCCAAATGTCGGCCTGCTGTCCTCTCTTTAACCTCCGCGGGTCTTTGTGCCTCATGCTCCGAAAGGTTTGATAAATGATTGATGATGAGTCTATCAATATTTATTGATCCTGATGAGGCTGTGATGACATTCATACAAAGGTTAATAAAAGTTTAAACAGCTCATCTCAAATCGTTCCGTGGAATCGTTTTTTTTTTTTAAACCCCCATCGTCTAAAACGAGACAAATGCCTCTTCACATCATTCACTATTTCCAAAACTAAACACGGCATTTTTAAATTAATAAACTCAGACGCAATCAGGATCTGTCAACAGTTTTAAAAGTTTATCAAAAATGTCTAACCATCACGTCTCCGTCTGGCTCCGTCTCCATCTGATTAATTTCACTGTTTACGTTTCATTACAAAAAAGGACCATTTTGCTCAAGATAAATGCTGCTAATTTTCTGTGTCAAAATGCCTTACTACCAACTGTTACCAGCAGAGGGCACCAGATGCTTGATCCAACAATAAAAGTGGAAGACAAATTGCCCTAGAACAGGGGTGGGCAAACTACGGCCCGGGGGCCACATACGGGCCGTTGGGCTTATTAATCCGGCCCATCGAACGTGACCAAATTATGGCACATTTCAGATACATCCACCTTGTGTTACTCTCTCTGCAAAAACGAGCTTATCAAAGAAAAGAAAAGTGGATAGTGAGCGTTGAGTGTTTAATACGCAACAATACCACAAC